>NC_063355.1:10605209-10622447 GCF_021869965.1 Rhincodon typus
GGTCCCAACCCAAAACGTCAGCTTTCCTGCTCCTCTGATGCTGCCTGTCCTGCTGTGTTCCTCCAGCTCCACACTGTGTTATCTCTGACTCCAGCATCGGCAGTTCTTACTATCTCTGAGTGGACTATAACCTGGTGTCGTGTGACTTCTAACTTTGATAACAGCATCAATAGGAGCAGGGATAGGCTGCGCTTGTTCCACTATTCAATATGGTCTTGAATGAAACAAGAACGGAAAATTCTGGAAAAGCTCAGCAGGTCTGGCAGCATCTGTGGAGAGAAATCAGAGTTAACATTTCAGGTCCCATGACCATTCCTCAGTTCTGTTTCTGTTCTGTCTCAATTTCTGCTTTTATTTCTGGTTTCCAGCATCCATAGTTGTTTTCAGCTTTTATGATCATGGATAATCTTTGAGCTTAACTCCACTTTGCCCAGAGCCTGATCTCTTGTTTCCATGGGAGTCTAAAGATCTAGCAATCTCAGATTTGGACACACTTTACTGAACAACCATAGCTGTCTGGGAGACTGGACTGCAAAGGTTTATGACCAGTCTGAGTGAAGTAATTTCTTCCCATCAGGGTGGCACAGTGGTTAGCACTGCTGCCTCACAGCACCAGGGACCTGGGTTCAATTCCAGCCTTGGGTGACTGTCTACATGGAGTTTGCATGTTCTCTTTGAGTCTGTGTGGGTTTCCTCTGGGTGCTCCAGTTTCCTCCCACAGTCCAAAGATGTGCAGGTAAGGTGGATTGGCCATGTTAAATTGCCCATAATGTCCAGGGATGTGCAGGCTAGGTGGGTTAGCCATGGAAAGGGTAGGGTCTGGGTGGGATGCTCTTTAGAGGGCTTGTGTATGCAAAATGGCCTGCTTCCACACTGTAGGGATTCTATGATCTCAGTTAAAATGTGACCCTTAGATCTAGAACCTCCAGCCTGGGAAATATCCTCTCCATGTATTTCCATTTTTAGTTCAGCTTATATTTGAAATTGAATTGATTCAGATTTAGTTACTTTTATTCTACTCCAGAGCTGTGAATTCAGAAAACATTAGTCAAAAAAAAAACTGAAAGAACTATGCATGCTGGAAATCTGAAACAAAAACAGAAATTGCTGGAAAATTTTAGCTGTCTGGCAGCGTGAAAGTAAAGTTAACGTTTCTTCAGAAGTCACTGAATCCCAAGTGTTAACTCTGATTTCTCCCCAAAGATGCTGCCAGACCTGCTGAGCTTTTCCAGCAATTTCTGTTTTTGATGCAGAAATCATGTCGGATTGTACACTGTGTGTTGAATTTATCCTCTTGTGTTCCTTAGAGCTGATGACTCAGAGCACTTGTGATATGGTTGGAGAATCTAATGGTCAGAATTGAAGTTGAAAAAAGAATTTAAATAGCAAACCACAAAGATTTTTAAAAATCTTTTAAAACATTATTGATAGGTGTTCCCTGCAAACAAAACAAATATCTTCAAACCTTGACAACAAGGTGCAGAGCTGGATGAACACAGCAGGCAAAGCAGCATCATAGGAGCAGAAAGGCTGACATTTCGGGCCTAGACCCTTCAAACTTTGTGTCTTTTTGATTGATCAAGAGGTTATTGTTTTCCTATTGGTTTCTCCATAGCAACAGCTTGACCAATGAAAATCAACTTACCAACCAATCAGCACCCTTTTCTTCCTCAGTGTAAATTGTTGTGATTGTTTGCATTTTGGCATTCTTGCATTTACCCTGATGAGTGCAAGATGAAAGGCTTCAGCAACATGTTTCTCTTTTCAGAAATATTGCTTTTAAGAATATGTTATGTTGTGCAATACAATGAACCCACCACCCTTCAGGTATATGCAGCGTCACACAAGGCAATATGTTAAATAATATTGTCAGATTTCATTTCTCATTGAGCTGCATTCCATATGCAATGTGATGAGGTAAAACAGATATGTGGGAGATTCTAAGAAAACTCCATCCCTTTAAATTATCTTTATTTTCATTCAGTTATGTTTGTGGCCCCAGCACCTAGATGGCAGTCAGAACACGGCAATAGGGAAGGGCTGTTCTTTGAAGGAATATAATCTAGCTACAGAGAAAGTTGCCAAATTATTGTGGTCTGTATGTTACTTGAGAACTGAGAGCATCATCTTCCCAAACTTAACAAGTCCATCTCAGGCCACATCATGGAAACCATGATGTGGAGATGCTGGTGTTGGACTGGAGTGGACAAGATCACACAACACCAGGTTATAGTTCAACAGATTTATTTAAAGTCACAAGCTTTCAATGTGCTGGTCCCTCATCGGGTGAAGTGGAGGCAGGTGCACAGACACAGAATATATAATACTAGTTTGTAGAATTTTTGATTACTTGTTACTTTTGTTAGACCCTCATCATGCGACTCTGATACCTACTGATGTTATTCCAGCCAACTGGTTTGTCTATAGCACAATTTTATTTTCAATTATTTGTAATTATTTCTCTGCTTTAGTTAATCGGTCAAAAGTCACGCGACACCAGGTTATAGTCCAACAGGTTTATTTGTCGAAGGAGCAGTGCTCCGAAAGCTTCTGATTTCAAATAAACCCATTGGACTATAACCTGGTGTCATGTGACTTCTGACCTAGTTCACCCCAGTCCAACAGCGGCACCTCCACATCTTAATTAATTAGTTCAAAGATCATCCCTTCACTTGTTATTCAGCTGTCAACACTTTACTCACACTGTTTGTATTAATCTGTTGACTATCTTGATTATACACAAAGATTTGTTATTCAGCCTATTCACACTCTATTCACACCATTCGTATTTATCTGTCGATATTCTTAAGTACCTGGAATTATCTTGCTATTACCTCACCACCTATATATTCTGTGCCTGTGCGACTCCCTCCACTCCACCTGACGAAGGAACAGCGCTCCAAAAATTTGTTATTTTAAGTAAATCTGTTGGATTATAACCCTAGTGACGTGTGACTTTTGACACATCATTGAAAGGTAGGATTTCTTGATAGAAGTCCTCACTTATCCCATCTTCTAACACTCCCATTTCAATCATGGTGATTCATTGCACATTTCCCCTAGATTCGTTAGAGTTTTATTAGAAGTTTCAGAAACATGGAAACTAACAATTTAGCCGAGGAACTGTTTGTTTCTTAGAATATGATGTGGCTTCAGGCAATTTTTGCCAAATGATTGATCAATCAATGGTTAAAACCAAGGCAGAATCTAACCCATTATAAATTCAACATTTTCAACAACCTGATCTGACAAATGATCATACTAGTGGACAAATGTTTAATGCTCATTTTTAACATGCCTGTGTCCATTATTTTAACATAGTCATGTATATTAAATGGTTACACAGTCTTTGTTAAAATACAAAAATACACTTTAAGTGCTTGTTCATCAATACCGCTAACCTTTTCTATGTTTAAGGTTCGAGGACTCTCAGGAGGGTTCATGCAAAGGCAGCAGAAGTAAATTATTGAACAAAGGTTGAAATTCAGCTAAGGTCACTTTAAGAGATTGAACGGAAAGTATATTCCTGAGAGAAAGGAAAAAAATATTAACAAGACTGAGACCACAGTGGTAGAATAATGAGGACACTAATATTATAACGCTGAGATGTGGTATTCTGAAAGGACAAAGAAATAAGAGTAATGAGAATAAAGAATTGTGCAGAAGTTAGTTGAGGATACATTGGATGGATGCAAAGGTAAAACTAAAATAGAAACAGTATCAACAAGAGGGATTTTAAAAAGAAATTAGAATATTAAAGGTGAAATTCAGAATTCAATGGCTAAATTGGCTTTGATGTTTATAATATCCACAAAAGGGTGAACTGCAATCAATTAGGTATGTTCAGCGGGACTTTGTTACAATTGGCCACATGTTGTTTCAGCCCTTATAAAATATTCACCCTCTTTACACAGGCAGTAAGTTTGCTACACAATGTAACACTACCTTTATACTGATTCTAATTTAGTTTGGATTACAGGAGACTGGAATCACAATGGTGATTTTGTACAAAATCCTGCTGACCTGGTTCATGGATGGATCTGAAAAGTTTACTGTAGGGGAAGTTGCCTGATGTGTGAGCTCCTTGCCACATGCTTGCAGTCAATTTACTTTTATTTAGTCAGGGATTGTGGCTGTTACTGGCCAGCCTAGCAACTTTATCAACAGAAGCAGATGACCATGCATATGTTGCTTGAGATGGCTTCATAATGAATCCTTGGCTGAGCTCCAAAGCTCACCATGGATAAGCTCAGTGGAAAAATTTACTCAGGTTGAAGTGAAGTTTTAGCTTCGGTTGAATGAATTATTTTATGAGGTTATAAAATGTATTTTTGTTGTCTGCAATCTGTTTTTGTTTTCCATGTCTGTGATTGTTTGGAGAAGATTAAGGAATGTGAAGTGGGGTAAAGTTTCTGTTATTGTAATTATGAATGGCCATGTCTGGTTGACACTTTGATGATGTCATGCATCACGGCCTCTGTTCTTTCCTCTATGTTTTTTAGATTTAACAATTTCAGAATCTTTGTGACCAATGTTCTAGCTGAGGATCGATCTGTTCCTCAGAATATGATGTAGTTTCAGGCAGTCACATCTGAGTGATTAATCAATCAATGCTAAAAGCAAGGCAAAAACTAACTTATTAGGCATTCAACACTTTAAAAAACCTGATCTGACAAATGATCACTTTAAGTGCTTGTTTATTAAAAGTGCTAACCTTAATTTCTATGTTTGTAGGCAAGTTGTAGGGTTAGTGCAAAGGCAGCAAAATATTGAGGGAATTTGAGTTTTAACTATAGATTGATCAATCTGTAAGGTTGTAAGAGCAGCAGAGTTTTTATCAAGGAAGATTTCTGAATGCGGGTTTCCTTGATATATATTTCAAAGCTTGCCAATATGACTTATTGGTTCTGTTTGTAACGCATACTGAGTGATGTTAGCCAATGTTCACATGCATGTCCAAACAGACACATAAAAGCTTTGTAAGTCAATATATTATTTCGGGTGAAACATATGAAACATTTGAATTTTACAACTGTGCTTTAATTTGTTTCCAATGAATGAATATAAGCTGGTTGTGGTGGAGACCTGTGTGCAGGATTTGTCTCACGGTGGTGGACTGGGAACCTAGTAAGAAATTGGAACCAAAACTGACCAACTGCATTATGGGCATGACAGTGGGACCATGGGATGGAAAGATATTGGTCAAGCCACACATTTTTGCCAGAAGTGTGATGTTGCAGTGGAGCTGTGAGGGAACTATGCCCCATTGTTTCTGTATCCTTAAGGTGGAGGGAGTTAGAGATAAGACCCACGTTGCCCGTGTTTATTCAAGCATAACCTTGAAGAGAGGCCAGGGAGCATACACCTGGTGAGGATTTTGAAAAGGTTATTGATGTAATTAAAAGCCAATGGGGGGTGGGTGATAGGGGTGTAGTCTTATCTTTAGACTAGTAATCCACGAATTCAGGTAACGTCCCAGGAACCTGGGTTTGAATTCTGCCAGGGCAGATGGGAGAGTTTGAACTCAATTAGAAGAAAATCTGGAAATAAAAGTCTGACGGTGACCATGAAACCGCTGTCAATCGTCAGAAGAACCCTTTAGGAAAGGAAACTGCTGTCCTATCCTGTCTGGCCTGCACATGACTCCAGTCCCACAGCAATGTGGTTGACTCCTAACTTCCCACTGAAATGGCCTAGCGAGCCTCTCAGTTGTAACAATCGCTAGAGTGTGGCATCAAGGAGCTCGAGCAAACTGGAGTCAGTGGGACCAGTGGGAAAACTCTGGTTGGAGTCATGGCGCATGAGAGGATGTTTGTGTCTGTTGGAGGTCATCTCAACTCCAGGACATCTCTGCAGGAATTTCTCAGGGTAAATATCTTTCTAATCAACCCCTTGAGAGATGTTGCACATTACTCATAGAGATTCACGACTGGATGTGGCAAAAATGCAGAGCGTAGTTCTGATCTGTTTTTGTAGTGGAATCACTTAGCTCTGTCTATCACTTGCTATCCATGCTGTTTTGCATGCAAGTAGCCCTATTTGGTATCTTCATCAGTTGGCACCTCATCTTCAGGTATGCCTGGTGCTGCTCCTGGCATGCCCTCCTGCACTCTCCATTGAACTAGGTTTGATCCCCTGGTTTGATGGTCATGGTTGAGTGGGGGATATGCCGGGCCATGAGGTTACAGATTGTGCTGGAGTACAATCCTGCTGCTGTTGATGGCCCACAGCACCTCATGGATGCCCAGCCTTGAGATGCTGGATCTATTCGAAGTGTGTCCCATTTAGCACAGTGATAGTGTTGCACAACACAATGGAGGTTATTCTCAATGTGAAGGTGGGACTTCATCTCAACAAGGACTATAGCAGTGGTCACTCCTACCGAAACAGTCATGGGCAAACACAACGGCAGCCGGTAGATTGGTAAGGATGAGGTCAAGTATGTTTTTCCCTCTTGTTGGTTCCCTCTCCACCTGCCAGTTTAGCAGCTATGTCCTTTAGGACCCGACCAGCTGCTGAACCACTCTTGGTGGTGGATATTGAAATCCCCCACCAAAAGAACATTTTGAGCCCTTGCAACCCTCAAAGCTTCCTCCGGGTATTGTTCAACATGGAGGAGTATATGTGGTAATATGTGGTAATCAGCAGGAGATTTCCTTGCCCATGTTTAACCTGAAGCCATGAGACTTCATGGGGTCTGGAGTCAATGTTGAGGACTCCCAGGGCAACTCCCTCCTGACTGTAAACCACTGTGCTGCCACTTCTATTGAGTGTGCATACGACTGGGACAGGGATGGTGATGGTGGTACCTGAGACATTGTTTGTAAGGTATGACTCTGTGGGTATGACTATTTCAGGCTGTTGCTTAACAATCCTCTAGAATCTGCTAAAACAAAATATTTTAACTGCTTAAATTGGAAGTATTGTAATACTTTAAAATGAAGATACACTGACTTTAGATAACAAGGTGTAGAGCTGGATGAACACAGCAGGCCAAGCAGCATCAGAGGAGCAGGATGGCTGACGTTTCGGGCCTAGACCCTTCTTCAGAAATGGGGGAGGGGAAGGGGGTTCTGAAATAAATAGGGAGAGAGGGGGAGGCGGATAGAAGATGGATAGAGGAGAGGATAGGTGGAGAGGAGACAGACAGGTCAAAGAGGCGGGGATGGAGCCAGTAAAGGTGAGTGTAGGTGGGGAGTTAGGGAGGGGATAGGTCAGTCCAGGGAGGACGGACAGGTCAAGGGGGCGGGATGAGTTTAGTAGGTAGGAGATGGGGGCGGGGCTTGAGGTGGGAGGAGGGGATAGTGGGAGGGAGGACAGGTTAGGGAGGCGGGGACAAGCTGGGCTGGTTTTGGGATGCAGTGGGAGGAGGGGAGATTTTGAAGCTTGTGAAGTCCACATTGATACCATTGGGCTGCAGTGTTCCCAGGCGGAATATGAGTTGCTGTTCCTGCAACCTTTGGGTGGCATCGTTGTGGCACTGCAGGAGGCCCAGGATGGACATGCTGTCTGAGGAATGGGAGGGGGAGTTGAAATGGTTCGCGACTGGGAGGTGCAGTTGTTTAGTGCGAACCGAGCGTAGGTGTTCTGCAAAGCGGTCCCCAAGCCTCCACTTGGTTTCCCCGATGTAGAGGAGACCACAACAGGAACAGCGGATGCAGTATACCACATTAGCAGATGTGCAGGTGAACATCTGCCTGATGTGGAAAGTCTTCTTGGGGCCTGGGATAGGGGTGAGGGGGCAGGTGTAGGGGCAGGTGTAGCACTTCCTGCGGTTGCAGGGAAAAGTGCCGGGTGAGGTGGGGCTGGAGGGGAGTGTGGAGCGGACAAGGGAGTCCTGGAGAGAGTGGTCCCTCCGGAAAGCAGATAAGGGAGGGGAGTGAAAAATGCCTTTGGTGGTGGGGTCGGATTGCAGATGGCAGAAGTGTCAGAGGATGATGCGTTGGATCCGGAGGTTGATGGGGTGGTACGTTAGGATGAGGGGGATTCTGTTTTGGTTGTTATTGCAAGGATGGGATGTGAGGGATGAGTTGCGGGAAATGCGGGAGACACGGTCGAGGGCGTTTTCGACCACTGAGGGGGGGATGTTGTGGTCCTTGAAAAATGAGGACATCTGAGATGTACGGGAGTGGAATGCCTCATCCTGGGAGCAGATGCGGCAGAGGCGAAGGAATTGGGAATAGGGGATAGCATTTTTGCAGGAAGGTGGGTGGGAGGAGGTACCTAGAATACACCTCCTCCCACCCACCTTCCTGCAAAAATACCATCCCCTATTCCCAATTCCTTTGCCTAACCACCATGAAAATGTCTAATGACAATGGTATTCATCTAAACATGAAGCAGACACCACCTGCCTGGTTAATCCCACAGTGATCCCCAATGTTGACTCAGGATCTGGCCGCCCGTCAAATTGGGCAAAGAAAATTCCTTCTGATTGCCATCTACTCCCCACTTCCAGATCATGAATCAAAACCTCTCCATGTTGAGCGCTGCTTGGAAGAAACACTGAGGATATCAGTGACACAGAATGTACTCTAGGTGGGGACACCAATGTCCATCACCACAAGTGGCTCAATAACATCAATGCTGACCCACTGTGCCTCGTCAATGTCCAGCACTGAGCGTTAGAGCTGTTCTGTATCTATCCCATCGAGAAATGTGGCAGTCCCACATATGATGGAAGTTGTCCTCATTGTGAAGACCATGTGCTGACATCTAAGCTGGATAAGAGCACCAACACGAAAATTGAGTTGACCTTGTTGTCACCAATCTAGCCATCACAGATCCATCTACATATGACCACAGCACAGTACTGGTGAAGACAAAGACCTTTCTTCAAAGTGAGGACACCTTCCATCATGTTGTGAAGCTGGTCTGCTAAATGAGATTGATTTAAAACTGATGTAGTATCTTAAAACTGGGCATGTATGAGCATTAAGGACCATCGGCAGCAGCAGGAAAATATTCCACCACAGTCTGTAACCCCATGACCTGGCGGATCTCTCACTCCACCATGACGTTTCAATAGAGAGTAAAGGACAGCATGCTGGGAGATGCATCAAACATTCCTAAAAATGACGTGCCCACCTGTCACCAAGAAGTTACAACATGGAGCTACATACATATTAATCAGCAAGAAGCACGGATGCTATAGGCAGGGTTAAGGAATCCCATAACTAACGCAGCAGATCCTAGATCTGCAGTCTTCCCATATCCAATCATAAGTTCTGAGGAACAATGAAACAACTAACAGGAGGAGGTGGTTTCGAAAACAGCCTCATATACAAAGATGGTGGAGTCCAGCTTGTAAATGTAAAAAAAATGGCTAAAACGTTTGTAACTATCTTCAGCCAGAAGTTCTGAGTGGATGATCCATTTTGGCCCTTTTCCTGAGATCCTGACCATCACAGAAACCAGACTAAAGCCAATTCAGGTCATTCTGTGTGATATCAAGAAACAGTTGAGCACCCTGTGGCGTAGCACAGGTCATGGGCCCTGATAACCTCTTGGCAATAATCCTGAAGATTTGTGCTCCAGAACTAGACCCTCACCTGATGAAACAGTTGCAGTACAGCAAAAATGCTGGCACCTACCCCGACAATGTGGAAAATTGCCCGGGTATATTTAGTCCATTAGAAGCACAACGATTCCAATCCAACCAATTAATGTCCCATTAGTTTCCTCTCAGTTATCCGCACAATAATGGAAGCTGTCATCAATAGTGCTATCAAGCAGCACTTACTCATTAATGACCTGCTCACTGATGCTGAGTTTGGATTCTGCTCAAATCACTCAGCTCTTGACCTTATTACAACCTTTGTCTAAATATGGACAAAGAAGCTGAATTGTACAAGTGAGATGAGAGTGAATGCCCTTGACTTCAAAGCAGAATTTGACTGAGTCTGAACAAAACTGGAGTCAATGGGAGCCTGGAGAGAAAATTCCCCCATTGGTTTTCCGAGCACAATCATGATGGGCATAGATAAGGTGAATGGCAGGTGTCTTTTCCCTAGGGTGAGGGATTTCAAGACTAGGGGGCATATTTTTAAGGTGAGAGGAGAAAGATTTAAAAGAGACTTGAGGGTTGACCTTTTTACACAGGGAGTGGTTTGTATGTGGATTGAACCTCCAGAGGAAGTGGTGGATGTGGGCACAGTTACAACGTTTAAAAGACATTTGGTAAGGACATGAGTAAGAAATATTTGGAGGGACATGGGCCAAACGCAGGCAGGTGAGACTGGTTTAGCATGGACTGGTTGGACCAAAGGGTCTGTTTCTGTGCTGTTTGACTCTATGACCCTAAAAGTGAGGTGCTTGTGTTATTGGAGGTCAATCATCTGAAATCAGGACATCACCTCAGGGCAGTGACCTGGGCCCAACAATTTTCAACGGCATTATTCCCTCCATCATGAGGTCAGACATGAGATTTCTTATTGATTATTTCACAGTATTCAATTTAATTTGCCGTTCCTCGGATAACAAATGGATGCTGAAATGTAGCAAGGTCTCAACTGCTGGCTTTAGCCTTATATTCTATTTTGACAAACAAGTATTATTTGTAAAGCTTGAATCCTCTGTCACCACCCTGATATTTGAGGAGTATTAGGGCATTAAAAAAAATAGAAATGAGGGGCAAGAGTAGGCCATTCATCCCATTGAGGCTGCTACACCATTTGACATGATCATGGCTGATCCTGTATTTCAATGCTGTACTCCTGCTCTTACCCCACACACCTTGATACCTTTAGTCTCTAGAAATCTATCTATTTCTCTCTTAAATATATTTAGCAACTTTGCCTCCACGGCCTTCTGGTGGTAGGCGATTCCACAGGTCGCCATCCTCTCGGTGGAGAAATTTCTCCTTTTCTCAGTCCAAAATGGCCTGCCCCATTCCTGAGACCCCATCTTGTAAACTCCCCCAATCCAGGAAAACCATAATCCCTGTATTCAGTTTGTCCTGCATGTTATGTGTCATATGTTTCGACGACATCCCTTTTCATTCTTCTAAACTCCAGCGAATACAGACTCAGCCATCCAATCTGTGCTCATGCAATAAACCTGCCATCTTAGGAATCAGTCTGATGAAGCTTTGCTGCACTCTCTCAATGGTAAAAATGTCTTTTCCTAGGCAAAGGGACTAAAATTGCACACAATACTCAGGATTGGTCTCACTAAGGCCCTGTATAGCTGTAGTCTTTGCTCCTGCACTCAAACTCTCTTGCAATGATTTGTTTTATTCAGTTGTGGAATGTGGGCATTGCTGGCTGACTACATTTATTGCCTATACCTAGCTGTCCTTGAACTGAGTACCTTCTTAGGACCATTTCAGAGGGCACTTAAGAGTCAACCACACTGCCGAGGGTCTGGATTCACATGTAGGCCAGACCAGGTAAGGATGGCAGTTTCCTTCCCTAAAGGACATTAGTGAGCCAGATGGGTTTTTCTGACAATCAGCAATGGATTCATGGTCATGTGTAGATTCTTAATTCTAGATTTATTTTTTATTGAATTGAAATTCCACCATCCGCCAGTAGCAGGATTTGAACCCTGGGTCCCAGAACAAATGGTATGAAGACTAACATACCATTTACTTTCCTAACTGCTTGCTGCCCTTGCATGTTTGCTTTCAATGAATGGTGTACAAGGACCCCCAGGCCTTTGCTATACAACAATATTTCCCAATCTATCACCATTTACATAATACTCTGCCATTCTGACCAAAGTGAACAACTTCACACTTATCCATGGTATCATGCATTTGCATGCAATTGCCCACTCACTCAACTTTTCTAAATCACGCTGAAGCCTCTCTCCACCCTCCTCACCATTCACATTGCCACCTAGTTATGTGTCATCAGCAAACTTGGAAACATTAGCTTTCATTCCCTCTTTAAATTGCTAACATATATTGTGAATCGCTGGGGCTGAATGCCCTAAATCTGCATCTATATCTTGTGGTCTTATGGCCCAAGTACTGATCCTTTAAGTACCACACTTGTCGCCACCATCCACTCTGAAAACGACCCATTTACTCCTTCACTCCAATTCTGCTAACCAATTCTTAATCCTTCCAGTATATAACCATCAATCTCATGTGCTTTGATGTTGCACAATATTCTGTTCTGTGGATTTTATCAAAATCATTCTGAAAATGCAAATACACCACATCTACTAGTTATCCCTCAGTGCTCTATTAATTACATCCTCAAAAAACTCCACTAGGTTTGTCAAACACAATTTTCTTTCCTGTTGACCTTGTCTACTCCTGTTGGTATTTCCTAAGAGCCCTGTTACCACATCCTTTGTAATAGGCTCCAGTGTTTTCCCTACTACTGTTGATTTTCTCCCTCCCTCCTCTATTAAACACTGAGGTAAAACTTGTCACCCTCCAATCTACCAGGACTGTTCCAAAACCTACAGTATTTTAGAAGATGAAAGCCAATGCAGCCATTATTTCCAGGGCCACTCGCTTTAGTACCCAGAGATGTGAATTATCATCTTTCAGTTCCATTAACTTCTCCAGCACTTTTTAAAAAACTATCCCTAATTTCCTTCAATTCCTTCTTCCCAATAGACTCTTGCACCCCTCGCTTTTCTGGGAAATGATTTATATCTTCTTCTGTGAAGACAGAACAAAAGTAGTTGTTTAATTGCTGTCATTTCACTGTTCTTCATTTTCAACTCTCCTGTACCAGACTGCAAGAAGCCTATATTTGTCTGCATTATTTTTTTTCTTCTTATACACTAACAGAAGCTTTTACAGTCTGCTGTTCTTTACAAGTTTACTCTCATACTCTATTTCTCCCATCTTACTCAACCTCTTGGCCGTTCTTTGCAGAATTCTAAACTTTTCTCCGTCTTCAAGCTTGCTACTTTCTCTAACAACTTTATATGACACCTCTTTGGATCTAATACTTTCCTTAATTTCTTTTTGTTAGCCATGGTTGGGTCACTTTTCCTGTTGTGTTCTATCACTCAGAAGGAACTTATGAGGAATGTTGCAACACGTGCATTTGTTCCTTAAATATTAGCCATTACCCATCCACAGTCTTGGTTTAAATGAAGTTAGCCATTGGCCAATCTATTGTAGCCAACTGACCTCTCATACCTTCATGGTTTCCTTTGTTCAGATTGAGGACGCTGGTTTCAGATTGAATTACTTTGCTTTCCATTCCATTAAAGAATTTTATCATGATATTGACACTTTTTTCCAAAAGGACCTCACACACAACAAGATTTTTAATGAGATTTCTGAAGAAGGGTCCAGACCCAAAACATCAGCTTCCCTGCTCCTCTGATGCTGCTTGGCCTGCTGTGCTCATCCAGCTCTACACCTTGTTATCTAAGATTATTAATGAACTCCTTTTCGTTGCACAAATCTAGGATAGCTTGGCGTCTAAAAATCCCAGATTTGCAAATCCCGCAACTTCCACAAAATCCTCAGGATGCATCCTATCTGGGTCTGGTTTCTGAGCAACATTAAGATACAGCCAGCCTTTTCAGTAACACTTTTATTATCTCTTAGCCCATCCATCATATGTTCTCCTTCACTGTGGGTAAGATTTTCACTATCAAAGTGAGAAGGTCAAATTGGGAAATTCCTGGAGGTAGCAGACCCTGTCTCCACACATACACCATTACTGTTCTGGTGAGGCAGGAATGTCGCAACACATGCATTTGTCAGGCCTGTCAACCCCAGAAGCACTTCAGATGTGGCAATAGAGGCATATGAATACTGAGCCAGACTGATTACAAGGCCCAGTTTGCTTCCTGGGGACTTTGTCCCGGTTGATTAAAGGTTAATCCACACCCCTCACACAATCTCACCCTCTACCCACTCTCCTTGCCAAAGATATTGGCCGAGATATCTTTAGCTCACAACAACAACTAGATACAGCTTCACCTAACATGATACAACTTTAAACCACTAAGAGAAAGTAGAACTCACCACCAACTCTGATTGGTGAGAAATCCTGCTAACCTAGGTGTGTCTCAGGTGGTCGATCATCAACACATCTCCTGGTAGGTTTTTGGAGCAGGAGATGAAACTGCTCTACCTACCACATAGGTTAGTTGTTTAAGAATTATTTTCTTTATTCCATTTTGTTTGATGTGACTGTACCAGGTAATACCTATTTTTTGGCCCATTTAATTTTAAAAAAAAATTCCTTCACAAAATATGTGTGTCGCTACCTGGGATAACATTTGTTGCCCTTAAGAAGTTTCCTTTATCAACTGCTGCAAGTCCATGTGCACTAGTTTGACCCACAATGCCATTAGGGAGACAGTTCCAGGATGTTGATCCATGATACTGAAGGAACAGTGATATGTTTCTCAGTCAGGATGGTGAGTAGCTTGTTGGGGAATTTTCAGGGGGTGGTGTTCCATGTATCTGCTGCCCTTGTCCTTCTTGATGGGGCTGCTCCTGCCACATCCACCTCCTGACTCCCCAAACCCTGTCCACCATCTACGGGACACAAGTCAGGAGTGTGATGGAATACTCCCCACTTGCCTGGATGAGTGCAGCTCCAACAACACTCAAGAAGCTTGTCACCATCCAAGACAAAGCAGCCTGCTTTATTGGCACCATACTAAGCATTGACTCCCCTCCACTACTAATGCTCAGTAGCAGCAGTGTGTAATATCGACAAGATGCACTGCAGAAATTCACCAAAGATCCTTAGGCAGCACCTTCCAAACACATGAGCACTTCCACCCAGGACAAGGACAGAAGACACATGAGAACACAGCACTTGCAAGTTCCCCTCTAAGCCAGTCACCATCTTCACTTGGAAACATATCATCGGTTCTTCACTGTGGCTGGGTCAAAATCCTGGAATTCCCTCCCTAATGGCATGTGGGTGAGCCCTCAGCAAGTGGACTGCAACGATTCAAGAAGGCAGCTCATCACCACCTTCTCAAGGGCTGCTAGGGACAGGCAATAAATGCTGGTCAGCCAGCAACCCCCGTGTCCCACTAGTGGAGAAAAAAATCAAAACTATTTAGAAGCTTTTAAACTAATTATTATAAACTTTAAGAAAATATGGGAAAAAGAAAGCAAGAAGATAAAGATGAGTCTTTATTCAAACAACAAAACTTAATTTACAATTCCTCTTAGGACACAGCAATTAAAAAGTAATTTTAATATTTATAAAAGGAAATTTTTAAAAAACTCTGAAGTGGACAAAATGCAACTAAACTGAGTGTACAACTGCAGAAATATTCACATCAAGAAAAAGGTTTTTAATATTCTACAACAATTTTTAAGTAAATCATTTAAATATAAATAACAAAAGCAGCTAAATTCAATGTAATGAAGTAGGTCATTATACTTCCAAGCCGATTTAAAATCAGAAATATTTCAAACAGGGAATTGAACTAGGCTATGTACAAAAACATGCAATACAGAATTGCTTCAGGATTACAGAAGGCAACAAGAGAAGATCCAGCAAAAACATTTTTATTAATTTTGTCAGCCTGCTTTCAATCATGTCTTAAAACAACAGAATGTAAGAGTAGAGACAGATACCTTTGACAATATCATAAGAGCATTTTACAATTACTTTACCCTAAGTACCAGTTCTGTAATAGAAAAAACAAGATTTATCAGAAGGATTCAGCTTCCAGGAAAACCTGCTGACAAGTTTGTCGATGATCTTTATGCATTCTGAGAAATTTGTGATTGTGGTGACTTCATTGGAATTTCTAAACTATCTCTTTCGATATACTACAAAAGAGGACACAGTCAAAAGAGCTATCCAGATAGTGGTAGAAGCTGAAATCCAAATATAGTATGAGAGAATAATAAGAAACCTCGCTCAAAAGGTTCACCAGGCTTGACAACTTTCTAAGGTATAAAAACACCAAAGCATCATATCATAGATTAATGAAAAGTCTTTAAATTCTATGATGATAAAAGTTACCTTCCCAAAGTCAAGTCAAAAAGCAATGTAAACAGAAGCAATGTCTTTATCATGCAAATGCAACCTTTATAAGAAATTGGGGTATTTCCAGAGAATGTGCAGATGTTGAAAACAACCATTGAACCATTGAACCACAGAACTAACAATGTTAACTCGCACCAAGATGTTAATACCTTAAAGCAAGAATCTTTGGAAAAAACTCAGAATACCATGACATACCTTCATTAGGACACATCATTATATGATGGCAGATGTGAATGATTCATTTGTAAGGGCAGCAAGTGACTCATCTCAACCAGATGTGACACAGATCAGACAGGTTAACAGTCATCCAACTCACTTCAAACTTGGTATCAGGGTGAGAGTAACTTTTGTGTTAGAAAAAATCCCTTGGTTGAGGAGTATGAAACTATAACCTTATGATAGAGAACTGCCTGATATAGGCAGAAAACGTCTCAAAATCAAAGTAATGTTGGAAGCGCCTTTAAAATGCAGAGATCAAAGCCACATGGGCGAGTGTGCATCTTCAGAAACCAATACATCTCATTTCTGAGCAGAAACACAAGCTTTGTTCTTAAAATTCCACAGTATGTTCAAGAACCTCAGTCAAAGGCAAAAGTTAAATTTCAGTGATCAACATAACTTTATTCAATAAAAAGATGACTTGATAGCCTCAGAAGAATGCTCATGGAATGTAAAAGAGTAAATATATCGCTTGACATTAATTAATTCGTGTAGGAGAGAATGATGAAATTAACAGTTCACCACCAAAAGAGATGTCTGGTTTTGCAAATTTGGTGGGAAATTAATGTTATATATATAGATCATAGTATGTTAATCAGTTAACATTGTATTACACTACTCTGTTTAAACTGTAATCAATGGAGGACTTTAGTAATGTGACCGTTTAATATTAAGAGACAGAAGAATGCAATGTAAGAGTTTAAACGGAATAAAAGTGACAAACGCTGTTGGGATTGATATTGTTATCAAGAATGTACCATTGTCAGCAGAGTAAAGAAAGAAAACCATCTACCTGCCCCTCCCTCCTCCCTGACCCACCTACCTGCCCCTCCCTCCTCCCTGACCCACCTACCTGCCCCTCCCTCCTCCCTGAACCACTTACCCGCCCCTCCCTCCTCACTGACCCACCTACCCGCCCCTCCCTCCTCACTGACCCACCTACCCGCCCCTCCCTCCTCACTGACCCACCTACCCGCCCCTCCCTCCTCACTGACCCACCTACCCGCCCCTCCCTCCTCACTGACCCACCTACCCGCCCCTCCCTCCTCACTGACCCACCTACCCGCCCCTC
>NC_063355.1:10622847-10657262 GCF_021869965.1 Rhincodon typus
CGCCCCTCCCTCCTCACTGACCAACTCCCTACCTACACTCACCTTTACTGGCTTTATCCCACCTCCTTGACCTGTCCGTCTCCTCTCCACCTATCTGCTCCTCTATCCACCTTCTATCATCGCTTCCCCCTCTCTCTATTTATTTCAGAGCCCCCTTCCCCTCCCCCATTTCTGGAGAAGGGTCCAGATGCAAAACGTCAGCTTTCCTGCTCCTCTGATGCTGCTTGGCCTGCTGTGTTCATCCAGCTCTACACCTTGTTATCTCAGACTCCAGCATCGGCAGTTCCTACTATCTCTAAGAGAACTGTTATGCTTTATGCTTTTAGTTTGTGATGTTTTGTTTAGAAAGCAATCATATTCTTGCTAAATGTATTTAGAGTTAACAATTAGAATACTGTGTAGTTAGTTTTGTAAGTAGTATAATTCTTCTAAGCTTTTATCACTAAAATTCTACATCGATTAAATGCATAATGATAGCTCACTGTCTCACCTTTTATGCATTGTTTAGTTTGCACTTATGTTTTGAACCCACATTGTGTAACTTTTAAGTATTACCTACTTTAGGATTTTACATGTTAGTGCTTTGTAATTTCCTGGTTTAGTTTTAAGTTGTATAAAACATAAAAGCAATGTTTCCACTATGATCTTCACTTTAAAGTAACTCATTTCAAACACCCACAGCTCAATAAAGGAAAACCACTTCTAATGGAAAATCTCTAAATCAGTGTTTGGTTTAATGATTAATTTGTATCAATTAAGCAAGATCTGAGGTGATAAGTTCAAGCTGTCATTCATGGGGGCATGGTAGCATACATTCCCTATTCATAAAATGTTTCGTTATCTCAGTGGAGATCTATACAATTTAATGAAATGATAAGCAAGATTAGCCCCTCTAGTCAATGACAGCTTAAAAGACTAATAAGAGGCAATGGGAACCGATGTCAGGAAATGACTTACTTTTAAGGAAACCAATCATAAATTGGGCATACACTAACTTGCTAATCCAGGACTGACCACAAACTGTTGATGAACTGTGCAAGAATCACGGAGGGAATTAAAAATCATATTGTGCAATGGCTGGACCAATCAGGGTTCAGTGATCTCTGACCATGTAATGGATTATGGTTTGGAAAGAGTCTACTTTACAGTTGTTGCGTGTACAGAAAGAGAAAGGAGAGGTATTCCATTGTAGCTGAGCCCACTGTGTAGTTAATGTTCCATTGTCCACTGAGCATTATGTGCCATTTCTATTGTACTTACTTTGATAACTTAGTGAACCAGTATTAACACACTCGTACATCAAATGACCTGCTCTTTAGTTGGATTCTGAGTCTTACAATTAAAGTTACGTTGAATTTCAGAATCCTAGAGGTTTGGAGGGAGTCATTCAAATGTCTTTCAACAGCTGAGGAATCTTCAAAATCTGATATCGTTGACACCTTAATCACCAGGGTAAACTCTGGTTACAATTAACTCAGTTGTTTAAAAAAAGCAGCACCAAACAGCCCTGGTAGTGTTACTGTTTAGGGCAGAACCTAATAACATCCAAATGAATATGAGCAAGACATGATGAATGGTATGTGAGTCCACAACATCAAGAAGAAAAGATTACTTTTTTTAAACACACATTTATCTTCTCTCACATCATTTGAGGAAATGAAAGATCCTCCGATGGAGACACGTGTTTGATGACAACACCAGCACTGGAGGATGTCTTCGACAAATTGCCACTCAGAAATCGAAGGTCGAGCAAAGTTCCAGTCTAGCAACGAACTGCATGTGAATGCTTCAGCCTCGAGCAACAGATTTTCTAATCAGCCAAGTCAATAGTCATTTATAAAGTCAGGGATTTTAAGGGAGATGAGTTAGTCATAAACATACTTTACTTAGTTAGGAAATTGCCAAACAATTTAATAACTAGGGATTTAATGCTTGGGGAGAAATGTTGTATAAGATGGTCAGTACCTGAAAGAGTCATGTGATAAACTCATCCATCAGGATACAAAGGGCTGCTCTTGGGAGGACCTAACCAGGATCCATGTCCTGGGAGTCCTGCATGTGTTTACCACAAGGTATGTAGTACCTCAGTGTTTGCCTGTATGTGTCAAAAGCATTAACCATGTGTACTTAATCTTAATTTGAGCCAGATTGTGTCACAATCCAGTAACTCAAATGTGACCTATCTAACTACTAATGTATAATAATTATTACTGTATAATTAACTGACTCATTGTTCATCAAGGTTAAGCCTATTCTATACTGAAGGGGTTGTGTGGCGACCCTTCACACATGTATCAGCCATTTAGACTAAAGCCAGCAAGTAAAGTTGGTGTCAGGGAAGCTAGCAGATGGTTCCAGCAGAAACTAATATACACCAGAATACCCACCTAACAATGTGAACAATTAGTAGTGCAATTGGCCAAAGTTTAGGGCCAATCCAATTCCACCCCATCAGTCTACTTTCGGTCAGTATTATTGACTTTACTTACACACCAATAAGGTCAGCAGTCTTACCAGACCGTAGGGCTGCTCTCCCATGAGAGAGAGAGAGAGAGAGAGAGAGAGTGATGATTGGTGGTGATTTAACCTGAGGGTCACCACACTTTAGGGGAGAGATTGAAAAGGAGAATCTTTCATGGAAACCTCAGCTGGTTTAGGAGTTGAACTACCTCCTGTCAGTATCACTCTACATCACAAACCAGCTGTCCAGCCAACTGAGCTACACTGATCCATCCACATGCACACACGCACATATCAAGGCAGCATTTGACCATGTGTGATATCCAAGAGCTTTAACAAAAATTAAGTCAATGGGAACCAGGTGAAAACTGTTGATTAGTTGGAGTATTCCTTGTGAAGAGTAAGATGTCTAAAGTTATTGGAGATCTGGAATCTCCAGGCATCCCTCGGGGTAGATATTTTCAAACTTACCTGTTCAATGACTTATTACACACCTCTAGAGCAGGTGGGACATGAACCAGAGCTGCCTGATCTAGAGGTAGGGACACTGCCACTGTACGGCAAGAACCCAGAGTTCCTCAGGGTAGTGTCCTAGGCCCAACCACCTTCAGCTGCTTCATCAATGACCTTCCCTCCATCATAAGGTCAGAAGTGGGGATGTTCGCCGATGATTGCACAATGTTCAGCACCATTCACAACTGCTCAAATACTGAACCGGTCTGTGTTCAAATGCAGCAAGATCTGGACAACTGAGATGCGGCAAGTAACTTTCACACTACACAAGTACCAGAAAATGATCAGCTCCAACAAGACAGAATTCAACCACCCTCCACTGAAACTTAACTGCACTAGCCCCATGAATTCTGTGCCAAAAACAACAGGCCTGAGGTAGAGAATTCTTTAGCAAGTAATCTATCCCTTGCCTTTCCAAAGCCTGTCCACCACCTGCAAGGATCAAGTTAGAAGTGTGATTCAATAAAATAAATGACACTTTTGGAATACTGTGTTCAGGTCTGGTCTCCCTGCTGTAGGAAAGATGTTGTGAAACTAGAAAGGGTTCAGAAAAGATTTACAAGGATATTGCTGGTTTGGAGGGTTTGAGCTATAGAGAGAGAGGCTGAATAGGCTGGGATTACTTTCCCTGTAGCTTCGGAGGCTGAGGGGTGACCTTATAGAGGTTTATAAAATCATGAGGGACATGGATAGAATAAATAGACAAGGTCTTTTCCCCAGAGTAGGGGAGTCCAAAACTAGAGGGCATAGGTTTAAGGTGAGACAGGAAAGATTTAAGAGACCTAAAGGACAACTTTTTCACGTAGAGAGTGGTACATGTATGGAATTAGGTGCCAGAGGAGGTGTTGGAGGCTGGCACAATTACAATACATAAAAGGCATCTGGATGGGTACATGAATAAGGAAGATTTAGAGGGATATGGGTCAAATGCTCGCAAGTGTCGCTAGATTAATGTAGACTATCTGGTCAGCATGATCGAGTTGGATCGAAGGGTTTGTTTCTGTGCTGTACATCTCTATGACTCCAAGTGAATATAAATAAGTGCAGCCTCACCAACACCTTAGAAACATGTCACCCTCCAGACAAAGTAGTTTGCTTATTTGATGACTAATCTACCATAGTAAGCATTCAATTCCTGCACCATGAGTGCACCAAGGCTGCAAAGAGTACTATCCCAAAGATGCATTGCAGTAGCTCGCTGTTTTGATCAGTACCTTCCAAACCTGTGACCTTGGACCGACTGGAGGAACAAGGGGAGCAAATGAATGGTAAAGTCAATGTCTGTGAGTTGGAAAGTAGGGGAGGCGATGTCCTACTGGCATTATCGCTAGGCTACTAAACCAGTAACCTGGGTAATGTTCTGGGGACCTGGGTTCAAATCCTGCCATGTTGGATGGTGGAATTTGAATTCAATAAAAGTGAAAACCATAAATCCATTGCTAATTGCTGGGGGGAAAACCCATCTGGTTCACTAATGTCCTTTAAGGAAGGAAACTGCCATCCTTACCTGGTCTCGCCTACATGTGACTCCAGGCCCACAGCAATGTTGTTGATTCTTAACTGCCCAATAGGCAATAAATGCTGACCTAGCCCCCATCCAATGAATTTTAATAAAATCAACAGTCTGGTCATTGTTACTGGATCAGAATGGCAAAAAAAACCCCTCCATAATAGAGCAGTAGGAGTATCTAAACCACATGACCTCTCACCGGGGAGGTTATTAATTCATTGCCAATCACTCACAAGCCACACGAAGGATTACAAAAAAATTCAGTATTTGAGGACAAGGTGATAGTGGAGAAGGGCATTTTTTTGCAGCTGGAAGTAAGAGGTTTTGGTGATGGTTATTGGAACTCAGTCTGAATTGACTGTAAAAAAAATTTTTGAAACCTACAGGTCAGAAAAAAATGGTGGGCTTTTGGAATGGAAAAATATTCATTGATTTCTGAAAATCTATTTGCAAATTCTCCTCATAATTTTAAGAGAGGGGTAAGGCAAGTGGAATGAACAGCTTTTATTCTTCAGTGCTTTCTGATGTTCACATAATCAAATGACTATTGTTAGCATACTTTCTTTTATCTTCTTCACCAGTGCCTCTCACGATAACAATTCTTCATTCGTTGCCATCGGTAACATCGCGAGTGGGTAACGGAAGCCAAAGACAATGATTGATGTTTTTCCCATTACACTCCTGGGTCAGAATACGTCACTAGAATGCAGCAAATCAGTCTTTCTAACAATGTTTCTCATGAGCCTTTTTCTGTTTTTAACCATTCTTATATAACTTCCGTCAAAGAACTGCAAAAATTCACGCAATGGAGCACAGGTAGCTTTGAGCAAACAGTCACACCTGGGTGTTGAATGCACAGTGGGCAGCTGGATGGGAATGCAAGACAATGAATTGAGAGCAACCTGGTCCTTGATAAAGGCGCACGTAAATTGATTGGTGTAGCTTCATTTCCCACCCACTCGATTCGATGTGACATTGCTCTGCAATTTATTTCCTTAGCATTCATCACTATATATTACAGCTGTCAAGGTAAAGTGTTACACACAGACAGCTTGGAATACTAAGTGGCCCGCTGGTGCTGGGAGGTTTGCAAAGATTTGACATCTTCATGATCGGCTTATTGAGACGCAGCTAACAGCATTGCTACAAGAGTCAAACTTTGGTCATTTACAGTATTATTCACAATTAGAGCACTGCATTGGATTTACAGTCTTTCTATTCTTATATGTATATAAAAATATTGATTATAAAATAAAATGTATTAAGTGCCTCTCAAATAATCAACTGATTTTAATAATCTATAAATTTGCAGTAGTTGTTCCTCATTAATTCTTCAGTGTAAATGTTTATCACACATGGAGCACACTCACAGATCCTTCCATCCCCTGGTAATCTCTAGCTATCATCATGTCCCTTTGCCTACTGCCTGTTCCTTCTTTCTGAGTTCCTACTCAGTATCCTATGACCATCTCCTGTATCTATCGCTAAAACTGCTGGGAAGTGATCCGCAAAGTCTCCCCTAGCACTCCTAGATCTTCCTAAACTTGCTTTTAGCCCATCCACAATGAATCCAAAATCCTTTCTTCAGGTTGCAGCTTTGGCTCAGTGTTGGTGACCTCAACTCTCAGACAGAGGTTGCAAGTTCAATCACTCCGCACTGACTTCAGGACAGAATCCATGCTGATAAGGTCCTGACGGAGAGCCACACTGTCAGAGGTGCTGCCTTTTGGATGTGGCATTATACTCAGGCCCTGTCATCCCTCTTCAGATGAACGTAAAAATAATTCATGGAGTCATAGAGATGTACAACACGGAAACTTCAGTCCAAATCGTCCATGCCGACCGGATATCCTACATATAACAAGTCCCATTTGCCAGCAAATCCCTCTAAACCCTTCCCTTCATTCAAGATCATGGCTGATCACCTTCCTCAATGTCTTTTTCACATGATCTCCCTATCATTATTACTTAGAAATTTATCAACCTCAGTTTTGAACATACTTAATGACTGGGTTTACACAGGCCAATGGGCTAGAGAATTCCAAAGATTCTCCACCCTCTGTGTGGAAAACCTCCTCCGCAGCTCAGTCCAATGCCAATTTGCACATAGTTCACATAATAATCTAGATATTATAACCTTTGCTTTCTAGTTCAGTTCCAGGCTGTTGATTTTCTTCATGCCAAGCCTCTTTTCTAGTTCTACCCATGTCTTTGTTATTTGCATGCCCCTCCCTTAACTGCAGTGAGTAATTCATCTCATCAAAGCCTGTAAGACGCAATTTCTTTTTTGTAATTCGCTCGTGGGATATGGGCATTGCTGGGTGGGTCAGCATTTTTTGCCTGACCCTAGCTGACTTTGAGGAGGAGCTACTTTCTTGAACGACTGCAGTCCATATGCTGTAGGTAGACCCACAATTTGGAGAGAATTTGAGGATCTTGACCCAGTGACTGTGAAGAAACAGCAATATATTTCCAAAGATAGTAGGAACTGTAGATGCTGGAGAATCTGAGACAACAAGGTGCAGAGCTGGATGAACACAGCAGGCTAAGCAGCATCATAGGAGCAGGATATATTTCCAAGTCAGGGCGGAAGTGACGTATGTGATGGGAATACTCCCCACTTGCCTGGATGGGGGCAGCCCCAACAACACTCAAGAAGCTCGACACCATCCAGGACAAAGCAGCCCACTTGATCAGCCACCCTATCCATCACCTTGGACATTCACTCAACCATCACTGGCGTATCGTGATAGCCGTCTGTACCATCTACAAGGAGCACTGCAGAAACTTATCACAGCTTCTTTTACAGCACCTTCTAAAGCTATGACCCCTATGATGTGGAAAAGCAAGGGCAGCAGAGGTATTGGAACACCACCAGCTACAAGCTTCCCTCTAAGCCATATACTACCCTGGCTTGGAATTCTATTATCGCCCCTTTGCTGTCACTGAGTGAAAATCCTGTAACTTCCTCCTGTTGCAAATATTTAGCTCATGGTTCATGTTAATATTTTAGAGGTAACCTGTAGTTAGAGTCATAGAATTGTACAGCACAGAAACACACCCTTCGGTCCAACTTGTTCGTGCCAGTTTAACAGCATCTTTCCTATAGCAGGGAGACCAGAATTGAATGCAGTATTCCAAAAGTGGCCTAACCAATGTCCTGTACAGCCATGACATGGGCATAGGTTTAAGGTGAGGGGGGAAAGATATAAAAGGGACTTAAGGGGCAACTTATTCACACAGAGGGTGGTGCATGTATGGAATGAGCTGCAGAGAAGTGGTGGAGGCTGGTACAATTATAACATTTGAAAGGCATCTGGCTGGGTATATGGATAGGAAGGCTTTGGAGGGATACAGGCCAAATGCTGGCAAATGGGGCTAGATTAATTTAGGATATCTGGTCAGCATGGACGAGTTGGACTGAACAATCAGTTTCCATGCTGTACATCTCTATAACTCTATGACTCTGCAAGCCTTAACAATAAACAGTTATTGTACAGAAGAGAAAATAAAATAGTGATATAAATACGGAAGACAATTCAGTAGGGAATTCAGTGATGAAAATGTCATTAAATGTAAAGGCATGATGGTTGGATTCTTTCTTGTTGGAGATGATTATTACCTGCAACAATGTCCTGGGGCTGAGATGTTAAGCCTCCAACACGAAACCATCATCCCTTTTGCTTGGTATTACTCCAACCATTAGAAATTGTCCCCTGATTCCCATTGACACCAGTTTTGCTAGGGCTCCTTGATGCTACACTCAGTCAAATGATGCCCTGATGTTACTCTCACCTCACCTCACCTCCCGAATTCAGCTCTTTTATCCATGTTCGAATCAAGGTCGCAATGGGGTCAGGAGCCGTGTGAGCCTGGTAGAACCCATACTGAGCATCAGTGAGCAGGTTATTGCTGAGTACTGTAAATACTGTTTGGTTGCACTGTCAAAACCAGCTCCCATCACTTTGCTGATAATTGAGAGTAGACTGATGAGGCAAAATTGGCCAGGTTGCATATGTCCTGCTTTTCGTGTACAAGACATACCTGGGCAATTTTCCATATTGTCAGGTAGATGACAGTATTGTAACCACACTGGAACAGCTTGGCCAGGGGAGCGGTAAGTTTTGGAGCACAAGTCTTCAGTATTAGTGCCAGAATGTTGTCAGGGATGATAGCCTTCATAGTATCCAGTGCCTCCAGATATTTCTTGACATCACTTGGAGTGAATCAATCGGTTGAAGGCTCCCATCTGTGATGCTGGGGACCTGAAGAGGAAGGTGAGATTGATAATGCTTCTGGTTGAAGATGAATGCACATATGTCTGGCTGTTGCACTAATGCACTGGGATCCTCCATCATTGAGATTGGGATATTCATGGAGCCTCGATCTCCAGTGAGTTGTTTAATTGTGATTTTATCTAATTTAGTAACTGCCATAGAGCACAATCCTGCTGCTTTTAAACTGGAAGGCCTGTGCCATTTGATTAGGTGCCACATCAAAGGTTGCTACACAACACAAGAGTTTACAGTGTAGGGGGAGAGAGGATGGTTAGCTTATAAAAGGGAAGGTGATGGCCTAGTGGTATTATCTCAGGACTTTTAATCCAGTGACCCAGACAATGTTCTGGGGACCTGGATTTGAATCCCACCACGACAGATAGTGGAATTTAAATTCAATAAGTATCTGGAAGTAAGAGTCTAATGATAACCATGAATCCATTGTTGATTTTTGGAAAAACCCATCTGGTTCACAAATGCTCCTTAGGGAAGGGAACTGCTGTCCTCCCCTTGTCTAGCCTACATATGACTCCACACCTGCAGCAATGTGGGTAACTCTTAACTGCGTCTGGGCAATAAGTTCTGCCTAGCCAGCAACACCCCTCATCCTGTGAATGAATTTTAAAAAAGCTAACATGAGGCAAAGATTAGGGATGAAGGGGTCATTTTCAGTCTGACGAGACGTAATAAGTGAAGAGCCACAGGAACCAGTGCTGGGACCTCAACTACAAACTGCCTATACCCATGACCTGGATGAAAGAAGCAGAAGTATGGTATGAATTAGCTGATGATGCAAAGATTAGTCAGAAAGGAAATTGTGAAGCAGGCATAAAGAGTCTGCGAGTGAGATACAGATGGGTTAAGTGCATAGGCAGAAATTTATCAGATGGAGTATAATGTCGGAAAATGTGAACTTGTTCACTTTGTCAGGAAGAATAAAAAAGCAGCATATTATTTAAATAGCCTGCAGGACTGAGGGTTCTGATTGGCCTACTACATGAATCACAAAATATTATTATGAGGGGAGAGCAAATGATTAGGAAGACAAATTGGATATTGTCATTTATTGCAAGGTGATTGAATATAAAAGTAGGGAGGTCTTCCTATTATTGTACATGGCATTGGTGAGACCACACCTGAAGTTGTTTATAGCTTTGGGGGTGGTCTTATTTAAGAAGGGACATCATTGTATTAGAAGCAGTGCCTAGACAGTCCACTTGATCCCTGGGGTGAAGGGGATTGTTTTCTGAGAAAAGTTTGCAGTTTAGAGCGGTATCCATTGGAGTTTAGAAGAATGAGATGCTGCTTTACTCAAACAGATACCATGGCGAGGCGATTTGACAGGGTAGGTGCTGTGAAATGATTTTTCCCCTTGTGGGAGAAACTAGAACACAATTTAAATCACAATTTAAAAATAAACGGGTCTTCTGTTTAAGATGGAAATTTGGAGAGATAAATTCCCTGAAACAACTGTGAGTCTGTAACATTCTCTTCCCACAGAGTGGGCGAGACAGGTTCATTGAGGCTGTGAGTCATATCGCTTATTTGATTGGCAAATAATCAGAGGGTTAAGGGGTCATGGGAATACAATCGGATTGACTGTGATCTTATCAAATAGCAGAACAGGATAGAGGGGATGAATGGCCTACTCCTACCCCTAATTAATAGATTTTAGAGCCTGCCTATCATCCTTTATTACACTGTGTCTCTATCCTCTGGCCATTAATTAACTGTTGCAGAAAAATAGTCACTGTTTCTCACAAGATAGGGCCTTCTGAGCCCCAGTTGAGTCTGACAGTGGAGTTCAGAATCCAACAGGGAATGTCCTGCCTAATTACTTTTATCTGGTCTTCCCTTGCACCAGTACGGAAACAGCTGATAGGTACAGCTGAACCAGCGAAAGACTTAGCAATGCATGGTGTTGTATGGGGTTTTAGATACTTCAATTGCAATTGAATACTATTGCAACTGAAGACCTGTTATACAGAGTTCAGATAGTTATGTTCAGGTTTGTTCTCTTTCAATGAATTAAATCAATGCTTGGAAATGAAGCCTAATTGATTTCATGATTTGGAATCCAAAACAAAATCCAGTACTCCTAAACCCTTTCAGCGGGGCAATGGCTGTCATTTATAGCTGTCACATTAAGTGTATCTTCTAACTCACCAATTTAAGTGTTATAAGTGCATTTTATTCCATTTTTATGCTGGTAGGACTATCTCAAGTAACATCAACTGTTAGCGAGAACAATTTTCTTTAATATAATGGGAGGCTCACACTTGAGGATGTTATCACTACATGTTTGTTGTGACAGTCTGTGGTTTACTCATTGGTTGACTAGTACAAAATATCCTGAAGCAGTTTATTTAACCAGAGACAGTGGCCATCGCAGTCCTGTATAAACTTTACATGTAATAAATAATTATTTGTTAAGTTACTATTTCATAAACCCCGAAAGTGAGTTGAATTTTATTACGTAAGGTCTGAGATTAATCTCTTGTCTTCTTCCCTGAAGACACCAGCTAGTTTTACAGTTGCTAGCACTCTGCAGTACCTGTTTAATCGACCAATCTCCAAGCAAAAGCTTCTAATCTAAGTGTTTCTTCTCTAACTATGGAATGGACACCAGAGCCTGGCTTCATCCCGTCTTTATCAAATTTGGAGCATGTTACCTTCCCAGAACAACATTTCCTTCTTAGATCATTGGCAAGCTAACCACCGCTCCTAGCCCAGGGCAAATAACCAAACATGGTCAGGATTGAAACAACATCTTTGGTGTGTAATGTAGATCTTCAGTTATTACACATGAATATGCAAGGATCTGGCCTTGAAATAATCCCACAAGCTGCTATAATGTGTTAATTCTTAATGGATTCATCTGAAACCTCTTTCTCGGCCAATTTAGCAAAGCGTTGATCCCGGATTTCTTTGCCCAAGTCTCTGAAGTGAAACCTGACCACAAACATTCTGACTCAGAACACCAACTGAGAAATTGTGGACATAATATTGCTACATAGGAAGTTGATCGTGGTTGTTGGAGGTCAACCACCTCAGTTCCTGGATATCTCTGCAGGAGTTGCTCGGGGCAATCTCCAAGGCCCAGCCATCTTCAGCTGCTTCATCAATAACCTTCCCTCCATCATAAGATCAAAGCTGGGGATGTTCACTGATGTTTGCACAGTGTTCAACACCATTTGTGACTCCTTAGATACTGAAGCGGTCCACATTTACTTGCAGCAAGACCTGAACAATATTTAGGCTTGTGTTGCCAAATGGCAAGTAACATCAAATAACATTTGCACCACACAAATGCCAGTCAATGACCATCTCCAATAAGAGAGAATCTAATCATCACCCCTTGACTTTGAAAAGTATTACCGCCATAGAATCCCTCACTATTAACATGGTGGGCATTACCAGTGACCAGAAACCCAACTGGATTTGCCATATAAACACATTGGCTGCAAGAGCAGGTCAGAAGTTGGGAATACTGCGGCATGTAACTCAACTCCTGACTCCTCAAAGCCTGTCCACCATCTACAAGGCACAAGTCAGGAGTGTGACGGAATACTCCCCACTTGCCTGGATGGGTGCAGCTCTAACAACACTCAATTAGCTTGACACCATCCAGGACAAAGCAGCCCGCTCCATTGACACCTCTTCCTCGAAAGTTCCGTCCCTCCACCACTAGTAGCAGCAGAGTGTACTATTTACAAGATGCACTTCAGAAATTCACCAAGGCTTCTTTGATGGTACCTTCCAAACCCACAACCACTTCCATCTAGAAGAACAAGGGCATCAGATACATGGGAACACCACCCCCTGCAAGTTGCCCTCCAAGCCACTCACCATCCTGACTTGAAAATATATTGCAGCGTCTTCATTGTTGTTGGGTCAAAATCCTGGAAATCCATCCCTAAAGGCATTGTGGGTTTACCTATAGCAGGAGGACTGCAGCGATTCATGGAGGCAGGTCACCGCCACCTTCTCAAGGGCAACATGGAACGGGCAATAAATGCTGGCCCAGTAAGTAATACCCACATCCCATAAATGGATAATAAAAACAAGTGGATCAAGAGCATGGTTGTTTGCAATGGTAAGTGTGCTTTATCTAGTATGGCAAATATCTAGCCCTCGAAAATGATTTTGTTTCATTCAAATCCTTTGTCTTCAACCTCAGTTTGGAAAGTTGAGAGAGTAGTTAAACCTACACGTCACATTCATCTGATTTCTGTAAAAGCGTGTCGCTGAAGGAAGGCCATTGCCAGCAAACGAGAAGCATAAAAATCCACAAAAGGAGTTTCAGTGCCAGCATGTGAAGGGATATAAACTGGAACATTAGATCACCGGAGCAGATGCTTTTGTGGGCATGAATGTAGAGTAGATACTTTCAATGCGTTTTGACAATGAGTTTCAGTGTGTTTCTGCTATGCATGAGCTGGAATTGTTCAAAATTAACTGGTTTTGTTTTGCAGAAATACCAGTGATAGCTCAGTGCATAGTGATACATCCACTTGATTGTGTAGATAACAGAAACAGACCCTAGGGATTGTACTCTTTTATTGGATGAATCCTGGAAGGTTCCATCTCATGATCTCCTGGCACCAATCATCCATTCCCATCACTGCTCACTCACCCTCACACAACACCACCTTCTTCATCCAGCTGGAAATCTGAAGGCTTTTTGTATCTCAAGTGGATGAGTCTCGATGGTCAGCCAAACACCTTCTTGTCAATCTTCTTCACTAATAAATGCAATTGTTTTAGAATTAGAATTAGGCTTTATTGTCACGTATGCTCAAGTGCAGGTATATAGGAGTACAGTGAAATGTTTATAATGTCACCATTCATGGCGCCATCTTAGGTACAAGGTACAAAATCTTCGGTTTAAAAGTAGAAAAATAAAGAAATAAGTTAAAATTTCAACATTAAAGTTCTTGTCAGTATTAGGTAGTAAATACAAAATAAAGTTAAAAGTTCCAAATTACAGTCCTTCTTTAGCCATGGGCCAGCATCTCTCCATGCTGGGCTTTCCCTACGAGGGGTGGATCTTTCTTTCTCTGTGCACTGGACTCGATCTCTCCTCACACTGGGCTCGCTCTCTCTCCCCCAACACTGAGCTCAATCTCTCCTGCACTGGATTCGATCTCTCCTTCTGCACTGGGCGCAATCTCTCTCCCCCAGCACTGGGCTTTATCTCTCTCTCCCCATGCCCGGCTTGATCTCTCTCCCCTGCACTGGGCACGATCTCTCCTGCACTGGGCTCGATCTCTCTCCCCTTGCACTAGGCTCGATCTCTCCTGCACTGGGTTTGATCTCTCCTTCTGCACTGGGCTCGATCTTTCTCCCACCCGCCACCACACTGAGCCGATGTCTCCTGCACTGGGCTCAATCTCTCTCCCCCTGCACTAGGCTTGATCTCTCCTGCACTGGGCTCGATCTCTCCTTCTGCATTGGGCTTGATCTGTCTCCTCCCGTACTGGGCTCGATCTCTCTCCCGCCCCCACACTGATCTCGATCTCTCCTGCACTGGGCTAGATCTCTCCTTCTGCACTGGGCTCGATCTGTCTCCCCCTGCACTGGGCTTGATCTCTCCTGCCCTAGGCTTGATCTGTCCTGCCCTAGGCTCGATCTCTCCTGCACTGGGCTCGATCTCTCTTGCACTGGGCTCGATCTCTCTCCCCCTGCACTGGGCTCGATCTCTCTTGCACTGGGCTCAATCTCTCTCCCCCTGCACTGGGCTCGATCTCTCTTGCACTGGGCTCAATCTCTCTCCCCCTGCACTAGGCTCGATCTCTCCTTCTGCACTGGGCTCGATCTCTCCTTCTGCACTGGGCTTGATCTGTCTCCTCCCGCACTGGGCTCGATCTCTCTCCTGCACTGGGCTAGATCTCTCCACCCGCACTGGGCTCGATCTCTCTCCTGCCCCCACACTGAGCTCGATCTCTCGTGCACTGGGCTCGATCTCTCGTGCACTGGGCTCGACCTCTCCTTCTGCACTGAGCTTGATCTTTCTCCACCCGTACTGGGCTTGATCTCTCTCTCGCCCCCACACTGAACTCGATCTCTCTCTCTCGCCCCCACACTGAGCTCAATCTCTCCTGCACTGGGCTCGATCTCTCCTGCGCTGGGCTCGATCTCTCTCCCCTTGCACTAGGCTTGATCTTTCCTGCACTGGATTTGATCTCTTCTTCTGCACTGGGCTTGATCTCTCTCCCCCCGTTCTGGCTCGATCTCTCCTGCACTGGGCTCGATCTCTCGATCTTACACTGTGGATTTGAGTTCAGAAAGAGGGACATCCTACTGCAGTTATCCAGTGACTTGGCAAGACCACACCTGGAGCATTGCTTGCAGTTTTGGTCTGCCCACCCAAGACAGAAAACTCATCCCACAGAGGGAGTGGAGTAGAAGTTCGCTCCAATACAGCCAAGGATGGCAGGGCCTTCCTATGAGGAGAGATTAGTTTGACTGGGCCTGTATTCACTAGTGTTTAGAAGAATGAGAAGGGATCCGATTGAAACATGTAAAATTCTAACTGGGCTGGACAGACTAGATGTAGAGAGGATGTTTGTCAGACTAGGGAACCTAAGACCAGGCAACACAGTCTCAGGATATGGAGTAGGCTGGAGATGAAGGAACTTTTTTTTAAACTTGAAGGTTAGTGAACCTGTAGAATTCCCTACCACACAAGGCATCAGTGGGGAATGGGGTGAAAGCAGGAATATGGCATTGAGATACAGGATTGGCCATGATCAAATTGAATGGTGGAGCAGGCTCTCAGGGCTGAATGGCCTGCTACTGCTCTGGGTTTCCGCCTTTCAGTATGTTCAAAGAAAATGAGATAGCAGCGCAGTTCCTATTTGAACAGCCCTGTGAGTCTTTCCTCTCAGAGATTTCACTGCATCTAGATTTAATCCCTTTCTTTAATGTCAGGAGAGCCACATGAGAATTTGTTGGAACTTTGTTTGCTCCTTGTTCAGCTCAGATGAGCCCTACCCATCTGTGACCTACCAGGTCAACTGGAACTGTGTGAACAGACTGTCGCCACCTCCAGGGGTGAGCTGGATAGCCAGTCCATGTAGAGAACACCTGATGATAAAATCAGTCCAAATAACATGCATTACCCTTGCAATCCATGCAGCTGTAACAAAACCCTTTGGCGAGGGCTATTCCCTCTATAATAGGCTCAATGACAGAGTAGATAACACACAATGAATTTAATAGACAATGACACTTTTTATCTCAATTCTTCCTTCTGCCACACAGTTGAAAATTAACCACAAAGCTGTAGTATTTTTGTCAAAATATCTGTCACCTCAACCTTCACGGTTTGTAACAGCCAGGCTCCTGTTCGACATAAAGCATTAATCTAAAGGGTGTAGGGGTGACAACATCCCCAGATCACCAGAAATTAAAGGTTAATCTCTTGGTTCACTGCTACAAGCAGCTAGGAAAAAAACCATTTGGAGCATTTAACAAGGCTGTTTACTTTCTCCCATTTTGTTTTCTATTCCTGCCAGCTCACTTGATTGGGAACTCTCCGGGTGGTTGACATCACCATTGTGCGCCAATAGCTCACAGGACACACAATCTGAAGTTGTGTCCCTTCCATTGCCTTCATCATCCCCTTCACTTTCCCACCTGCCCCAATACCTGCAACGTCACCCCTCCTCACTCCCCACTCCGACACCCTTCATAACCCCTTGGTGATGTAATCAGAAAGAATCACCTACACTTGGCACATTTACCAGACTGTGCTGGTACCTGTGCAAATCTTCTAAATTTCCTGTGTGATGCCATCACCATACCAATGGCGGCATACTAGCATGGACTGGTTGGGCAGATTGGCCTGTTTCTGCACCATACATCCCATATCCTCTGTAATTTGATAGATATCATCAGACACACACATGTACCTTCCTTTGGCACCATCTTCAAAAAACATTTGTGTTGGATACTTCATCAAGAAAGTCCAAATCAACACCTTTAAACCAGGAACATGACCAATAATTGTGTTAGGGATGAGTACTTAAGCAATTATCCAGGACTTGTGGTACTCATTTAGCAATAAGAACCTGTACTGCTATTGGAGAGCCTTCTCGTGGTGCAGTTGTAGTGTCCCTGCCCTGGACCTAGGAGGCCTAAGCTCAAGTCCCACTAGCTCCAGAGGTGTGTGATAACATCTCTGTACAGGTTAATTAGTAAAATAGGTTAACTATAAAAAAAATACCGTTGTTAAGGGCCCCTCTTGTGGTGCAGTTGTAGTGTCCCTGCCCTGGACCAGGAGATCCAGGTTCAAGTTACTCCTGCTCTATAGATGTGTAATAGCACATGCGAACAGGTTGCTTAAGAATAATATGCTAAAAATGTTGGCAGAGACTTCCAAAAATGGGAAACTAGTACAGATTAATCAAACCTATTAGGCTGATAAATGGATTGTAAAAAAAAAAGAATGCTGTTGGTGAGAGATTGTATGGGCCTGAGGCTAGTGTGCTTTTGGTTGTAAGTCTCAAACCTCATTAATCCATTCCCATTCTTTGACCTTTCTCCCCCAATCTTCTTCCTTCCACTGTCTACTTCGAATTATGGGTGTGTTTTCACAGAACTGCAGGTTTAAGTTCCCTTGACCAGGTCTTATTCTGGATTTTGCATCTGAACATCCCCCGTCCCTGCTTCAATCTAGATTTAGAAGCAAAATGCAGCAGATGCTGGAAGTCTGAAATGAAAGCAGACAATGTAGCTGGAAATATTCCGTCGGTTTAGCGCGTCCGTGGGAGGTTGGCAGGGGGTTTGGGTGGTGGTGGAGGGGCAGAGGTTTATGGCGGTCCCAAGGATGCTGCCACTGGGACTGAAAGTTTGGCTGGTCTCTGGTGGATGATGATGTACTGATGACTGATTACATTCAGGTAAGACCCAAAAGTACATGAAATGTGAGAAGGACTGGGTTGCTAAGCCCAGGTAGTGACACTTCTCTTGGGTTAGCCATTGACCTACGTTAGCTCCCCACCCTCCCCCCAGGAGGCCAAAGAGTGCCCAAAAAGAAGGAATATACCCCCACCCACCCGAAACCTGCCAGAAGGTCACCAGCCCTCACCACATGACCAATGGCCTTCCTAAGTGTGGGCAAAAGGCTACAGGAGGCAGCGAGAGGCTCTTAACTGGATGTTTAAGCAACTCAACTGGGCTTATTGTGGCGGGGCCACCCATCACCTTTGCCACTGATGGTAAAATGGCATGGCAATAGGGAAATAGGGGATAAGGCAATGGGAAGACAAGGGGCGAAGTGATGGGATGGCAAGAGGAAAGGCAGAGGAAGGACAAGGGGCAAGATGATGGGAAGAAAGGGGTAAGGCAGGGGAAAGACATGCCACCTGATGCCTTCCCACTTCCCATTCTATCCCCAATGGCTGGTTAAATCCAACCCTTTTTTTTGCATGGATGCCCCCTCGGCTCTAAACCCTAACCCAAAACCCCAAACCCTTAACCTCCCACAGGTCATTCTATATAACAGGGCACTGCTGATTTGTCAGCTTTGTGTTATCACAGTGTGTTTTCCAGGTCAGGAATTGATTTTCCTGCACAGCGGACCTTCAAGTTCCACACCTCAAGGTTCACAGCTCACACACAGTGCCAGCGAGCTCTTCAAGTGAGGCAGGTATATAGTCTATAGACACTGCACCTCACTCGCTGACAAACCTCCTTCTCTCCTTGCAGAATAAAGTCTACCTAATAGGCAGCAGAAGTAACGAACTCAGCAGGGGGAGCGGGTTGCAGTATCCCCTGTTGGAGGAGAGAAATAGTGCTGGAAATAACCCAAGGGGCTGTCATGAGGCCCTTGTCAACAGTGGGGCTGGAACAAGAACAGACATTCCTCTGGAATCCACCTCCATCTCCCTTCACCTTCATCCTCGCTCTGTTCGGATGTACAACTGGCAGGTGGTGTTACCAGACACCTTTCACTTCCCCCTCTACCCCACGCACCCCACCCCTGTCCAAATCCCCTCAGCCCAGCTCCTCGTGCATTTATTTACTCACAAGCTGCTGCCTGGATGGTCAGTGAGGCTAGAGGATCAGGCCTAGAGGAGGAAGAGACTGATCAACAGGAAACAGCCTCATTCAATCTGACCCTCACAACCTCCTGCTTACTAACACCATGAGTATGTTGGAGGGAAGCACTGAGGCAGGATCTTCAGCACATTTAAAGAATTGCTACATTTTGAACAAAGTCGCGGGGGTTTTTAAAACTATAATTCCTAACCCCCACGCACCACACCTCAGCTCTCCCAGTAATGTCAGAAATCCATGCCAATTTGACCTCATCTTATGACAAGTATGAGAGTCCAGAGATGCTACATCTATCAGGATCTGTATGACCCCCCACCCCAGTGAAAAGAGGATTAAGCGAATGTAATTATCTGTAAATATCTGTTCTGCAGTCTGGTTCATAACGCATAACAGATTAGCTGTGCCTACCTGGATCAATAACTGGCTTGACTGCTGCTCCTTATTCATTTCAAACTTTTATTATCAAAATATATTTTGTCACTTGCTCCTCGGAGTTAATGGACTTCAGTGTGAGCAATGGCTACAGCTCTGCACTGTGTATATTGGGACACAAGGCACTGATTTACACACACTGTGTGAAGGGGCTTGGTGACTCTCGTTGTCAGAACTTGCAAGGTTCACCTGACTGAGAGTTATCCCTTAAGCCCCTGGTGGTGACAATTCACAGTAAATCTTCAGAATAGATGAGAAACTGTTGAAGTGTCATAAGGGGCATTATGGGCGAACTGGGGAGTTGCGAAGGCAAGTATAGAGACTGCTACAGTTTCTAATCTACATCACTTACTTTAAGGTCAATGTTAATCCTAAAGACTGGAAATCTTCTTGTGCATTGTTTCTGCTTGATTTGTAATCTTTCTGTTTGGAGTCTTTAGATTCTGTTTGAAGAATAAGACTTCTACCACAAGCACCTGTGATGATGCTGTGGCTTTAAGATGTGTGTTTTGTCCTGCTTTTTTTTTCACAGAGTGATTGTTTATGAGAGGATAAACAACTCGTGAGGCCTTTGGTTTTTTTTGTTAAAAGGTTGGAACAATAGAAGCCGCCTGAGTGGGTGTGGTCAAGCTCTCACAGATCCAGGATTTTTAGTTAGCTTTCAGCAGTTTATATTTTCATTCACGGGATGAGGGTGTTGCTGGCTAGGCAGCATTTATTGCCCATCTCTAATTGCCCAGAGGGCAGTTCAGAGTCAACCACATTGCTGCGGGTCTGGAGTCACATGTAGGCCAGACCAGGTAGGATGTGAGCCAGATGGCTTTTTCCTCCCAACAATTGGCAATGGATTTAGAGTCATCATTAGATTCTTAATTCCAGATATTTTATTGAATTCAAATTCCACCATCTGCCATGGCAGGATTTGAATTGGGTCCCCAGAACGTTATCTAGTCTCGTTAACAGTCCAGCAATAATACCACTAGGCCATTGCCTCCCCCCTTATTGCTGGCATCTCAGCAGGGTTAGAAAACAGTGAATCTCTCCCAGTTGCCTCTCTCTCTCTCTCAGAATTGTTTTTTTTTGATGTTTTTTCTTCCTGGATTAGAGATCTGCATACGAGACAATCTGTTTTCTGAATTTGCCTTTTTGGCAAGGGTGTGTTTATGGTATGTTACTATCCTGGAACAAGTAATTAGTAATAGCTACTGCATCTATTATGCTGTTAAGTTTTCCAATAGAGTTAAGTTATTCCAATTTCTTCTTTCTTTTGTTGTATTTTAACTATAGCCTTTGAATAAATTGTGTTTTGCTTAACATCAAGTAGTTTGACCAATTGAATTGCATCTGGAACACAATGCCTGACATTTACCTTTAAAATAAGAAAAAGTTATGGTCTAGGCTACCTTCTTAATATATTTTGAGAGGGTCTGGTCTGGTCCATTACACACCCCTTCAATTTGCTCTACCTTTCAGCTGGGTATGTATCTCCCACCAGCCACTTCTCTTCATGCCCCTAGCTGGAATTCTTAGAAAGACAGCCACTAGGGAATGTCTACAATGTCCAACATCCTTTACAATTCAGAACATCCCAAAGTGACTGTATCAATCTAACACCCCATCATCATTAAAGCCAGCAGCTACTACAAGACAAATGTTTGCAAAATATCATCAACATGTGTTTGGCTGCGAGCTGGCATCTAAATAACATTTGGAATGGCTGCTTCGGGGCTTTGGTTATATGTGTTTGATCAGCTGGCATGGGAGTTACAATTGGAGATTCCCATTGGCATTGTGATGACATGGATTGTTCCTGATTTGAATGCATTCATTCGTTCCTGCTACTAGGAATCAAAATTTTCCCTGGAAAAGCAGAGTAGCTGTTAAGGTCAGTGGTAACTGTACGGGACATGCTGGTGTCTTAAGGTCTGCCCATTCCTCAAGGGTAAGTCTGGTGAGTTCGAGAACAAATCGTACCTATTACAGGGAGAAGTCAGAACCCGAACTGACAGTGTGATTGAAGGATGACGAACTGTAACAATCTTAACGTTTTCTTCCTGTTCTTGGTGTCACCCAATAAAAGTCATTTTGTTTTGAAGGAGGTGGAGTGAATGACAGCCCCTGGGGATTTAAAGCCTGGGATGAATGATCAAACAATCGAGCTTTCGCTTTCTTTGGGATTAAATTTCAATTACCTTAGATCTTTTTGCATTGCTATGTATGTCTATGCTCAGCAAATATTCCCAAATGGACTGGAAAATGTAAGATTAAGAGTTACCGTTGGTATAAGTCGTGGATATGAACTGCACATTTGAATGCTAGCTTTTGTTTATCTGCGTTGTTAGCACATGGAATAAAAAGTTTGACCTGTACTTGTGTCAGCAACTTGCATGTACATAAAGTGGTGTAAGAGCTCAGTATGTTCTTTTTCAAGCTGTGAAATTCAGAGAGAGTTTTAATAGAGATATTCAAATTTTTGAAGTGGTTCGATAGAGTGAATAGGCAGAAAGTATTTCCATTAATAATTGGCAAAATAAAGGAGGTAGGTAGGCAATTTAGTTTTAATTACTCGGCGAGTCGTTACCATCTGGAATACAGTGCCTGAAAGGCTGGTGGAAGAAGAGTCAATAAAAACTTGCAAAAGAAATTAATTCTCCAATGGAGCGTTATGAGAAAAGGGCAGACATCAGATTAATTAGAAACAGTTTCAGAGGACAACTCATAAAGTCCTAGAGCTGTACAGCATGGAAACAGACCCTAGTCCCATTAGCTGGCAGTTGGACCCTTCCTATTCATAAACCCATCCAGATGTCTTTTAGATGTTGTAACTGAATCAGTCACCGCTTCCTCTGGTAGCTCATTCCATACACGCACCACTCTCTGCGTGAAAAAGTTGCCCCTTAGGTCCCCTTTAAATCTTTCTCCTCTCACTTTAAACCTATGCCGTCTAGCTTTGGATTCCCACACCCTTATCTTATCTATTTACCCTATCCATGCACCTCATGATTTTATAAACCTCTATAAGGTCACCTCTCAGCCTCTGATGTTTCAGGGAAAATAGCCCTGGCCTAATCAGCCTCTCCCTATAGTTCAAGCCCTCAAACCCTGGCAACATCCTTATAAATCTTTTCTAAACCCTCTCAAGTTTCACAACATCCTTCCTATAACAGGGAGACCAGGACTAAATGCAGTATCCCAATAGTGGCCTAACCAATGTCCAATGCAGCCACAACACAACCTCCCAATTCCTATACTCAATGCACTGACCAATAGGGTAAGCATACCAAACACCTTCTTCACTATCCTATCTACCTGTCACTCCACTTCCAAAAAACAATGAACCTGCACTCCAAAGTATCTTTGTTCAGCAACCTTCCCCAGGACCTTACCTTTAAGTCGATAAGTCCTGCCCTGATTTGCCTTTCCAAAATGCAGCACCTCACATTTATCTAAATTAAACTCCATCTGCCACTCCTCGTCCCATTGACCCATCTGACCAAGATCCCATTGTACTCTGAGGTGACTCAGGAAAGGATTGGAGCTCAGTGGGTCAAATTTCTCCTGTGTGGTATCACTCCAGGAAACCCAGTCACCCTACGTTTTTGGAGGGTCTGTCCCAATTCTGTGTAGTACGGGGTTGGGTTGGGGGGTGGAAGTAGGGAGAGGGGGAGAGGCATCACCAGCAGTAGTCCTGGGCAAGCGGGCTCAGCTCAGTATTATAGCAGAAAGGCCTGCATAGGTTGGCAACATTATAATCACACTGCTACTTCTCATGGGTGGGGCTAACGTCTCTGTCCATAACAAAATGGTCATGTTTACCAACCTCTCTAGACAGTCTGATGAGTTGTTCACAGAGATGTGAAATTAAATCTCCCAGGAGCAATGTCCTTAAAAAGGGGCTGGCATGGTGACTCAGCGGTTAGCACTGCTGTCTCACAGTGCCAGGGACCTGGGTTTGATTCCACCCTCGGGTGACTGTCTATGTGGAGTTTGCATACTTCCCCCTGTATCTGTGTGAGTTTCCTCCCACAGTCCAAAGATGTGCAGGTTAGGTGATTTGGCCGTGCTAAATTGCCTGTAATGTTCAGGGATGTGCAGACTAGGTGGGTTAGCCATGGGAAATGCAGGGTTATGGGGATAGGTTATTCGGCGGGATATCCTCTGGAGGATTGGTGCAGACATGATGGGCTGAGTGGCCTGCTTCCACACTGTAGGGATTCTATGAATATACATAGCATTGGTTGTCCAAAAAAAGCAGATTCTTTCTCTGGCTCCACAACGCCCCATGCAACCCGATAGTATTTCACTTGCTTTGCTGATCTCCTGTGTGGCTATTATTCATACTTCACCCTCTTGGCAGGCTGAGCCCACCCTCTAAGTACAGTCCAATAAAAGGCAATGCCAAGCAGACAGAAGGCAGACACTGTATAGATGTACTCAGCGTGGAGAGGGAACGGGGTGCCGCAAATGGGATACCATTCTGTGCCATCTGGTGGGGGCTCAGCCCCTGGCAGGCAGTGCCAGTCAAACATGCCCTCGTCGTAGTCACCAGCACAGAGATATGCGCGCCTGTACAGGGTCTGACCCAGCACCGAGGTCAGCGCTTCGGATACATTGCAGGGGCCCAGGGTCTGGTGGAGTCCAACAGAAACCTGCTGCTCTGGTTTGGCCATGGTGACAAGGAGGAGGAAGAAGAGGGAGTTGAGAAGGATCCCCTGCCCCGCTTCATGGTGCAACCAGGACACACCGTCAATCCTGCTCGGTTCATCCCGAGGTCTATTCCGATCCGCAGTCCACACAATAAAAATGTAGATGCCTGAATGAAAACAAAGAGTGGTTCGTTAAATTTACATCAGTGACAATTCACATGTATCTAAACAGCCTGAGGAACTTCACACCTGGGCAGTCAGACCACAACTGACATGGAATCGGGGAGAGATTTGGAGGACGTGACATAAAAATCTTGGTCGACGAGGCAAGTTTGAAGGACAGTCTGATTGGAGGAGAGGGATGTGGCAAGACACAGAAACTTCAGGAGCACATGGCTGACACAGCTGAAGGCATACTCACCAATGGTGGAGTGAAGGGACTGGGCGATGCATAAGGGGCTAGAGCTGGAAGATTGCAAGAGTCTCAGAGGGTTGTCACCTTGGGGAGATTAGAGTTAGGGAGGGCCAACAAGGATTAGGATTTTGACGTTGAGGCATTGATAGACGACAAGTTCATGTGGGTCAGTGAGTGTAGTTGAAGAGGACATGGCTCAAAGGAACCTGGAGTGGGTTACATCACATCAAACGTCCATCCTATAAAGAGCACAGTGTGACCAATAAAACTGAAGGTGGAGTCCTGTACCCAGAGGCTACATTAGGATCCTCTCAGTCAATTCTCATTTAGACTTGTGTCAAATTCTCCAGTGCCTCAGGTGAGAAATGCCTCACTAGTGTGGTACGGAAGAATTGATGCCAATAAAGTCTTTGGTTTGACTGAAATAATCAGCAGCCAGGCATCTGCGGAGAGAGGCAGAGTTAATGTCTCAGGTTGTGGTGACCAGAACTGAAGAAAGATAGAGTTTTAAGAGAGTGAACATAGGGAGCAGGCAGCAAGAATAAAAAGAAGATCTGTGATAGGGTGGAGACCAGAGAAATTAAATACACAATAAATAAAGAACATCTCACCTTCAGCCATACCTTTCTTAAGTTTAATAAATTGTATCTTGCTGTGTTGTTACTTCATTATAATCTGTGTCTTTCTCATTCATGTTGCAGAAGCTAAGGAGAGTGGGAATGGGTGAAGGAACAGAACGTAATACTGTAGCAATGTGAGGTTAGTTACTGCTCACAAGGGGGCTCCTTCCTGGGCAGCCATAAAGAGGAGAAACCCCACCACCTCCCCCCAACCACACACATACACACAGCTGGTCCCCAGGTAGTCACTAAGAAACTGCAAAGTTTGACCTTGCCATCTCCCTTAGCAGTTGCTAAGTGGGCACTTTTAACATGGGCAAACTGGTGGTGGTGGGGTTGGGGGGCAGGGGGTGACTCATAATTAGGCTTGTCAGACGGGTGGGCTTTGCTGCTGCTGGTAATCGGCTAGGGTGGCAGGAAAACCCCCTCCAAACACTTTCCCCGGCTGCCCACCTCCCAGTCTGCCAGCCTTAGGGCTTTTCTTAAAATTTATTCACTCACATGTTGGCCAGGCCAACAGTTACTATCCATTCCTAATCACCCAGAGGGCAGTTAAGTATCAATCACATTGCTGTGGGTTTGGAGTCACATGTAGGAAAGGATGGCATTGTCCTTCCTGAAAGGGCATTAACAAACCAAATGGGTTTTTCCCCTGACAAATGGCTCATAGTCATCATTAGACTCTTAATTCCAAATTTTTGTTCAATTCAAATTTCACCATCTACCATGGCAGGATTTGAACCTGGGTTCCCAGCATAGCACTTGAGTCTCTGGATTAACAGTTCAGCGATAATACCACTAGGCCGTCACCTCCCTGCCAGGAAGGTTTAACCGACAGACCAGCAGTTGTTGGGTCTGAGAGTTATGGACTGTTTGAAACAGGCACATTATCCATAATGACAAGACACATCTGCCCTTACCCAGCTGCTCTGGGTTAGAGTCAGGGTTGGAAACTTGGGCTGATATTTTGACTGTTTAGCCATAAGTTCAAAAGTCAGTGTGGGTAAGGACCTAGAATACAAAATCCATATTGCACCAGGCAGTGAATGTACCAAGTGAGCCATCAGGAGAATTTATAATTATTCAAATCACAAAATGCTTGCTCACATTTCAGGACTTTTCTGATAATTTTCTCCAAGCCCCCAAAAATTTGAAGACAAAGGTTAATTTGATATTGGATTCATAAAGGACACTGTGTTCTCACGAGGTTTAAAAGGGCACCTTGACATAAGATCTTAAGAATGCTAAACAGAAATTTTTTGGTGCCTGGGGAAAAGAAATCAGCAATTGATTTTGGTTCTTTGATCACTGCCTTTAAAACTATGACAGAATGAGAAAGACACAAATTATATTGAAGTAACAACATTGTGAGATACCATTTATTAAAGTTAAGGAAGATATGGCTTCATGTGAAATGTTCTTTGTCTTTTAAAACCACTTGAAAACAGTTCAATCAAATTAAGTCAAATTGTACCAGTTATAAGAAGGGTGGCTGGACTCAAAACGTTACTTCTGCTTTCTCTCCACAGATGCTGCCAGACCTGCTGAGTTTCTCCAGCAATTTCTGCTTTTGTTTGTTTCAGATGTCCAGCACCTGCAGTTCTTTGTTTTATTATATAAACCAATTTAAACCAGATTAAAGGGTTGTCAGGCCCCTTAACAGGGTACTATAACAAATTCAATTGTTCAAAATTCAAATGAAGAACTCATTTTAAAGGTCAATACTCGTGCACTCCAGCCCCTGTGATGCCCACCAACCACGGTGCTCTTGAGTGTCAGGGGACACCACGTGCTCCCAATCTAAGGACACCTGGGTATGGACAAAACCATGAAAGAGAGGCAAGCAGTTAGACCAAATGGTTCCCTCAACTACCCTCTGCCTGGGCCTCTTTATGGTCACCATGACCAGACCTGTTCTTTATCTCGTATCATTGCCCATTGTTTAAGGTGGCTGGATTTAATTCAAGAATGTGGTTACAAGGGCTATTCAGTACATTCAAGGTGCTGTGAAGTGAAGCAGCACACACCCTGTTGTTTCCAGCCTTGTCTCACCACATGTTTCCTTGGGTCAGATTTGGTGAGATTGAAGACACATTTGTACAAAAGATGCAGATTTTGGGATCAGATTACAAGCTATCCTAGCGAGAATTATAGGACAAGTTGTGAGTAAATGAAGTCAATGAACTCTCGAAGCTAGCTGCAGCAAACCACATTTCTGATGTCACATTGGAATTGTCACTTAGCTCCAGCAACATTGTAATGGTTTTGAAGCAATCTGTCTACGGCTATATTGTGTTGTAGTGTCACTGTGTCATGAATGAGTCACGATCTGTAGCCTCCAGCACTGCCCTAAGTAAGTGAAAGGTCAGCATGAGATAGAAAGAACTGCCGATGCTGGAGTCAGAGATAACACAAAGTGGAGCTGGAGGAACACAGCAGGACAGGCAGCTTCAGAGGAGCAGGAAAGCTGATGTTTTGGGTCAGAACTCTTCTTCGGAAATGGGCAGTCAGTAAAGTGTCCTTAAGTGGGCCAACATTCTATTTGCTGTGGAGGGCTGTTGCTTGTTCTATTTGATCTGAGACTTCCTGTTGAACATTAAGTGATAACCTGTCCAAGTTAATTCAATAGTTTTAACTGTGGTGAAATTAATCACTCAATCGGAAGGCCATAGGAGGCATAGCATCTCTATAAACCGACACTTACCCAGCTGCACCATCACAATGTTCTCTGTGTGTATTTTATAAATGTCATGTGGAACATGATACAGAGGCACAAACTGAGTCAGAACAGCCAAGGGAAATGTAAAGATTCCAGCCAGCAAGGCCACTGCCATTTCCTTGACAATCCCAGAGGATATAGTTTTGGAGACATTCCCAGTAATTGTTTTCCTATGAGGAAATAAACAGAAAAGGACATTTAACAATAAAGACATCTAGGAAGGATAGCCAGCTTAGGTTGGGCGCATTCCTGGAAGTCTCATCACATAACCTGCCCCTCAATCCGCCCCAACCCCCACACTCCAGCCATTGGTCCACCCTCCAGATGCATTGTCTTCCTTCGGCCAATTGGGAATGGAATAGATGCCCCATTATCCAATTGCGTTGACCCTGACTGTTGGTGAAGCAGCTATTTCTCCCATCATCAATATTTTCATAGCTAATAGAATGAGGGGTTTTATTTACTGTCCCTTCGACATTTTTCTCAGGCGTTGCTTTGTGGAGATTAATCTTCAATTGCTAGATACTGCAGGACAACCTGAAAGGACAACCTGTGTAAGGTTAGGAGTGCTTTCCTATAAACCGCCTACTGCCTGCCATGATCCAGCTGTGGCACAAAGTCTCCATGAGGAATACCTTTGGTGATTTTTGTTTTAATTGTCAGATGGTCTTTGTGTCAATTATCAATATTATGATGGCATATGCAAATAATTTCTGAAGATAATCTTCTCCCCATTTCTTCAGTCTAACCTGCAGACACTGACACTTTCTGGCATACAGTTTCACATACACCATTACTCTCTGCTGTCTCAGTCTAATGGCCAATCTTCATGTATGAGGGCTGGAATTAGGAGTTGGGGGTCACTGTTTAAAAATAAGTGGGCTTGGGAGTGTGTCATCCATCTAGGACTGACATGAAGAGAATGTTTTCTCTCACAGAAGGTTGCGAGTCTGTGGAACACTCTTCCACAAAAGGCATTGGAAGGCGAGTCTTTGATCATTTCTAAGGCAGATGTAGATGGATTCTTGATGAAGGGTTATTGGAAATCAGTGAAAACGGTGAGTAGTCAGATCTGCTGTATTCCAATTGAAGGTGGAACAGCTGAATGGACCGAGTGGCCTACTCTTAATCCTAATGTTCATATGTAATGCTGTTTGATCTCAGACATGTAACTTTAAGATAAACACTTGAACCACCAGATAAGCAGAAGTCACTGAAATAACCATCAGGATTCACTAAGACCATTGCACTTAAACAGTCATTCTCATTGTCCATTATGCTCAGATCTGCATGTATTAATACTACTGGGTGTTCGTTAAACATACAAGAAAAGATTTACAGTTCAAATTTTCACATAGATGGTTTACAGCCTACTGCAGTTCACATCTGCAACTGCATCAACTCAACCATCCAATTCTCTGATGGTACAGAAAAGGTTGCAAAATTGCTGGCGATCTGAAATAAGGGCAGGCAATGCTTAAAGTGGACAGAATATCAAACAGCAATGATCCATTTATGATATTTGGCGTGAGTATCCTTCATCAGAGCTAAAGGCTGTGAGAAAAAATACTGATCTAATGATGCATTCTGTGCAGAGAATTTGGTTCGGAACTAAAGGTTTTATAGCTATTCCCATGAGCAGACTTTGGCCTGTACAATCTGGAATTACATTTGCTGGGTCAGCTAAGTTATAGCACTTTTGTCCTTGCACCAAAGAGTTGTTTAGATTGTCCTGCAGTCTCTAAAGCTATATTGCTATTGATTTCTCTTTATACTGTGGTAATACTAATCTCCAGCCTTTATCCTGTCAAGTCTAATTGACAGAAATGGCAACTGAATTGTAAAAGTAAGGCTGATCCTCAAACCATTATTGGTTTGAACAAACCAACCTAAATACATTCCAATAAACGCTGGCTTGTCATTTTCACCAAATTTTAATTAATCACCAGGTTAGAAATTTAAGAAAAGGAAAATTGTCACACCTATTTCACATTCTTTGAATGCTACCAGTCATGCAAAGACAAAAAACAATTAGAATGTTTAATACAAGGTTTTATTTGGTAGAAAAGGCATTGTAATTACAATAGGGAAACTACTGATCAGATTTTAAAGTAAAGGAAAAACTAAAGAACTGCGGATGCTGGAAATCAGAAACAAAATCAGCAGTTGCTGAACTTTTCCAGCAGTTTCTGATTTTGTTTCAAATCATTGGAGATATATTAAAATAAAGGGGCTATGTGGAGCCCATTAGCTCAATGGACAAAGGAGGAGAAAGAAGGGACTAAGATTGTTGCCAATTAAAATTTCCTGACAGGGAGCTGTATTTTAACATTAATATAATTATATCTTGCTGGAGTAAGCAGATTGACACATGGGTACTGAACACACAAAGTGGCCACTAGTAATGAATATTTGTCTTACTGAGGGGCTAGGTGACCGAACTTAGACCTGAAACATTAGTAACTTAGAGACACCCAGTTTGTGCACAGGAAGCTCCCACAAACAATGTGAGAATGACCAGATAATCAGTGTGGGGGCTCAGCGGTTAGCATTGCTACCTCACAACACCAGGGACCTGTGTTCGATTCCACCCTCGAGTAACTTGCTGTCGGGAGTTTGTACATTCTCCCTGTGTCTGCGTGGGTTTGCTCGGAGTGCTCTGGCTCCCCCACCCTCGCAATGGCCCGAAGATGTGCAGGTTAGTTGGATTGGCCATGGGAAATGCAGGGTTACTGGGATAGGGTGGGGTGCTCTTCGGAGGGTTGGTGTGGACTCAATGGGCCGAATGGCCTGCTTCCACACTGTAGGGATTCTATGATTTACCCCTTTAACTAACATCAGTAAAACAGCTTCATTGGTCATTGCTGTGTCCTTTCTGGCTAAATGTCAGAAGCAATGAATTCACTGTGAAACACGAGGCTGTCCTGAAGAAGTGAACGGTGCTATATAAATCAAACTACTTTCCTTTCTGACTCAGACAAAAGTGCAGCAAGCTCAGCCAATCTGACACTTAGGCATTGACGAGACCGGCACATCACACAATTAGTTTTGGGTAAAGATTGTCCTAGAGGCAGACACAAGGGGACAATCTGCTTTTTGATTGATCGCTGTGTAATTTTTAAAAATGAAAACCAGGAGTAAAATCTTGACCTTGAAGTAAGTGCTGATTTTTATGATACTGGGCAAGACATGGAGAAGATTTTGCATTGGGCATGTTGGCAGTGAAGGGAAGTGAGGTTTGGATAAAGGACTGGAATGCTGTATCTCTTGTATAACATATTTCTTTTTATTCATTGTTGGGATATTTACATTAATGGAAAGCCAGCATTTATTGCCCAACACAGAACTGTCCTGGAAAAGTTGGGGCCGAGTTATATTCTTGAAGTTCTTACATGTGGTTCAGTTGGTAATACCCCTGACTCGAAATCACAAGGTCCCTCATTCAGTTCCAACTCAGAAAATGCTGTATTGAAGTCTTTCAGATGAGCTGCTGGTGTGAAGTTTGTTGCACAGAGGCTGGTAAGTGCCTGGAATGCGCTGCCAGAGGAGGTGATGGAGGTAGATACAATAGCAACGTTTAAGAGGCATCTTGACACATTTATGAATAGCCAGGGAATAGAGGAAGGTGGACCTTGTAAATGCAAAAGGTTTTTAGTTTGGAAAGGCAGCTTGTGTCAGTGCAGTCTAGGTGGGCCAAAGGGCCTGTTTCTCTGCTGTACTGTTCTTAGTCCTTTCTCTTTGTAGTTCCACCCAGCTGCTCCAGTCAATACATCAGATCCCACAACACAGGAAATGTAGGGGAGTTCTTTCTGGTGTCCAATATTTAACATCGAGTCAGCATCCCAAGAACAGTAGGCTCAGTTGACAGAATGGCTGGTTTGTGGCACAGAGTGATGCCAACAATGCAAGTTCATTTCCTGCACCAAACTGAGGTTACCATGAAGAATTCTCCTTCGCAACCTCTCCCCTCGCCTGTGGTGTGGTGACTCTCAGGTTAAGCCACCACCAGTCATCTCTCTCTACTGTGAGAGAGAGCAGCTCTATGGTCTGGTAAGACAGGGCGACTCTTTTTGTCTGTGGGAACCTGTTGTGCTTAAATGCGATGCCACATTTCCTACAGAACGAGAGTGACTACACTCCCAAAGTGCTCCAATGGCTGTAAAGATGTCCAATGATGAAAGATACGATGTAAATGCACAACATCCTTTGATTTTCAAATTGTTGCAATCCAAGAGGTGAAGGAGCTTCCAGCGTGCAATTGGGTAAGGAGCAGTAAGGCTGACATTAATATGTTCACTGCACATTTCAAGTAATGGTGTTGGGACAATGATAAATGTTCAACTGCAAAATAACTTGAAGGAGATAGTATTCCTATTCACTGGCTGTCCTTTTTCAGGAAGATTGTCTCTGGTAGAGCTCTTTCTTTGAGAGGAACTCTTCCCTGGGAGTGCTGGAGCCCCTGAGTCTACCCTTACACTTCTGTCAACCTTTACAGGAATATCAAAGCCCCAGCTCATCCCAGGTAAGGCTCTGCCCCTTAAAAGGGAAAAACTCGTTGAGTTCAGCAGGAACCTTATTTGAGCTGTCTGTTGAGAAGTCAATGCTGTTAAAGGTGCAATTATGGAAATTCAAAGCAGAGCCACTTTCTAAGTCCTACAAGCTCAGTAAACAAAAATGCACTAAATTTAAAATGAATCATCGTAGGCTTTGCGCAACATTTTGGAAAAAAGACAGGATTAGACTTTCAGTCAACACTGAACCTGTCTGTAATTGCTGAAAGGCACTGCTAAAAATACCTGAACTTTCAGCAACAATGCCGAATTTCCAAAAAGCTTTCATGAAATAGATTGATTATATGATGGAATGAATCATAAATGTCACACAGGCTGTCAGCACAGCTGCAGGCACGAAGCCTAATGAAAATAACAGGGAGCATGATACAATTGCCTAGTGTATACACCCATCTGTGAAGGAAAACTTCCTGAGCTATAAATAGCTGAATTAACATATGAATTGATCATTTCAAAAGAAAACGCAGCTAACTGAACTGGCATCACCATTGCAGATATGTGCCTATCAACAGATATTGCTGGGGAGAGTGAGGGGTGGTAGGATAAAGAGGTTGCTGCATTTACTATAACCTGGGAGTTATCTCTTATCCTCCACCCTGGATTTCAGCGTTAATAATGATTCACCCATGTCAGTTGGATTTCTATGCAGTTAAACTGATTCAGTGGGTGCTAAAACAGTCATAGCTCCATTCTGTTCAAAGTTCTGCCTTAGTCCAGTGCTAGACCCTCTCCTTTGAGTCAGGAGGTGACAGGTTCCAAGTTCCTGGAGGACCATCAACTCGGTGAAAGGTGCTCTTTGGTCTGCCCAAAACCTGCTGGTTTCTAGAACAAGGAGTTGACCCTGACCGAGTGTTGCAGACTGGCACATTCCAAGGCCCAGAACTGCGAGCTGAGGGGCGCACTAGAGTGTAGGGCAGCTGCTGACAAGGTGTAGCAGGGAAAGATCACTGTCTGAGGTCTTTTTGCAGAAGTTAAATGGGGGTCCATTCAGTTAATGGACCTCCTCGTGCCTCAATGCATGTACATATGGTCTTGTATGTGTAAGAGATGCCTTTGGTTTGTTTGGATAGAGTCAAACTCCGACGTTTGTTTGTTTCCTCGATATGCCACTGTACAGAATCGAACTGCGTTTGTGACTATGTATATATACAAAGACATTTTTTATGAACAAAGTATATTTTTGTAATAAAAAAGATGTCCTGAGTCCCAATTCAGGAACTTGGAGGCGAAACTGTAGATTGACACTTCGGTGCAGTACTGGGAGAGGGCTACTTTGTCCGAGCTGCTGAGATGTCAAACCCAGGCATGGTCTGTCCTCTTGCATACACATTTGAGATGCTAACAGTGCCCTACCTTATATTTAATCACTCAACCAATGTCACTTGGTCATTATTGAATTGTTGCTTATGGGACTCTCTGTAGAATGGCTTTACATTTCCTACAGCTACTTCACTAAAGGCGGGATATTTAAGTCACCCTATTGTTGCGGAAGGTGGAAGGCTTTCCCAGCAGTGCAACTGGAAACCTTCATTATCTTCCCGTTGGCTCTGTCCCTCGACTCGTGGACGTTTAATGACATCGATTACAAGCCCTTGTTTCTTCTTATATTAAAAAAAAGCCCTTCAGGAAATAGATTTGGGCCAGATCCCCCCAATACCTCCCCTCATCCCCAGCAGAAATTTCCATGGCCGACGACCAGCTGATTAGAACCTCAATCCCCAGGCACCACACACACAGAGGGGTCCAGCTAAACCAGGTCCTAATGGGACTGACTCTAATACTCCTCCTGCAGGATGCCCATGGATTCCACACCCAACTACCTCCGCATGGCTTCCGGCCTGGTTTTTTTCAGGAATGGGGTGGGTTTCAAAGAGCTCACAGGTTGAGAGAAAGGGGGAACTGGGTGCTGTCTTCCCCAGGTATCACCTGGCAATGATAACATTGCCTTCCTTACCCCCCTTTCCCCCATTTTAAGCCCTTTTAAAAACTGGTGAATAAAATTTTTCCAAATTCCAAGCATGTTTATGTCACCTGTACATTTATGACTTGTTTCTGTAAATCTCACCAAAATCATGAATGAAGCCATTGATCACCTGATAGACAGCCTGTCACCTGGCCCCATGTGGAATCCTGCTATTGGTATTGGACCTCAATAGCATTAACAACAACTTACATTGACATAATGCT
>NC_063355.1:10672262-10685559 GCF_021869965.1 Rhincodon typus
TCCTCCAGCTCCACACTGTGTTATCTTTTATTTATTTATGAATGAAAGACTGTTCATTAAGCTTTATCACACATGCCATTGTTATTCAAGGATTCATTGATTCTGTAGAGTGTGTATAGTGGGTGAATGGGCATGGAAGTGCCATAGGTTGGCAGGAGGGTATGGGGGCCATAGTGAGGTGTAGAAGTGCATAAGGTGGCGTAGGGAGGGAATGGGCATTGTGTGGGGGTAGGATCAGCATATGTGAGGGGTTGAGAGTGAGAGAGCCTAATATTAAATAAAACAATTGGGATGATATCTGATGTGGGTCTTTTAACCAGTTCACCTCAGCATTCAGCACACTATGTGGCTGCCTCCAAACTGTTTCTGGGGTTGTCCAAGCTAGTACACACCCATCCAGATGGAAAATCCTGCCTTTGTAGCCACTTTCTCCTGAGATTTCCTGATTCCTGCTGCCTGCTCTAGGATGAAAATCCAATCCACAGCTTCAGGTTCCTGATGAAAATTATTGAATTAGAATTAGTTTCATTGTCAGATGTACTCACATGAGTACAGTGAAAAATTTACAAGTCGCCACTTACAGTGCTTTCTTAGGTACAAAGGTACCTAAGTACAGGTTCTTCAGTACAAATTCTTAGGGAGAAAAAATAGAAAATAAAGAACTAAGAAGCCCAACATTACAGACGTTCCTTCAAAAAAACAAAATCATAGTAATTTATTGGAAAAATGAAGAGATAAAAAGTTCAGAATGACAGTCCTTCCACAATAATATGATAAAAGAAAGAAAAGAAATTAAAAAGAGAATATAAGACAAAGTCCACTTAATCCATTGAACAGAAATGTTAACTCTGTTACTCTCAGATGCTGCCTGACCTCCACTTTCTCCTTTTATTACATTTATATTGCACCTTTCACGGGACAGGACATCACAAAGTCCACTACAGTCAAGAGACAGTAGGAACTGCAGATGCTGGAGAATCTGAGATAACAAGGTGTAGAGCTGGATGAACACAGCAGGCCAGGCAGCATCATAGGAGCAGGAAGGCTGATGTTTTGGGCCTAGACCCTTCTTCAGAGTCTAGGCCTGAAATGTCAGCTTTCCTGCTCCTCTGATGCTGCTTGGCCTGCTGTGTTCATTCAGCTCTACACCTTGTTATCTCCACTACAGTCAATTCAGCTTTTGGAATGTAGTTACTGTTTTAATGCATAAAATGGGACAGCAAACTGACACACAGCAAGCTCCCACAAATAGCAAAGTGATAATATTTAGGTGTTGATTGAAGGATATACATTGGTCAACACAAGATCCCAATAGTTGGTCCCAGCTGGGTGTGCTACAATCGATCTCTGTGCCAGGAAGATAGGAAGAGTTTAGGGAGACGCAGAGAATGAATCATGGAATAATACCATCTCCTCGTTGTTGACTATGTGCATTAGTGTGAAGGCTGAGAGGCAAGGGGAAGATAAAAGCAGATGAGGGAAATCATACAGAAATCACTGGATACTTGGAGGAATCTTCAAGAATCAAATTTGCATTGGTTCAGACATATTTCAACGAGCTGGCAGATTTCAATGGAGTACAGATCATGATAACCATATTGATATTTATGGATTGTGTTCAAACTGAAAATTACAAAACTGTAAAGACTGCTCAACTTCAGTTCCAAATTCGAACATTACTACCAGTCATACTGGAAGCACTGTAAGTAGGAGAGTGTTAATAATATCTTTGTGGTAATGAGATCTTTGTACTACATTATATGGTTTATTTTGTGCTTTGAAAGAACTTTATACATTCATTTGGCAATTTTTAATACCTCACGATGTGTCAATCCACATTACAGCCAATGAACATAAAACTTAGGATCGGGAGTAGACCATTTGGCACTTTGAGCCTGCTTCACCATTTAAAATGATCATCACCGATTTTGGGTTTCACCTCCATTTACCTGCCCACTGCACAAATCCCCTCATTCCCGAGAGACCATGAATCTATTAATCCCAGCCTTAAATATATTCAGAAATCACACGACACCAGGTTACAGTCCAACAGGACTCCCTGACGAAGGGGCTATGCTCCAAAAGCTCGTGATTTCAAATAAACCTGTTGGACTGTAACCTGGTGTCGTGTGATTTCTGACCTTGTCTACCCCAGTCCAACACCAGCACCTCCACATCTTAAATATATTCAACAAATGAGCATGCTCGATCCTCTGGGATGCAGAATTCCAAAGAATCAAAACCCTCTGTGGGAGGAAATCACTCCTTATTTCACTCCTCCATATTTATCCCTTTATTCTGAGACTGTGTCCCTGCATTCTAGATTCTCTAGCCAGTGAAACAACATTTCAGTGTCTGCCCATCAAACCCCTTTGAAATTTTCAATGATGTCGCCTCTCATTGTTGTAAAGTCCATAGAATATGAGCCAAATTTATTTAGCCTCTCATCCTAGGACGGCCCTTTAATTTTTTTGAAGGGTAGCTACAGTTGTGGAAAATGCAGCAGCCAATTTGACAATCCAAGGTCCTAAAAACAGAAATTACATAAGTGGGGGCAACTTTTTCACGTAGAGGGTGGTGCGTGTATGGAATGAACTGCCAGAGGAAGTGGTGGAGGCTGGTACAATTACAACATTTAAAAGGCATCTGGATGCATATATGAATAGGAAGGCCAAACACCAGCAAATGGGGCTAGATTAATTTTGGATATCTGGTCAGCGTGGACGAGTTGGACCGAAGGGTCTGTTTCCGTGCCGTACAGCTCTATGACCAGATGATGTGTTTTATGTTTTGGCTGAAGGGTCAATGTTGAGCAGGACTTTGGAGAACGTCCGATCACATCTTCGAATACTATTGTAGTGCCTATCATGCTGGAACTTCCCAAACTGGGATGCCTTCCCCAGAGGGACCATGAGAAGATGATATTTGGAGGTCATGAACTCCATGGTAACAACGATTATGAGGCCCCTTAAATCCTTGCGTTTCTTTCTATTGGTGGATGCTGCCAAATGGCCAGATTCCTGAGACCTCATTGGCTGCTGCCTGTTGAAAGGTAGGTACTTGCTTTTGTTTGTAGAAACCCCGCCTTTTCATCTCATTAGTCAATGCCTACTCAACACAAACCTATATCCTGAATATTCAGATAAATGCAACAAGCTTAACTATTTCATTGCATTTAGGATGGGATGGCCTGATGGTATTATTGCTGTCTATTAATTCAGAGACCCACACAATGATCTCAGGTCAAATCCCCACCATCGTGGAATTCTGAATTCTATATTTCTTTAAAATGTAGTTGACAGTCTAATGATGACCTTTGCACTGTTGTTAGGGGAAAGAAAATCTGGTTCACTAATGCCCTTTAGGGAAGGAAACTGCCATCCTTACATGGTCTGGCCTACATGTGACTCCAGACCCACAGTGTTGTGCTTGACTCTTAACTGCCCTCTGGGCAATTAGAGATGGGTAAAAAATGCTGGTCTAGCCATTGATGCCCATATCCCGTGAATGAATTTTTAAAAAAAACCGAAAACCTGTTCAAATTATTCTAAATGTAAGAAATATACTTCGTAAAATTGTGTATGTGTCTATTCACGCTCACTAAAAATAAGACAGTGGGCCCAAATCTTCCAATCTGGATTGGAAACCCTGTTTCAGATTCCCTGGATAATACCCAGGGAGTCAGCTGCATTGCAATGAATGTCTGGGCCTTAATAATGTTGTAGCGGAGGAAAATCCTTTCTGCCTGGATACCTCACTGACATTTCCTGTTGTGTGTAACTAAAATCCAATTACAGTTGCTGTATATGGGTCTGAAAGGACCATAATAAGCACCCTCTCCCTCCAATAAAATCATGTCACAGGGATCTGTGAGCTGAATAGTTTAGCACCACGAAGGAGTCCAACCCAACAGCTGGTCTTCCTCAGAGTCTCCAACAATGTCTATCTAATAACTAGGTGCTAACATGCAACAAGTTAAATCTTGTTAACTACAAGAGAGTCTTCTGGTTACAAAAGGAAGTGGTCTTCCTCCTACACACTAGATCAAAGCAGCCTCTGTTGTTTCCTACTATTGAACAGGATGGTGGCAGTAACTCATCTAGTGCGGTGAACTGGCCCTGTCCCATACAACAATGATGGCTATTCTAAAATGTGATTCTTTGTGAAATTTTCAGTCGTACATGTCAACGATTTCTCAACATGCAGAAAGAGAACTTTAAGATTTTGTATAGCTGAAGAATTGTAGACTCATAAAGAGCTAATTATGCACGAATCCAATTTGCGCTGTAAATTTTTTGATATTACAAATTTTAGTTGAGGTTATTGCCAGTATTGAGTTGCTTCAAGTGCTCTGAACATTAATGATTGTGCATGTTGTCCGACTTAGAACTCCCCCATCTCCCCCTTCTCCCACACAACAGCCCCTGTACCCCTCACATCCCACTCTGGAGTCACACTAAGTCTGAGTCATTTTCTTTCACCCCTTGTAGTTGCATGGGATGTGGCTGTCGCTGACAAGGCCAGCATTTATTGCCCACCTCTTTTTGCTATTGAACCCCTGAGTGAGTGACTAGGGCCATTTCAGAGGGCAATTAAGAGTCAACCACATTGCTGTGGGTCTGAAGTCACACATTAGCCAGACCGGGTAAGGGAGGCAGATTTCTAGCTTGCTTTATTTGTTCATGTGATGTGGACTGTGCAGAAGTAGGTCAACATTTATTGTCCATCCCTAATTGCCCAGAGGACAGTTAAGAGCCAACCACGTTGCTGTGGGTTTGGAGTCACATGTAATCTAGACTGGGTAAGAGCAACAAATTTCCTTCCCTAAAGGACAGATGGGTTTTTACAACAATTAAAAGTAGCTTCATGGTTACCATTTGGCCAGCTTCTAATTCCAGATGGATTAAGTTCCAGCAGCTGCTAAAGGTGGGATATGAGCTCATGTTCCCAGAGCATTAGCTCGAATTTCTCAATTACTAGCCCAATGCCATTATCACTACACCACCATCTCCTCTTACACTGGGTCACAACGGGAGAATTCTCAGGAGGCTCTGTTTTACACCATACAATTGGATAAATGTAGCCTCTATACAATGGGGGATATGATCCTAATTGTAGAATCCCTGCAGTGCAGAAGCAGGCCATTCAGCCCATCAGGTCCGCACTTACCCTCCGAAGAGCATTCCACCCAGACCCAGCCCCACTCCCCACCCTATCCCCATAACCTCACATTTCCCATGGCCAATCCACCTATTCTGCACATCCTTGGACTAATGGTGAAATGGTTTTGGAAACTTGGGTTGATAATATCATAATCCAATCTGCACCAGCAAATTTCACACTCAATTACAACATTTTAAAGGCATCTGGATGATTATATCAATAGGAAGCGTTTACAGGGATATGGGCCAAATGCTGACAAACAGGACTAGATTAATTTAGGATATCTAGTCGGCATGGACAAGTTGGACCAAAGAGTCTGTTTCCGTGCTGTACATCTCTATGAATCTATGACTCCGTGGAGTCCCAGCCCAGGAATATCGTCCCCCTTCAAATCCCCCATCCTATCAGCAGAGATCACCAGTGGAAAGCTGCATCAAGCTTATTGCCTTCTTTCCTTGTCATCCCTATCCCTATCTCTATATCCTGAATACCATCTAATGGCAGTGAATTCAGATGATGACAGAGCTGCTATCCATGACTGATGTTTTAAGCATGAACCAAATGGCCAAGGGAGAGCTGGACTTTTATTTGACATTTCTAGAACTTGCATTGTACAGTTTTTTTTCAAACAGAGCTCAGTGAACAATCATTTGCATCTTCATCTCCTTTATGTTATTATTTAAAATGAGGTAGCGCGCGCGCAGCATCTTAGGACTATGCCGATTTTCTTGTCTTTTCCAGGGAACTGAGAAGCAGGACAACTAAAACTTTCCGTACAAGAAATAGTTAACAAGATATATCCATCTGTTGTTGTTTTTTTTTCTCAATGCAGCAAGGTATTTTATGAGCTGATGTATTTTACCCATCTGTGACTGTGCAGAGCAGAGACAGGAGATGAATAGTTAGATTAACCCTCTTGTATTATAACCTTCTTCAGCATTGACCTTTCCATCACCGCTTTCAAAATGTGCCTACATTTTCCATGACATAGCACCTGTGGAATTAATTGCAACTTGCCAATTGCAGTGCAGTGCAGCGCTGTAATGAAATGGAATGATTTGGGAGCCACATTAACCTTTGAAGGCTTATCATCTCCTAAATGCATGTATTTGTTCAGCTTCACTTTTGTCTGCCCTACTATGAAAGCTCTGCTGCTGTGGGCATTTGCATCTATCACAGCATGTGAGCTGTGACTCCAACATTCAAACTGCAATCTTAGTCCCATCCTGCAGTACCTCAGTTTGCATTCACAATAAGGTATAGCCTGTAGTTATGCTGCCAGTATAGCCTGCATTTACTGTAAGGTATAATCTGTAGTCATCCTCCCAGTCCAGTGTTTTGTCACTCTAAGTAGAGATGGCTTTGGGGCAAGATTTCCATAGTGCCCCGTGCTATTAGATTGCTTGGCCACAGTGAATGCAGCAAAATCAGGCAGGGAGGAATTTGTAGGAGCAAATTACTGCAGATACTGGAATCTGTACTGAAAACAGCAAATTCTGCAGATCACAGTGGTTCAGGCAGCGACCGTGGAGAGAAAGCAAACTAACATTTCGAGTTTAGACTGCCTGGCCCGCTGTGACCTGCAGAATTTTTTTTGTTTACAGGGAGAAGTGTGTATACCCTACCACAATTTCCTGCGTTCACTGTCTCAAACTGATCCAATGCACCCCGGAAGCAGTGGAGAGATCTGACAGCTGGAGTGGGAGTGTTGGTTGAACTTCAGGGTTTTTATATAAAACACTTACCTTTCCACTGGCTTTTCTGGAGCAGAAGACAAACCTTGGAGTCCTTTAGCCGCTGGAAGAAGCGTGGGGATTGAAAGGGGCTTTGCAGCTATTAATACTCGGGTGAAGTCTCACAGACCTAATTGGTGCTTTGGACCACCTAAAACCTTATCATTTGACCCCCCTCCCTCCCCAACTGGCCTCTACAAACCACACTTTGGGAAGCCCTGGTTTTTATAAAAGCCCAGTTTCTCTTTGAAGAATGTCTGATCTTGAATACACAGCAATTGTGGATTCTGGTGTTGTTCAACAGTGGATTGGCCAGGATGGTCTACAACCTATCACCAGTTGGCGCCTTCCTCAGCTTCCATCAAAAACTGTACACCCTCGCCCCTTGATGCCATCCCCCTCCTCTTTAAGGCTGAGTCCAATCACATACAACCTTCAATCATGGCCAGCCCTAAGCTCTGTTTCAAATTCCAGATCATGCCCATCCCCAAGGATTTCTGATTTCATCTCTGTTGCACTATCACTGACCTCCACCGTTAGCTCAGTCTCCACTACTGCAAGAATTCCCATCCACACCATCACTGCCTGCAGACTCAACTCACCCAACACTCTCCATGGTTGCCTCCTAAATTCCAGTCTAAATGAACTCACCTAATGGGTATACTCTATCCTGCCTTCCAGCCCATTTCCCTGTCATTCCTCTCTCTACCCTCCACTCTGTCCTCTCATTTCTGACTGTGTTGATTTTAAACCTTCATATTTCTTTACAACATCCTCCACAATCTCACTTTACTGTGCTTCTGTAACCTATCGCATAGTAATAGCTAATAATCATGGCAATAAGCTAAACCCATTGTTTTGAATTGGATAAAGTTTGGGAATGACACACAATCCTGTCTCAATTACAAAGTGTGTTTTAAAATCCACCATGAGCACAGGACTCGTGAGATTTTTTAAAAAAACTTTTACTTCTCCACTCCTCCTCTCCTCTTTTCATTCCTCTCCTCTCTCCCCCCTTTATTCCCCTCCTCTCTTCCCTCTTCTCTTACCCATTCATCTCCCTTTGACCTCCTCACCCCTTTCTCATTCCTGTACCCTTTCTTTTCTCTCCTTCCCTCCCCTCTCCATTCCTTCCCTCTCCTCCCCATCTTCATTCCTCTCCTCTCCACTCCTCTCCTCTCCTTTCATCTCCTCTCCTCTCTTCTCTGCTCTTCCCTTCCCCTCCCCCACCTCTCCTCTCTTCTCCTCACTCTATTTCTCTCTCCTCCTCCCCTCCCCTCTCATCCCATCCCTCTCATCTCCTCTCCTCCCCATCTCCGCTTTACTCCTCTCCTCCATCCTCCTGAATTCCCCTTCCTCAACGCAGTGTTTTATGTTTCTGAGCAACCTAAAGTTTGAAAAGGTTGAAATGGTATTGAAGTTGATCTGTGTGTCCAATAATTCACTCAAGTGCAATTTCCCTTGTCTGTTGTGCCCATTGTGTCTCAACTGAAATGCAGCACTCCCTCGTTACTGCACTGAAATCATGGCCAGATTTTGCCTCTGGAGGTCAACTTGAACCCACAACTTTCAGTTTCAGACTGGAGAGTATTACCAACTGATCCACACTGACCATATAGCCCAACAAGTGAGAGGATACAAAATTGGCTTGATGGTAGAAGACAGAGGGTGGTGGAAGAGGGTTGTTTCTCAAACTGGGGGCCTGTGACCAGTGGCATGCTGCAGGGATCGGTGCTGGGTCCGCTGCTTCTCATCACTAATATAAATGATTTGGATGAGAATTTAGGAGGTACAGGTAGTAAATTTGTGGATGACACCAAGATTGGTGGTGTAGTGGACAGTGAAGAAGGTTACCTGGGAATGCAGTGAGATCTTGATCAACTGGGCCAGTGGGCTGAGGAATGGTGGATGGAGTTTAGTTTAGATAAATGCAAGGTGTTGCGTTTTAGTGGGTCAAACCAGGGCAGGACTTACACAGTCAATGATAGCACCCTGGGACGTATTTGTAGAAAACGATCTGGGGTACAGGTTCATAGTTCCCTGAAAGTGAAGTCACAGGTAGACAGGGTGGTGAAGAAGAATTTTGGCTTACTTTTATCAGTCATTGCGTTGAGTATCGGAGTTGGGACGTCTTGTTGCAGTTGGTAAGGCCACATTTGGAGTACTGCGTGCAGTTCTGGTCGCCCTACTTTAGAAAGGAATTTATTAAACCAGAAAGAGTGCAGAAAAGATTTACTAGGATGCAACCTGGAGTGGAAGGTTTGTGTTATAAGGAGAGGTTGGACAGGCTGTGCGACTTCTATCACCAGCGCATAGCAGACTGAGGGGTGGTCTTATGGAGGTCTGCAAAATCATGAGAGGCTTAGATAAGGTAGACAGCTAACAGCTTTTTCCCCATGGTAGGCGAGTCTAAAACTTGGCAGCATAGGTTTAAGATGAAAGGGGAGAGATACAAAAGGGTTCAGAGGGACAATTTTTTCACACAGAGGGTGGTAAGTGGCTGGAACGGGCTGACAGAGGTAGTGGTGGAAGCGAGTACAATTTCATCATTTGAGAAGCATTGAGACAGGTACACGGATGGGATAGGTATGGAGGGATATGGCCTAAAGGCAAATGGGACTAGTTTAACTTGTGAATACCGGGTGGCATGGGTAAGTTGGGCCGAAGGGCCTGTTTCCATGCTGTAGACCTTAAAAATAAAGGTGCTCTGTGGGCTTCTTGTAGCATGAGCAGTGGTAGCTGGTGGGAGGGGACTGGCAGAAAAGATAGAAGAGAGCTAGTAAGGCACGGAGGGCAAGTGTGGCAACATAAAGAAAGATAGGGGAGAAGAGTTAGGCCAAGGCATGTGGTAATTGTAAGGATCTCAAAAACTTTTTTGGAGCTGAGGGGATAGCAATAGATTACATTTTCTCCCATTCAGATTGAGCACCAAGACATCAACAGAATGGCCCCAGTTTGAAACGGTTAGAGACCTGAGCTCTTGGGAGTCGAGAATGTGCGATCCTTGGGGATCCTTTGGACAAAGGAGGAGAAAAGTTCAGGGAATAAGTGAGATAAAGGAAGGAGAACTGTCATCCTTAAGTTGAAGCTATTCTCCTTCCTTTTCAGGAAACCTGTTTTCAAAATTGAGCAGGAACTGAGAACATAAGAAGTGATTCCCTTTCAGAGGGGCTAGCGATGAGTGAATCCCACAGGACTCCACCTTGTAGAGTTTGGTATAATGCAAGGCAACAGCTCAATAAACAACAAGGCCTCAGGGACCTGAGATTCAACACACACATCAAGTTTTGGATCACTCACCATTTTGCTGGGAGTACTTTACCTCAAAACTTCTGTCAATTCACAATTCAATAAAACAGATTGGTTCCATCGCCAAGCCAATAAGAACAGCTCAGATTAGTTCCTTGAGTCAGTGCAAAGGCCTCAGCTATTCTGAACATAGGGGAGGTGATGACCTAGTGGTATTATCGCTGGATCGTTAATCTAGATACCTAGGTTCTATTCCTGCTAAGGCAGATGGCGGAATTTGAATTCAATATTTTTGTTTTAAAAATCTGGAATTAAGAGTCTAACGATGACCATGACTCCATTGTCGGAAAAACCCATCTGGTTCACTAGTCTGGCCTACAAGTGACTCCAGACCCACAGCAATGTGGTTGCCTCTGGTCAACTAGGCAGAGGAAATGAATGCTGGCCTAGCTAGCAAAACCCTCGTCCTGTGAATGTATAAATTTTTTTTGAAAAACTGTCTCAGTCAGAAGAATGCAAAATCCTCCATGGAGGTTCTCCATGGTACTTTGGAAAACAGCGATGGAGTTTTCCCTAGTGACTGAGGCAATATTTATCCCACAGTCAACAGCACTAAAATGGATTATCACGTTGCTAATAGTCAGAGATTTTGTGTGGAAAATAGCTGCCATGTTTCCAAATTATAAAAGGTGCCACACTGCAAACATTGGAGCATTTGAGACAGTCTGGAGTTGGTAAAAGGCATTGTGATACAGACTAAGCCTTTCTTCAAAGAACTCCTCCCTCTCAATCTGAACTTGATTAAATTTGTCTGAAACTTGAAAAAACTGTATTTCTCTAGATTTGAAAAAAGCAAGTTCTTGCATTTCCTCAGAGGAGATCAAGATATTATGATTTAGTCGTGATACTGACCTATTTCTAACATGGGAGAGAATTTGATGTTCTCACTGGGAGAACACTGCCAAAACATTGCGATCTCTAGCATTGCCTTCCCTCATCATGATAAACACACAAAAATAGTGACAAGACTGAAGGCTACCACCAGGAAAGCTACCCAGAAAAGCACTGTGTGAAGAGCTGGGTAAAGAGTGTGTGACGGGCCATATTAGAAAGCAGAAAGCCAGAATTCGTTAGGGGTGACAGAAACATCTCACTAACACAGTGGTAGGTGTGAATATTATTATAATTAACCTCTCAGTATGAATTGTGCCAGAATAGAGGACCCAGTGCAAAAACACAACAAAACATTGCAGGGGCAGAAATGTACTTGACTTACAGATGCAGTAAGCAATTGCAGAAATGTTTTGAGACGTGATGATTGTTATTAACGTTCACTTGCCTGTAGCCAGTGATGGTCAGTTAGGAGGGGTGTAGTACTAATGCCAACCATAGCCCTGTGGTTCCTCACTGATATAACCACTCAATGTCCACCAGCCATTCAAACTGGGTGACTTTCACATCTCAGTGTTCTCCTGAACATGCTCACATTCCAGACTTTAGCCTTGAGGCAGTAAACTCTACTGAAATGACTCAAGCATTCTCCTAGCAAGAGTTTTAGCCTCTCCAGACAAATTACTTGAACAATACTGAGTATCCACTTGTTGCTTCCGTTACCATCACAATGCTCCACTATCCATCAGTGGAGCAGGATTCGAAGTCCAGAACCTGCTACACTTGAAGCTACTTCACCTCCTCCTTGTTCACATGTGTTTTCTGATTCGGCTAACATGACAGGATAAATGGCTGTCAGACACAAAGACGCAGAGGAGGAAAATTGTGAAAAGTACTGTACTTAAGTGCTGAGAGCTGGCAGGGGTGCCTAATCACCCAGGAATCAGTTGTGTCTAAAAATGATGCATCTTGATCTGTCTGTCTAAAATAGGAACTGCTACATTTCTGGATAGGCTCATCACATATCCTGAAGCAGACAATCCCCCTTTCCCTCCCTCAAATGATGCCTTCAATTGGCACCTACTTATGAAGAAAATACTTCTGCCGAAAGAGTGCTTAGAGTTCTCTTGCCAAGGTCAACACTGGGCGACCACTGAAAAAGAAAATAAGTTGAATTTAGGTAGGGGAGAAACTGCACAGGTCAGGGTGACCATTAGACCATAAGATACAGGAGCACTCTGAGGCCATTCAACCTATCAAGGTTGCTGTACCATTCATGAGGTCATGGCTGATTTGATAATCCTCAACTCCATTTCCCTGCTTTTTCCCATAACCCTTGATTGTCTTCCTGATTAAAAATCTGTCTATCTCAGTCTTGCATATACTTAATGACCCAGCCTCGACAGCCCTCTGTGGTAACGAATTCCATAGATTCACAATCCTCTGAGAGAATAAATTCCTCCTTCCCTCTCTTTTAAATGAGATTATGCCCTTTGGTCTTGTCAGAGAGAGAAAGCCTACCTAACACATCTGACCCCTTGTTGTAAGAGAAGTTGGTGTGAGGGAAATTTAAACATCAGGGATGTTTAAATATTAATGTTAAGTTACAGCAGATCAGTAATGCTCATAAACTGAATCAGGAACCAGTTACAGCCACAAAGACACCCACATGCTTCAGCCTGAGGTATCAAGCTCTCTTGGGAACAATGCGATATAATTAGAATCTCCTCGAATCAAACCAAGTTCCAAAGGCTGACTTTAAAGATGATAAGGAATTGGCATTGAACAATTGCATAGGAACTAGGCAAATCTTATAAAATAACATCAAAACGGGAAATAACTGGTAGTGACAGCACCTGGAGACCAAAGGTCATTCTCAGTAATTGGAGGATTACTCACCCTAAGGACTCATTTCCCTCTGTACCTGGGGGTCCTATTGCCCTCAATACCTGGGGGACCCATCACCCTCAGTACCTGGGGAACCCATCACCCTCAATACCTGGGAGTCCTATTGCCCTCAGTACCTCGGGGTCCCATCACTCTCAGTACCTGGGGGACCCATCACCCTCAATATCTGGGGGTCCTATTGCCCTCAATACCTGGGGGACCCATTGCCCTCAGTACCTGGGGGACCCATCACCTTCAGTACCTGGGGGTCCCATCACCCTCAGTACCTGGGGGTCCCATCACCCTCAGTACCTGGGGGACCCATCACCTTCAGTACCTGGGGGTCCCATCGCCCTCAGTACCTGGGGGTCCCA
>NC_063355.1:10690559-10705913 GCF_021869965.1 Rhincodon typus
CCTTCAGTACCTGGGGGTCCCATCGCCTTCAGTACCTGGGGGTCCCATCACCCTCAGTACCTGGGGGTCCCATCACCTTCAGTACCTGGGGGTCCCATCGCCCTCAGTACCTGGGGGTCCCATCACCCTCAGTACCTGGGGGTCCCATCGTCCTCTGTATCCTCAGGACCCATTTGCTTTTGTTTATCACATTCCTGGTAAGATTTATGTTTTTGGGATTAATAGTTTGTCAGCGATGATGATCAATCACCCAGCCAATTGTCCCAGGGAGAGAGGAATTTCCTGACACTTGCCACAGAGCCCAGGGATTGGTGGCAGCCGCTATTTCTGCTCCAGGTGGCGGGAAGGCATCTGATTCTCTGCACTAAAGCAAAACAAAACTCTCGGAAAAAAATGTGTGAGGAAAATGGCCATAATTAGGAGCAAATCTCACTCTAGCAAGGACAGAAGGAAATGAAGAGGTTGTACTTCTGCAGCTTTTCCTTAACATTGCAAAAGAGCATTGTAGCTAACAAACTGTTACTTCTCCCAAGGGCAGTCATTGTTATGTGAGCAAAACTGGCTGCCATTTTACACACAAAGTCCTTCAAATCCCAGTGAGATAAATGAAAATGTAGTCGGTCTGTCAGTTGGGGAATAAGTATTGATCAGGACAGCAGGGAGAATTCTCCTGCCATTCTTTGAAATACTAGCCTGAGATTATTTGCATCCCTTGCTTTGGTTAATATCTCTCATCCAAAAGACAGCACTTCAACGGTGCAGTCCATTGCACTGGAGTGTTTGCCTGGATAATGTTCTTTTCTTCAGGACTTTCTAATACAGAGCCATCATAGAGGCTAGGTCATCAGGCAACTTAATGGAGAGATTTGAAAGTTAGCAGCCATTTGACTTCCTGTAACCATTCTATGATTCCATTTTTCTGCCTTTTTTTTATTCATTCGTTGGATGCGGGTGTAGGCAGCATTTAGCGCCCAATCCTGGATTCTGCGTGTTTAAACAGTTGGTAGAGGAATGTCATATGAATGTGTTACTTTGTCAGCTAACATCACTGACATTCACTGTCTCAAATGTTTACCCCACACTGCCTAACAGCACTGCCAGGGCACCTTCACCAAAAGAAATCCAGCAGCTCAGGAAATCCCACTGCCATCTTCCGAGGGATGGGTGACTAAGAACTGTCAACCTTTCCACCCAAGGCATCTCTTTATTCTTTTATAGGAAGTGAGCATTGCTGGCTAGGCCAGCATTTATTGCCCACCCCTAACAGCTGGTGATCATGCAGGCCGTGTGGTGTATACATACACACCTACGGTATCCCTGGATTGAATCTAATAAGCTAACATTAATCCCATCCTAAAGGCTAAGACCCAGTATATTTGTGTTCTAGCCCATTCTAGCGGATACCTGCCAGAAACACCATGTAAAATCAGGGATACTTTCCCAATGAAACCATAGCATTATGTTACACATCAAAACTCAAATGTCATTATACAGAAGTTATGGTTTGGTTATTGCATGCAAGATATTTCAAGGAGCTGTGATATGTGTCTTGTGTATCTGTGAAGAATATTTCAGTTCATCAGGCTAACAGAACTTACTGAAGTATGAGATTTTCTACGCCCAACATAAAGCACTTTGAAATATTCAATTGTGGCTGTGGTTACAAAGAAATAATTTGCAATATGTACCAACTGATTATGATCTCTCTGAAAATATCCCAAGGTGTTTCACATTAAACTGCAGTTCCTGATACAAACAGACAAACATTGCAAATGGTACAGGGAAGGAGGAGTAATGGTCACAACAGAAAAATATCATTGTTTTTCCTCTTTGAAATCTGCTTCAATTGTCAGATACGTCAAGGGGGGTCTTGATTTACTGTCAACACAATCCAACATCTCAGCACCCCTTTAGTATTGCTCTCAATTATATTCAGGTGATTTATGTAGCTCTAATTATGTTCAATGTAAAGTAGCAATGCATAAATGTTCCCTGGCTGGGATCAGTTAACCAGAATGTGTTCTTGAATGCTCCTGGCAACTGGGTCTTGTGGAATAGTGGTAACACCGCTGGGTCTGAAGGTTCACATCAAGTCCCACCTGCCCCATAGGAGTAGGAGTGATGTAAAGCGAATGGAGATACATTGTGTAGTGTGTTTCATCACTGAGCCCTGCAACCTATGGACATCATTTTTATCTTGTACCTTTAGTTGCATAAGTCATTCCAAAGGGAATCAGTTCCAAATGAACAATCCCCTAATCAAGTCTGAATTGTCTGCTATTTGAAATAACACATGAATGAGATTTCTCTGTCCTCCAGCTGAATGAATGCACTGACCCTTTACAATAGCAGATGAGGGAACCTTGTGAAGTGTTTTGAACTGTTCATTATAGATGTTGCGTTGTGCAATTCATACCAATCTTTTCTCACAGGATCATGGGTTTTATTTAAGAGGCCAGTGTGCCAGTTGTCAGAATGACGGGGTTATCTCAGTAAAGGGTGGGGGGGCGCTTTTCCTTGCCCATTCCCCAGCATTTGCCACTCAGTGTTCATCAATCCTTAAGCCTTCCAGAGAGGCTGCGTTCCAGCTGTGTGTGACCGGCTGGTTCAAAGAGGGAAGCCTGACCTAACAGCTCACTGTTGGTGACAGAGGTCGAGGGGAAGAGGAGAAAAGGATCATTTACATCAGCATATCTTGCACTGAGTTACCTCACTGGCAGCGGCACCCAGGTAGAAGCTTTGAATGCAATAGATGTTATTTAATAAGACGGGGAGTGGAGAGGCAGTGAATCAGGATTACAATGTCATTCATTTGCTTTGTGCTCTGACAGCAATTCAAACTTCACTCCTTTCTCTACTGGGAGTGCCTATTTTTAGCGCTCCGCAGCCCTGCTGCAAATTACTCATCATTTTCACTCTTTATGCTCGCTCAGATCCATTAAAGCAGCAACACAAAGCCAGTACGTTACCAACTTCCGAAGCAATTATGAAGAACCCAATGCAGAGTGACTTAACCGCCTCAACACTTTCCACTAAAAAACAAATTCACAGGAGTCCAAAACAAAAGGGACAGTTCTAATGGGGTGCACACAGGAATCTGGGTATTTTTGTGCATGTCATTGAGGGTAGTGGGAGAGGTTGAGAGAGTGGTTAATAAAAGTCCCAGTATTCTGAGGCTCTATTAACAGGGCACAGAGTAAAGGGGCAAGGAGGTTATGTTTATCTTGTATAAGGCACTGGCTAGAGTAATGTCACACTTTCAGAAAGGTGTGGAGGCATTGCAGATGATTGAAACATTCATGAGATTGGTGCCAGGGAATGAGGAGCTTCAGTAATGAAGATAGATTGAAGAAGTGAAGACTTTTTTGCATAGGGACCAGGAGGATAAGAGGAGATCTGATAGAGGTATTCAAACTGGTGAGGGGTCTGGAAAGAGTAAGTGGGGAGAAACTGTTTCCAGTCATGATAGGATTGAAAACAAGAGGACAGAGATTTAAAATAAATGGCAAAAGAAGCAAAAGCGAGATAAGAATACTATTTCTTTATACAGAGAATGGCTCGGTGGCTCAGTGGTTAGCACTGTGGCCTGACAGCATTGGGGACCCGGGTTCAATCCCACCCGAGGGCTTATGGGGTTTGCACATTCTCCCCATGTCTGTGTGGGTTTCCTCTGGGTGCTCCGGTTTCCTCCCACAGTCCAAAGGTGTGCACGTTGGGTGGATTGGCCCATGCTAAATTGCCCCATAGTGTCCAGAATAGATGGGGTTGACCATGGGAAATGCTGGGTTATAGGGATAGGGTGGGTCTGGGCGGAATGCTCTTTGGAGGGTCGGTGTGGATCTGATGGGCCAAATGGCCTGCTCCCACATGGTAGGGATTCTATGAGATTGGTTGAGGTCTAGAATGCACTGCCTGAAACTGTGCTGAGGGCTAGTTCAATAAAAGCATTCAAAATGGGATTAGACTGTTAGCTGGGATTGTGCAGTGTTAAGGGAGAAAGGTGCAGAGTGAATTGTTTTGGAGAGCCAGTGCAGACAAAATGGGATGAACGGCTGCCTTGTGCATTGTGTTTCCCTCTTGAACAACCTGGCATCGCATAAAGTAAGATTGAATCAAAGAGTCATTATGGCACAGAAGGAGGTCAATCACTCCAGCTGGGGATATTTCTCCAACTGGTGACCTCAATGGGTTTGTCCCTTCCAACCTTTGGGTTAGGATGGGGCCAGTTCTTAGCAAGACTATTCTGAACAACTGCTATCACTTTGAAGGAATTGACCTCATATCTATGCCTTATCCTTCCTTTTCTGATGAAGCAGAGATGGTGATATAGTGATAATGAGTAGTAATCTGGAGGCCCAGGATAATGATTGAACAGATTCATTCCCTATCATGGGCTGGTGCAATTTCAAATCAATCAATTAGTCTGGAACTAATCCCAGTAACGGTGCCCATGTACCCACTGCCGATTGCGGTAAAAACCCACCTGCTTCACTAATGTCCTTTACAGAAGGTAATCTGTCATCCTTACCCAGTCTGGCCTCCACATGACTCCAGACCCACAGCAATGCGGGTGTGACCTTAAACCACCTTCTGAAATGGCCTAGCAAACCAGACAGTTCAGGGGCAACTAGGGATGAGCAACAAATGCTGACCTTGTTGTATCCTGTGAGTCCCCTGAAAACAAAAGCAATAATAGACATTCCTGTCCATTTACCCCTCCCCCTTTCCGCACCGTCTCAACCCGGCCCATGCTGTCTGTGGGCATCGGGGTGGGGGGGTGCAACCACAATGGTTCTTTTTGCCTTAATTGAATAATGACTTGCTTTGCCTCAAAACACTTTCACAGCTAATGACGAGCCTTTGAAGCAGCATCGTGGACGGACAGTCAGAATGCACACAATGAGGCAAAAACCAGCAATAACCCCCACATCACCTATATTGTGACATTGGCAGAAGGATTAACATTATCCCGGGACACTGGGGCTATCTCCCGTGCTATTCCACAGAAAATGCCCTGGGATTCTTTCTATCCACGTGCGATGTTTCCTGTTTGTTTTGGTGAAGATGTTGCATGCTGACCCTAAAAACCGAAAGAAGGCTAACCTTATTTATTTAGCCTGCCCAGAAATCTTCCATTAGCCCTTCTGCTTAAAATGTCAGCAAATAGGTTAGGAAGGTGAAACTCTGCAACTGTTTCATTAACTGTTAAACACAGGCTGAAATCCATATACACTTGGGTAAAAGTCAATGGAATCAGATTATCGCTCAGTGACCACATCTTCACCCTCAAGGATATCAGCTTTGTTTATTTTCTGAATAGATTGGATGTCTGAATGAAACATAACTGTATGTGCAATTGCCTCTCTCCTCCAACGTAACTGAGATGTTTATTGTGCAGATTGAGTAAGGTCTGGGGAATGGAGATGCTGCTCAGCTATTCACACCGAGCTCCATTTAGAATCTCACTGAAATTTAACCTCACAAAATGTCCTGGCTTTTTCCAATAATTTGCAACCCTAACCCCTCGCTTTGCAGAATTATTCATTCATTTTCCTCCATTACCTCCTTACCACACGGAGAGTCATTGAACTTGACCAGAAATTCCACTGCTCACATGCAAGATGATATTACCCCCACCCTGGCTCAGGTTAGTGAGGTTCTCAAAATTTGTGAAACATCATTGGAAAGTTAGAGGCCTTTTTCAGAAGGAAGTGTGCGGTTCTTGCAGTCTTGTTGGCCAGAGGATGTTTCAGCCTACTGGTACTGTACTCAAAGGGAAAGTTTAATGGGGGGTGGAAGAGATGACTCACCCATTCCTGTACCTGAATTGAATTGAATTGATTTGAATCGAATTGAATTGAATTAGCTTTTTTTGTCACATGTACTCAAATGAGTACAGTAAAACGTTTATACATCGCCATTTACAGCACCATCTTAGGTACCTAGGTACAGAATCTTCCATGCAATGTCACCAGCACTCCGTGCCATCTGAGGTACAGAGCACCTAGGTCTAATCCTTAGTCACAGAATGAGGAATAAAGAAAAGAAAGTTACATTACAGCTATACACACACATAACCATAGGTCAGGAAAACAACAAACAAAGTTAAAAAGACAAATATCACAGTCTCAATGGCAGAGGCTCCAAACTGCTTCAGACGCACATGGAGATGGCATGGTACCCAGTCCCTTGAAGACTGGAGGACGCCAACAGGAGTTGCCCGTTCCCCCCGACTTCCAACTAAGTGGCTTATTTTTACTTGGACCAGCCGAAACCCCTCTTGGGGCTTGAGGACTTTTCATTCCCATCTTCGGGAGGCTTTACTGCTCAAGGGGCAGACACTGGGTGTACCACCTGGCTGGCACTGTAAGCAGGAGGGGTGGGAAATCCGGCTCCACTGACCTGGCATTGAGCAGCAGAGTGTTTTCTTGGAGCTGCAGAGCTGGAGACTATTCTGCACTGCTAGTTTGTCAGTTCTAACACTCATCCCATCAGCATTGTAGTGAATGAAACTAAAAATTCCTCCTGTTACACTGTCAATGGGTTGCCGAATGAGGTGTGAAGCTCCATTCTGAATGCCATTCTGTGCTATGGAACAAACTGTAAAAGCACACCGTCTGGCTCTGTAACTGTGATGCAAAGTGTGAGATTCCTGTCTGTGTGTTCGGCCTTTCCAGCTGAGCCCTCGCTAAAATGTTTCTGGAAGCCAAAGGTACTGTCTTTTTAGGTCAAAGCAGTACGTCACATCAGGCAACGGAAATCAAGTGAAAACAGAAAATGCAGAGGTGCTGAGTAGGTCTGTGGAGAGGGAAAATTAGAGCAAAATGTTTCAGGCTATAGCTATTCAGTTGATGAATCTTTAAACCTGCCTTCCTCCCAACACAGAGATAGCAAGAACTGCAGATGCTGGAGTCAGAGATAAACACACTTTGTTATCTCTTCCTCCCAATGTTGCCCAACCTGTTTTTACTGTCGAGAGGTACGTGCAGGCCTCTATTTCTGGGTTTAATGATTACACTCATTCCTCTGACTCATGGGTTTAAGCCCCAACCAACTGAGTATGTGATCCATGCAGGCACTCCAATACAATACTGAGGGAGTGCAGCACTGTCCCAGGAAAGTGCATCAAACAAATTAGCTGGCAATACAATATTCTAATATCCGAACAGCGGGACAGTACCTCACTGTCTGACCTGGGTAGGTGTATTGCTGTCTCTGATCTGTGAAAATGTATCCCTGTGCTCAATCTGTGGAAATGTATCCATGTGCTCAATCTGTGGAACTATATGCTGGTACCTGATCTGTGCAACTGTGCGTTGTGAAATCCTTGGGACAGTAACAGTTATATATACAGCCAGAGACATTTAGAATTCGAGTTGAATAAACTAATAAACACAAATCCTTTGTTATTTCCTTTTTTCCTGGCAACATTCCATCTGCTGTTATGTGTGTGTGGTAGCCATATGTGGAAAAGAAATGCACACTGCAATTTTCATTTGACTACATATTCCAGTTAGATTAGGGAACTGTGCTCACAGTCAAATGGTTGCTACAGTTATATATTGCAGTGCCCATTCAGTAGATTCCAGTTCAAGCAGTAAAGTGATCAGATGTGATCAGGTGATTTTAACTCCTGCATCTAAACCTTCCAATTATGAACAGTGATGTGCTTTACGTGTCAGACCTTTAGGCTCTGCTCCTTAATATCAGTTCCAGATTCTGTCCAAAATTTCTCTTCTCAGTTCACAATATGCGGCACAGTGGCTCAGTGGTTAGCACTGCTACCTCACAGCGCCAGGGACCCAGGTTTGATTCCACCCTCGACTGTCTGTGTGGAGTTTGCACACTCTCCCTGTGTCTGCATGGGTTTCCTCCAGGTGCTTAGGCTTCTTCCCACAGTCCAATGATGTGCAGGTTAGGGTGGATTGGCCATGCTAAATTACCCATAGTGTGCAGGGATGTGCAGGCTAGCGGGGTTAGCCATGGGAAATGCAGGGTTACAGGGATAGAGTAGGGGGTTTGGGGCCTGGGTGAGATGCCCTTGGAGGGTGGGTGTGGTCTGCTTCCATGCTGTAGGGATTCTATGATTCTTTGTATTTGAGATCCCTGCCACTATCTTTTCAGATTTCACAACTGACAAACTGAAGACCAGCAACTGTCTGAACAATAATCCGTCTGGAAAAGAGGGAACCAGTCATTGATACTTCGCTTGGGCTTCTCACACACACTGAGGTGCAAAAATCAGAAAGGACTGTTGTGTGGAGAGTGTGTTTCCTGTTGGAGCACACATTGTTTGCAATGTTGAATGGTTCCATTGTCAACCTTGCTCAGTATCAGCTGAGAAGTAGCTCTCTGAAGGTTAGAAACCATTGGGAGAAAATAATATTTATAGATATTTTAGCCGACCTGTTTGGCACACCTCTGGAGCAGGTGGGGCTTGAACCTAGGGCTTACAGCTCAGAGGTATGGACACTACAACTGTGCCAAAGTAGCCCTCTAAATAATACAGTGAATCATCCCTGGGTGGGGGTCGAACCATCAACCTATCAGTTAAAGTGATTGCACTCATAAGCCAATACCCAATAGTCCAGCCCCAGCACTGTGGTTATTGTTAGAATGAAAGTTGTGCCCAGCTGGAAGTCAGGCAGTCTGAAGGTGGGTACCGACACTAACATAAATTCATATTAGGCTGGGTGGTGAGGTAAAATGAGGGGAATATTTGTACTACATGCAAAGCTTGCTGGATCAGCACCAGAGTAAAATAGATGCTTTCTGGTCCGGCCTATTTCAGGAAGGGCCCTGCAAGAAGGCTCACTGTTCTGTCTGGGACACGAACCTGGCCCGTTTTACACAGTGAAACCTCCTGCACAGGCGTGTGACCAAATAGGATTTCACAAAAAGCCACATAAAAAGGGGAAGTGGTGGTGTGAAGGCATTGCTGTAATGTCGCTAACAATCCCGAATCCCAGGCCAATGTTCTGGGCACATGAGTTCAAATCCTACCATGGCAGATGGTGAAATTCGAATTCAGTAAGGAACTGGCAACCATGGAGCAATTGTCATGAAAGTCCATCTGGTTCATTAATGTTCTTTAAGAAAGGAAATTGCTGTCTTTATCTGGTCTGGCCTACATGTGACTCCAGGCCTACAGTAATGTGGTTGACTCTTAACTGCCCTCTGGGCAATTAGGGATGGGCAATAATTGCTGGCTTAGCCAGTGACACCCACATCCCATTAATAAATGAAAAATAGTTCAGGAGACGTTAGGGTAGATGGTCGTAAGAGGTAGATTTTTAAAGATTTATTTGGAGGATGGCAAGATAGGGAGGCAAGAGGGAAATCCAGAGTTGAAGGCATGACCAGTAGTGATGGGACAAATGAAGTCAAGAATGCGCAGGAGGTGAGAATTGGGGAAATGCAGATATCTCGAAAGGTTGTAAGATGGAGAAGCTTACAGAGACAGGGCGGGGTGAGTTCATGGAGAGATTTAACTGCGTTAGTGTATTTCAGCTACTCCTGCAGTGTTGTGGAACATTAACTATATTTAGTTGAGGTAATTGTCATGTCAACTTAATATGAGATGATACTGCAGATGTGACAGCTCCCTAAGTTAACCAACTGTTCAAAGTGACTATGTTTCTCAAACTCCCTACCAAATTATCAGACTCCATACCAAGTTATTGAACTTAAGCCAGAATGAAATTGTGGGGCTTCCTCCTTCTTATCTGGTGATTCTCCTTGGGGTTTCAGGTTGAATGTCAATGATACTATCACATGATAAAGTTATCACTCCGTCATATCTGCATATACTTTTGCCTCAAGTGGCCTGAGCAACAGCAATCCTAAATATATTTATGTATATCTGGCACGTCTGTAGGATCGAGTTCTGGAGTTTGAAGGTGTTGCTTCTTTATTGTACACTCAGTATAAGTGCAGTACAAGCTGAATCACACATCCATTTCACACATAGCTCATTGGGAACACACCAAAGCTCTGTGTTGAGTGTCAGCATCGATTTCTGTTGGATAAGGGATCAAGGAATGTGGGACAAATGTGTGTCAGTGGAGCTGAGGTGCAGATCAACCTTGTTCTCGTAAAATGACACAACAGGCTTGATGGTCTGAATGGGATTTTCATGCATTCCTGTTATATGAAAAAACTGCTTTTGAAAGCTTCTGATAAAAAGAAACAGATTGGCGACTAATAGTTAAGATAAGAATTTGTGATTAGGTTGTTGTTTTAAAATGGGAACCATATCACAGCCATGTTTGACTCCTTCCTGGTGCTTATAAGACCATACAACGATAAGAAATAGGAACAGGAGTAGGTCATTCAGCCCCTCAAGCCTGTTCTGCCATTCAATAGGATCATGGCTGTTCCAACATTCCACCTGTCCACTTTTCTGCCCTTTCCCAATAACCTTTCATTCCCCTTCTGATCAAGAATCTATCTCAGCCTTAAATATATTCCATCCCCACAGCTCTCTGTGGCAATGAGTTCCAAAGATTCACAATCCTCTGAGAGAAGAAATTCCTCCTCATCTCAGTCTTAAATTGGTGTCTCTTTATTCCAAGGCTATGCCCTCTGGTCCTAGACTCTCCCATGTGGGGAAACATCCTCTCAGCATTTATCCTGTCAAGCCCCTTAAGCATCCAATATGTTCCACCTAGCCTGAAGGCTCATGGTCTAAATTGAGTTATGTAAATAGATTGGAGAAGTTAGGGATAGCAAGAACTGCAGATGCTGGAGTCTGAGATAATAAGGTGTAGAGCTGGATGAACACAGCAGGCCAGGCAGCTTCAGAGGAGCAGGAAAGCTGACGTTTCGGGTCCGGACCCTTCTTCAGAAAATTGCCTGCTGTGTTCGTCCACACTTTGTTATTGGAGAAGTTAGGACTATTTTCCCTGGATGAAAGAAGGCTAAGAGAAAACTTAATAGAGGTGTTCAAAATTATGAGGTGTCAGGACAGAATAGATAGAGAGAGAAACCATTCCCATTCGTGGAAGGATTGGGAACAAGAGTGCAGTGTTGGGAAAGAAAGAATGAAGTCTTGAGGGGACAAGTTTTCACACAGCGATTGGTTAGAGTCTGGAATATGCTGCCTGACAACAGGATTGAGGCAGGTTCAATCAAGTATTCAAGAGGCAATTGGATTATTGACTGCAGGGTTACAGGAAAAAGGCAATGGATATATCGCTCATTCAGAGAGTCGGTGCAGATATGTGCTCTATCAACTTTGCGATGGTGAGTGGAACATTACTGGCCAATCCCTGGAATCTCGACTACCCAAGTAGGCAGTGTTCCTGCAGAGTTAGAAAGGTTAGCACAGGCCAAACCCAAGTGGGTCCTGTCCTCAGACAGTTATCAGGGTGAAGGGTGGAGTCAGTGGCCCCTCAGGAAGAACATCAGTTCTCCTTCTGATACAGCAACAGGCAAGAACAAGAAATGGCCCTTTCCTTACTTTTGGACACCAGCAGGTAGTTGTCGCATTTTCTGTCTTTAATTTAAGCTTTTCAAATTAACCTCATTTCTTCATTTCTATTCTCAGAAGATGGCCAAGAGAATCTAAAGCTTGTGGGTTTGAGTCCATAATCACATTGCTGCTTGTGGGACCTGTGCAAACTGGCTGTTGAGTTTCCGACACTGTAGACAGTATCGACTGTGGGTCACTGCCACTGGAGCAGTACTGCAGATGACAGAAATTGAAACTAAAAATAGAAAATGCTGCAAATACTCAGCAGTTCAGATGTTATCTGTGGAGGGAGAGAAACAAATTTAATGATTCAGGTCACTGACCTGCAGTCTGATGGAAGATCACCAACCTGAAATCAAACTCTAGTTCTCTCTGCACAAGAAGTTGTCTCACCTAAGAGTATTTTGAACTTGTTCTATTTTTCCTTCCAAAGTTCCTCATTGGCTGTCCTGAGGTTGTGAAAGGTGCTATATAAATGCATTTCTTTCTTAATGGAGAACTCCTGTGCTAATGTATGCTCATGTTCAGGGTCCTGATTCCCCATTTGTGGGGATGGCAGGCTTTCCACATTCCCCCTCCCTATCACACACACACGCATACACACGCGCGCACACCCCTGCTGTGGGGCTGATCCAGACAGACCACAAAGGTCCCAAGACTGTGCCTGCTCTGAGCCAGACTAGTTATTTGGCTTTCTGTCCTCCGAGATTTGAATAACCTGTTGGCACTCAATGGCTCAAATCTAGAACCATAGAATCCTTACAGTACAGAAAGAGGCCATTCAGCCCATCAAGTTTGCATTGACCCTCCGAAGAATATCCGACTCAGACACCTATCTTATCCCCATAGCTCCACTAACCCACCTCGCCTGCACACTATGTACCTAACCTACACATCTTTGGACTGTGGGAGGAAACCCACATAGATACGAGGAGAACGTGCAAACTCCACACAGACAGTCGCCCAAGGGTGGAATCGAACCTGTGTCCCTGGCACTGTGAGGCAGCAGCGCTAATCACTGAGCCACCGTATCACCACAACATCAGAGACTCAACATACGGCCCTGCGAAGACCTGACATGTTGAACTACATGGGAATTGCTTGAGACTTCAATTTCTGAAGGGCAGTTCTCCTGCTCCTTAGGATCCTCCCTGAAAGTCTCTGCTTCTGAACTAGAGTCAGAGACTTTGGACGGGTCTGATGTACCTAACAAAATAGTCTCCTGAGGAACAATATGTACAGACAAACACTTGGACTAATTCCTGGATAACTATATAACTGACTTCCCCAATCACTGACACTCCTCTGACTATCAACAGCCCCAAACACCTTCCTGAGAACCTGACTGACCACACACTGGGTTACCACCTCAGCCGCTCTGCTACCTTAGCGACTCACTCATCCACCCACTCACTCACTCACCCCATCAACTGTCTCTTTCACTTGTTCTGACATTGACGGTGGACCTTTAAATAAACCATGTGGTAGCTAGTGCCATAAAACAGGCTGTGTCATCTTACCCATCCCCACACACACACACACACACACACACACTTATTATCACTGGACTGTTAATCCATGAATCCAGGTAATGTTCTGGGGACCTGGGTTGGAATCCCGCCATGGCAGATGGTGGAATTTGAATTTAATTTTAAAAAAATCTGGAATTAAGAATCTACTGATGACCGTGAATCCATTGTTGATTATTGGAAAAACCCATCTGGTTCACTAATCTCCTTTAGGGAAGGAAACTGCCATCCTTACCTGGTCTGGCCTACATGTGACTCCAGACCCACAGCAATGTGGTTGACTCTTAACTGCCCTCTAGGCAATTAGGGATGGGCAATAAATACTGCCTGGTCAGTGATGCCCTCATCCCGTTAATGAATAAAGGAAAAAAAAACACACAGCAGATACACACACACACAGACAGACACAGACACACACACAGACACACACACACACACAGACACAGACACACACAGACACACACACAGACAGACACAGACACACACACAGACACACACACACACACAGACACAGACAGACACACACACACACAGACACACACAGACACACACAGACACAGACAGACACACACACACACAGACACACACACAGACACAGACATACACACACACACAGACACACACACAGCAGATACACACACACACACAGACACACAGACACACACACACACACAGACATACACACAGACATACACACAGACACAGACACACACACAGTAGCAGGTCTCTCTAAGGAGAGCGGTACTCTTTATTTGTGGGAAACCTGAGCTTGGAAGAAGTGTGGAGTAGTATCGGGTCAAGAGAAACTTTGTGCTAAGTGGCAATCCAGGCTAATCACAAGCCTTGTACATGAAGTGATTGGATCCACAAGATTGTAACCAATCAAGGAGTTGATGGCTTCAGGACAGAGGGGGAGGAGATGGAAGAGTGATACAATTAAATACCACTGTGTGTGTGCATCTGTAACCAAAATACTTTGAGTAAATCTAATAGTCTCAGATCTCATTGAGACAGTAATATGTCTCTCTGTCTATATCTCTCAGCAGCCTCTGAAGGTGAGCGTGACATTTCTGGTTGCAGAGACTTTCCATGATGTAATTAGCACTGTCTTCATTTCAAGGTGCATGGTTACCTGGTACTGGGAGGTGAGTGCTTGTAATTTCCTGTGGGGAGATAGTGCTTTAAACCTGGCATAAGGCAGGGACTACAAACCTTAGCCCTAATGCCTTTGTGTTACTGGAGTCTTGGTACCTTCCCACCTCACAGCCTAGTGCCATTGAGTGTGAAATTCCTGGATACAGAAGTCTCCGAAAGTCATGGACCTCATGAGGTCTCAGCCGCTCCCAGAACCTGTTCCCCCAGTGCTTCCCTGCTGCTAGGCCCACAGCAATGCTTCTACTAGACAGACAGTTAGGCTTTTGCACATCCCCTAGTAGTGAGGCCACACTATCCTGAGCCCCTGGCTTCACTTTGTCTCTAACTGGAAACCAAACACAGCCTATAGCTGGCCTCCTCCCTTACAAAGCTCACACTGGTTCAAACATTCAGGGTTCAGACCTGGAAATCGTACCAAATCCGGAGAATTTAACTAATCATTTGCTGGTTACAGAATTGAGCATCGCTGAGAAAAAAAAAGACACATTTTGCTGAAGCTTTCTATCTTGCCCTGATGAGCGCGAGGGGAAAAGGTTTGACAAAATGCACCCTTTTTTCAGCAATACTCCATTCCTGAAGATTCAGGACATTGAGTCTGTTTGTACGGATTCCCACTTGATACACCTGCACCTCCTGAGATCGGGAAGGTCAGGATCAGAAACAGCTATAAGGTCCAGCCAAGGCAAACTGACTGAAAGAAAACTGAAGCAACCAGAGTAAGTATAAGTACAGACATAGTTCCATGCTTTTAATCAATCTGAGTCTAAAAAATTTAGAGAATTAGGTATTAGGTATTTGAGAATTAGGTAAATTAGAGAAGTTTTCACACCTTGATCAAATCTTTAAGTTTTTGTGATGACTAATGGGGTTTGATTGCCAACACGTTAATTTGGTGAGGTGTAACAACAAGTAAAAAAAAATTCTTTATTCCAACGCGACAAGCTCCCTGTTCTCATCCACACATTAGCAGGGATCACCAGGTAGTGTTTAAGAGCAGGGAGATGGCCTCACTTTATTCCTGTCCAACCCAGGACTCTGAAACCAAATTTTATTTCCCTTAATGAATTAACAGGAGCTTTGGGCTTCTCTGTCCAGCTGCCCTGAAGCTGAGATAACAAGGTGTAGAACTGGATGAACACAGCAGGCCAAGCAGCATCATAGGAGCAGGAAGGCTGACGTTTCGGGCCTAGACCCTTC
>NC_063355.1:10720913-10722387 GCF_021869965.1 Rhincodon typus
CCATTGGATAGATTACATCATCCACAGGCAGCATGGTTCCCAGAATTAGGCCATTAACCGTGTATAACGGTCCTAGTCCACACTCCCTGCAGACACAGATCACCACTGGGGATGCAGGATGAAGGAAGAGCCCCTTGACCCCTTCAGTGGGCCATTCTATTAAGATGCAGCAATCTGTGCAAATACACCCCCATCATCCTCCACAGCCTGCTTCCTCAATGTTCTTCCACTTCTCCCTCCTTCCCGCTCACTGTAATACACATTCCCCATATTGACTGCCCAGACAGTGAAGGCCACTGGACTACCATCTGCTCATGAGGGAACCACTTCCCAGTCTAGTGTGTGCACATACAGACCTTCCAGCTGAGGTGAGCTGGGCACTGCTCACTGTATTGTAATCAGGATCTTTACTTCCACGCAAGGCCAGTGAAGGCAGTCCCAGCATCCCTGTCACCCCCTCACGAGCAGGGAGCAAGGCTGGAGCTCTCCCTCTTCAGTTGGTGAACATCATCAAGAGGGCACTAAACTCACATCACTACAAAATTGTTAGGTTCTCAATTTAGAGGAGAACGTGAATGGTATATAAAAAAAGCCTGACTGCAGTAAAATATACAACGCTAGAATCCACAGCTGCATTCTAAAAGACCTTTCACTTACACCCCAGGAACCTGCATTATGTTAGTGACTTAATGAGTGCAAGAGATCTGTATCAGTTAACAGATCTCTGTGACTTAGAGAGACTTATATCAGTTACAACAGTAAATGGGCTGCAGATTTAAACACAGCACCAATTACCAAATGCAGACTGACATTGCAGATAATGGGTCTAAAATTGTAATGACGTCAATGTCTGAGACAGTGTAATGTAAAACTGCCTTCGGTAGACATTTACATAGTTGGAATGTGAGCAGGGAGGCTACAATGAATGAAGGAAGCAAAGCCAAACAGCTGGAAAATCTGGCTCCTAAGAACCCAACATTTTGATGCCTGACATCATTTTCGTAGGAACTTTAGCACCTGCAGAGAAACCTCATCAGCAGAAGCAGAGCTGGCAGGTTGTAATATCAGTCAGTTGGTAATGCTGGAGCTGCCATTTTGGAGTACAATGCCCCTATTGAAATCATCTCTTAAACATTTACAACCGAACACAGTGTCCAGCAAATTCTTCCAACTCCATTTTGATTTAGCCCCCTCCCCCCTACCCATCCTTCACCTTTGATAGTCTGCATTATACTTAACAGGCTATGCATGTAAATCATTCGATTGAAAACATGGGCGATTTACTGTAGGTGATTAATCGATGTAAAAAAACATGGGTGTTTTGGTGATGGGTAAAAAACAGTGTGGTTGTGTGTAAGAGAACTTCTGGGTAAATACAAAAAGGGAACACCCCCCACTTTCAGAGACAGTAGGGCACCACAGGAGATGGACTGCCCTTATTGCCCCCTCCAGCTCTGGTTTAATTTTGTCCCCT
>NC_063355.1:10722487-10734855 GCF_021869965.1 Rhincodon typus
TTTTTCTTCACAGGTGCTGCCAGACCTGCTGAGCTTTTCCAACAACCTCTGGCTTTGCTCTTGTAAATTTTTTGTTTAATTTGAAATACGCGTGATTTGATGGTGGAGGTAGCATTCAGAGGTATGTGGAAGCATCTCTGGATAAAAATAAAGAACAAAGGGACAACAGAATAAAATGACGCTCCCATCAGTGTCAGAGCGAGGTGTCAACTTAGACAGTTGTTAAAAAGAGGATGCCCACTAGAATTCTCACCTCTGAGACACAAGACCCAGCTTCATGTCCCAGAGAAAATATCTCAACAAACTACTTCGGGCTTTTGTGGTACAGTGGTAGTGTCCCTACCTCTGAGTTGGAAGGCCCAGGATCAAGTCCCACCAATACAGGTTGGTTAAAAAAAGTCTATATGTGTTTGTTGTTTTAATGTGGTTAATAAACATAATAATTAAAAGGTGTTTTAACAAAGGATTAAGGTGAATCCATAGAGATACTATAATTATATTAAGGGCAAAAGAGTAACTAGGGAGAGAATCGGTACCCTTAAAGATAACAAGGCCATCTAATTGTATAACCACAGGAGATAGGCGAGATCATAAATGAGTATTTTGTGTCAATATTTACTGTGGAGAAGGATATGGAAGCTTGAGAACTTGGAGAAATAAACAGTGGTATTTTGAAAAGTGTCTATAATACAGAGGAGGAGGTACCAAATGTCTTAAAACACCTAAAGTTTGATGAATCCCTGGGTCTTGATCAGGTGCAGCCCAGAACTTTGTGGGAAGACTGGAGGTTGGCTGACATTGTGCCACTATTTAAGAAAGGTGGTAAGGAAAGCCAGGAAACTGTAGACTCGTGAGCCTAGCATCAATGATGGGCATGTTGTTGGAGGGAATCCTGAGGGACAGGATTTACATGTATTTGGAAAGGCAAGGACTGATATAGGGATAGTCAACATGGCGTTGTGAGTGGGAAATCGTGTCTCACTAACTTGAGTTTTTTGAAGAAGTAACAAAGAAGATTGTTGAGGGCTGACTGGTGGACATGATCGATATGGACTTCAGTAAAGCATTCAACAAGGTTAGATCACATGGAATACAGGGAGAACTAGCCATTTGGATACAAAATTGGCTTGAGGTTGGAGACAGAGGATGGTGGTGGATGGTTGTTTTGCGGACTGGAGACCTGTGACCAGTGGTAAGCTGTAAGGATCGGCGGTAGGTCCACTGCTTTTTGTCATTTATATAAATGATTTGGATGTGAACGTAGGAGGTATGGTTAGTAAGCTTACAGATGACACCAAAGTTGGTGGTTGTAGTTGACAGTGAAGGAGGTTACCTCAGAGTATTATAATGGGACCTTGGTGAGATGGGCCGATGGGCCAAGGAGTGGCAGGTGGAGTTCAATTTAGATAAATATGAGGTATTGCATTTTGGAAAGGCAAATCAGGGCAGGACTTATACACTTAATGGTAAGGTCCTGGGGAGTGTTGCTGAACAAAGAGACCTTGGAGTGCAGGCTCATAGTTCCTTGAAAATGTAGTCTCAGGTAGATAGGATGGTGAAGAATGCTTACCCTTATTGGTTAATGCATTGATTGTAGGAGTTGGATGGTCATGTTGTGGCTGTTTGGGATAATGGTTAGGCCAATTTTAGAACACTGTGTTCAATTCTGGTCTCCCTACTATAGGAATGATGTTGTTAAACTTGAAAGGATTCAGAAAAGATTTACATGGATGTTGTTGGTTTGGAAGGTTTGAGCTATAGGGAGAGGCTGAATAGGCTGGGGCTATTTTCTCTGGAGCGGCGGAGGCTGAGGGGTGACCTTGTAGAGGTGTACAAAAATCATGAGGGCCATGGATAGGGTGAATAGCCAAGGTCTTTTTCCCCAGGGTAGGGGAGTCCAAAACTGGAGGATATAGGTTTAAGGTGAGAGGGGAAAGATATAAAAGGGACCTAAGGGGCAACTTTTTCACACAGAGGGTGGTGCATGTATGGAATCAGCTGCCAGAGGAAGTGGTGGAGGCTGGTACAATTACAACATTTAAAAGGCATCTGGATGGGTATATGAATATGGGCCAAATGCTGGCAAATGGGACAAGATAAATTTAGGATATCTGGTCAGCATGGACAAGTTGGGTCAAAGGGTCTGTTTCAGTGCTGTTCAACGCTATGACTCTATAACTCCTACCAACCCCTGTGTAATGTTTGTAATTCATTAATTGTTTAATTAATCAACGAGTGATTTGGTGGTGGCTCGAAGACAAAGGATTCCCACTGGTAGCTTATAGAGAGAGATGGGCAGCGTTGGGGCTGGAATGTATTATTTTGCCTCTGACACTATGTTGGTTTTGTTTCCTCCTTTGTTTTGCCACCTTTGTTTTCATATTGTTAGACTTGCCCGGTATGCAATGTTAATTATTTATTTAATGAGTTAGTAAATGTTTTGGTAGTGAGCTTTCTGAACATAAAAATAGCAAGACATCTACCAGGGCTTTTTGAAGGGGTGATCAATAACCCGCAGGTTAGAGGCTGACTGATGCCATTGTGTTTATTGTTAAAAGTTCTTTAAAATTGCCAGAGTCCAGGGTGAGTGATATGATAGGTGCTGAAGTCTTTTTATGCTTTATGTAAAGATTCTGTACAAGCCACTCACTTCACAACAACGGGCTCTGTGAAACACATTACTCCAGGGACGCTGCTTTAGACACTGGGCAAGATTCACCAAGTTATCACAGTTTCCTCTAAATTATATCCCTAGGATACCCTAAATTCTGAAGTTCCCGGTTCAGAAGGGAGAAACTGGCTTCACTTCTTTATTCACCAGTCCCCTCATTTGGTTGCAATAAGTTTAATTTAAGAAGGAGCCTTTCCTGCGGATGACTTTCTCCCAGACCAAAATGAATTTATGTTTTAGGCAGGGTCTCTTGAATTAAAAGAGTGAGTTTATCAGTTACTACGCTCGAGAAGAAATAATAATAATAACTCGCGCACAGACTAATAATCAGGAGTGAGTCCAAAACAACAGAACAATGTCTAAAAATGTATAGATCAGACACTCTGGTTTGTGAAAAGGAGACAGTGGAACATTAATATTTAAAAGTTGGATTTCAAGATTCTCAGCTTTGCAGCTAGTTCAGTTTAGGAAGCTTTGCTGGAATGGACGAGTTGGGCCAAAGGACCTGTTTCTGTGCTCTGTGACTCTACAGTTGGCTTCCAACACTTAGAGTGAAAGCATTCTTTTACCTGCAGTGCAGGGGTAAATAGCAGGTGGTTCTTTGTCTGTGACTTCCCAGCACACCAGAACTCAAGCCCACGTTAATACCCATGGATGCCTCAGTTCATTAACGCACACAATCTAAGGCTGTAGTCAGTGTTTAACCCCTATTTAATAGTCCTGGATGGACAAAACACAAACATTGTCTGCAAGAGATGGCTTTGTGCTAAAGGGCAAAAGATAGTCAGCCTTTTCTTTAACTCTTCCTGTTATATTTGCCTCACTCTGTTTGAAGTTTCCTTGACACACTGCCGGTACAACATTCCATGGGTCCCACACTGGACTTTGCCAGAGACACTGAATTGAAACCTGCAGCATTTTTTTTTCATTTGGTCTGTAGAGACTTTTTTCAAAACAAAAAGATTTTGGAATTATTTCAGGCTTCTGATCTGCCGTCACGAGAAGGAGAATGAGCAAAGGCAACATGCGGAAGGTTGAGATTTTGCTTTCCCCTTAGCACTGTCTTTCACCTGTGCTGTCCTGGTGCTCCGACACAGTGCCTCTCCAGTAGGTTCAGCAGGGCTCACTGAGGGCTGCTGACCTCCCATGGACGGTGATTACAGACGGCCTTGGAGGACATTGACCTCGATTCTGAGAAGGTCTGTCAGTGGATTGTTTCGGTTGGCTATAGATGGAGGTCACCTGGAATAGCCGACACATACTGGCAAGGACACTAGCCAAGTATGTGAGCCAAGAGGATGCCACAGTGAGCAGGAAGGAGGGTGGGAGGCAAAGGTTTGTGTGTCTGCATCTCAGCAGTGGGAGTGCAGTCATCTGCTGCAGAACAATGGCTCTGACACTTGGCAAACATTTTGGAAAGCTGTCATTACAACAGCTCTCTGAGCTTTACAACTGACTCATGACTTAACAACTGCCCAATTTATTCCTGGCCAATTTTCCTTCCTGTTAGCCACGGGATGAAAAATGAGCACACGTCTAAGTCCCAGCAGATTTCTACCGGATCTGGAAAATTAAAATCTAATCTCTCAGAGTTGCTGAGAATGACATTCACCGAATCTGCTAAACATCAGGGACTTCTCACTCAATCCCTCATCACTTCCTCATCTGCACTGAAAATCGATGTCACAGGGGACCGTTAATCATGTCTTATACATTAGTTTGCACTTTATCATCTGCTTTAATTCAATCAGCCTTTCCAGCAGCTTCACAGAAGACACATGGTATAATTTAACACTCGGAAAAAAATGTAATCATAGAATCATACAGAACTGATATAAGCCATTTGGGGTGACATAGTGGCTTAGTGGTTAGCACTGCTGTCTCACAGTGCCAGGGACCCAGATTCAAATCCACCCTCGGGTGACTGTCTGCGTGGAGTTTACACATTTTCTCTGCGGGTCCCCTCTGGGTTTCCTCCCACAGTCCAAAGATATGTAGGTTAGGTGTGTTGGCCATGGGGAATGGGGGTGTGGGGAGGGAAGATTTTTGCCATTTGATCTCTGCAGGGGAAGCAATGGCCTAGTGGTATTATCGCTGTACTGTTAATCCAGAGATCCAGATAATGTTCTGGGGACCTGGGTTCGAATCCCAGGATATCTGATTGGCATGGACAAGTTGGACTGAAGGGGCTGGCAAACTAGCGGATGGTGGAATTTGAATTCAATAAATATCTGGAATTAAGAGTCTAATGATGACCAAGAATCCATTGTCGATTGTCAGGAAAAACCCACCTGGTTCATTAATGTCCTTTAAGGAAGGAAACTGCCATCCTTACCTGGTCTGGCCTACATGTGACTCCAGACCCACAGCAATGTGGTTGACTCTGAACTGCCCTCTGGGCAATTAGGGATGGGCAATAAATGCTTCCTGGCCAGCGACACCCTCATCCCATGAATGAATAGAAAAAAAGTTTCTAAGCTCAGAGAGTCATAGTCACAGAGTTGTACAGCATGGAAACAGTCCCTTCGGTCCAACTCGTCCATGCCAACCAGATTTCCTAAATTAATCTAGTCCCATTTGCCAGCAATAGGCCCATATCCCTCTGAATCCTTCTTATTCACATACCCATCCAGCTGCCTTTTAAAGGCTATTAATTGTATGTGCAGCAACGACTTCCTCATGCAGCTCGTTCCATACATGGACCACCGTCTGCGGGAAAAAATTGCCCTTTAGATCCTTTTTAAATCTTTCCCCTCTCACCTCAAACCTATGCCCTCTAGTTTTGGACTCCCCCACACTGGAGAAAAGACCTGGTCCATTTACCCCCTATCCTTGCCCCTCATGTTTTTATAAACTTCTATAACCCCTCAGCCTCCGATGCTCCAGGGAAAATAGCCCCAGCCTATTCAGCCTCTCCCTGTAGCTCAAACCCTCCAACCCTGGCAACATCCTTGTAAATCTTTTCTGAGCCCTTTCCAGTTTCACAATATCCTTCCTATAGCAGGGAGACCAGAATTGCGTACAGTATTCCAAAAGTGGCCTAACCAATGTCCTGTACAGCCACAACATGACCCCCCAACTCCTATACTCAATACACTGACCAATAAAAACAAGCATACCAAACACCTTCTTCACTATCCTGTCTACCTGTGACTCCACTTTCAAGGAATTATGAACCTGCACTCCAAGGTCTCTTTGTTCAGCAACACGCCCCAGGACCTTACCATTAAGTGTATAAGGCCTGCCCTGATTTGCCTTTCCAGCACCTCACATTTATCTAAATTAAACTCCATCTGCCACTCCTTGGCCCATCAGCCCACCTGACCAAGGCCCCATTATAATACACTGAGGTAACCTCCTTCACTGTCCACTACAACCACCAATTTTGGTGTCGTCTGTAAACTTACTAACCATACCTCCTATGTTCACATCCAAATCATTTATATAAATGACGAAAAGCAGTGGACCCAGCACTGATCCTTGTGCACACCACTGGTCACAGACCTCCAGTCTGCAAAATGACCCTCCACCACCACTCTCTGTCTTTGACCTCTGAGCCACTGTTCTGTATCCAAACGGCTAGTTCTCCCTGTATTCCATGTGATGTGATTAGTCTAAGGATTAGAGGAGGCGCAAGGGAACAGCACTTTCACCCAGAGTATGATGGGTGTCTGGAATTCATAGTCAGGGTTGGTGGGTTGAGACAAAATTCCTCAAATCCTTTAAAAGGAAGCTGTCACCTGCAAGGCTATGGATCAGGTACTGGAAAGTAGGATTAGAATGGTCAGCTGGTTCATTCAACCAACACAAACAAGGGGCACATTGGCTTCTTTTCCCTGCTGTGACTTTTCCATAGTTCTAATGGTCAACCCATGATGTTGGGGAAAATACATTAGCATGAATAGAGGATTGGTTATTATAGGAAACAGCAAGTTGGGATAAATGGCTCGTTTCTAGATTGGCACACTGTAACTAGTGCAGGTCCACACAGATCAGTATTGGGGCCTCAGCTATTTACAAATTATTTTAATGACATGGATGAAGGGACAAGTGAATGGTGGCTAAATTTAGCTAATGGTAGCTAATGACAGCTAATGACAAAAGATAGCAAGTTGTGGAGGACAAAGAATTTCCAAGCTGAACAAGCAAAAATTGGTAGTTGGAGTGGGAAAAGGGAGATTACGTACCTTTGGTAAGGAGCAGAATGTCATGTGAATCAAGTGAGACTGCACATGTCTGTGGGACAGAGGGATCTGGGTGTCCTGGTGAGTCATGAAAAGCCAGCATGCAGGTTCTGAAAGCAATTGGGAATGTGAACTGAATCTTAACCTTTATTAGAAAGGGGATGGAATGCAAAAGTGGGGAAAAGGAAGTTGGCATTTTGGTAACATCCCCGGACTAATCCAGAAACCCAGGCTAATGCTGTAGTATCATCGGTTTGAATCCCACCATGGTGGGATGGTGAAATGTGAAATCAATGACAAAAAGTTTAACAAAATCTGGGATTTCCAAACAAATCTGAGCCAGGGACAGACCCTGGGTAGTGGATTCCTGTGCTCCACACTGCCAAACTGTAAGTGGAATGTTAAATTTAAAAGTATAGCAGAAAAATGAATTTAACAATTATTTTATTTACCAATGTAAGCATTTAGAAATTTAAAGTATGTGTTTCAACTTACAAGATGCGTGCTCCTTCTTTTGGAATTGACTTAAGTTCTATCTACAGAGTGACTTATCAATGTCCACTTACCTGCCTAGCTCCATAAGGAACACAAAGCTACAAGCGAATGACATGTGGAAGATGTAGGAGGTCCAGGGTACCCAGTAGTGTCTATCATAAATGTTGGGGTCCGTGTCATGCCAAGTCCACCAAAGTAGTTTGATGCCTGAAAATTACGATTGACAGATGTCACGAGGGGCTGGTTAAACAATGATGAGACCGTGTGAAGCTCAAACAGAACCTTACATATCAGCTACTCCCTCCTGATCAGGTCAATTCAACCCACACACAGGAAAATAGCTCAACATCACCCCACCTACTTCTGGCTTCACTCACTGCTGTGATGTGCAGCACAGACCAACATGAGTGGATCTGAATCCCACTCAACAGTAGGTTGTGATGTGGAATCTGCAAGTTATGCTGCAGGATCAGCTGAGAGTTAGGAAAATACACATTTAAATAAGAGATAGTAGGAACTGCCGACGCTGGAGTCTGAGACAACGAGGTGTAGAGCTGGATGAACACAGCAGGGCAAGCAACATCAGCGGAGCAGGAAAGCGACTCCCTCATCCGTTCCACACTCCCCTCCAGCCCCACCATACCCGGCACTTTTCCCTGCAACCGCAGGAAGTGCTACACCTGCCCCTACACCTCCCCTTTCACCTCCATGCCAGGCCCCAAGAAAACCTCCCACATTAAACAGATGTTCACCTGCACATCTGCTAATGTGCTATACTGTATCCGCTGTTCCCGTTGTGGCCTCCTCTACATCGGGGAAACGGGACCGCTTTGTGGAACACCTACGCTCGGTTTGCGACAAACGACTGCACCTCCCAGTCGCGAACCACTTCAACCCCCCCTCCCACTCCTTGGACGACATGTCCATCCTGGGCATCCTCCAGTGCCACAACGATGCCACCCGAAGGCTGCAGGAACAGCACCTCATATTTCGCTTGGGAACCCTGCAGCCCAATGGTATCAATGTGGACTTCACAAGCTTCAAAATCTCCCCAACCCCGACCTCATCCCAAGACCAGCCCAGCTTGTCCCCGCCTCCTTGACCTGTCCGTCTTTTCTCCCACCAATCCATTCCTCCCACCTCACTGACCAAACCCCACCCCCACTTCCTACCTACCAGCCTCATCCCCGCCTCCTTGACCTGTCCGTCTTCCCTCAACTGACCAACCCCCATCCCAACTCCCTACCTACACTCACCTTTACTGGTTCCATCCCCGCCTCCTTGACCTGTCCATCTTCTCTCCACCTATCTGCTCCTCTATCCACCTTCCATCATCGCCTCCCCCACCTCTCTATTTATTTCAGAGTCCCCTTTCCCTCCCCCATTTCTGAAGAAGGGTCCAGACCTGAAACGTCAGCTTTCCTGCTCCTTTGATGCTGCCTGGCCTGCCGTGTTTCTCCAGCTCTACACCTTGTTGTGTCACACATTCAAATAACATGTTCAATCATGCCAGCCAGCTTCTCTCATTTCTTCCTGCAGTGACCAGTCTGGCTGAAGAACACTTATTTGTGAATGCCATCACCAGATTTTTGCCTTTACAAGGCAAGTGAATGCCAATGGGGGTTACTAGAAAACTCTCACCTCAAAGTCAGAAAGTTGGAGATAGATATCCCACTTCAGAGATTAGATTTTATAGTTTAGGCTGGCATTTCAGTACTTCAGATGTGGGGATGTTCATTGATGATTGCACAACATTCAGCACCTTTTGAACTCCTCAGACGCTGAAGCAGTCAATGTTCAAATGCAACAAAATCTGGACAATATCCAGGCTTGGCAAGTGGCAAGTAATATTTGTGCCTCACAATTGCCAGGCAATGACATCTCCAATAAGAGACAATCTAATCACTGCCCCCTGACATTCAATTATACTTCCATCACTGAGTACCCCATTATCAACATCACCATTGACCAGAGACTGAACTGGACACAAATATTTTGGCTACATGAGTAGCAGAGGTCTTGAGCCAGCAATATGATCGCTTGACTATTAATCCAGAGACCCAGGTAATGCTCTGGGGACCAGGGTGTGAATCACACCATGGCAGATGATAAAGTTTGACTTCCACAAAAATCTGGATATTAGGAGTCTAATGATATTCATGAAACTATTGCTGACTGTTGGAAAAACCCATCTGGTTCACTAATGTCCTTTCGGGAAGGAAACTGCCATCCTTACCTGGTCTGGCCTACATGTGACTCCAGACCCACTGCAACTCTTAACAGCCCTCTGGGCAATTAGGGATGGCCAATAAATGCTAGTCTAGGCAGCAATGCCCACATCCTGTGAATGAATAATTTTTAAAAATCTTGCAGTGTATAATGCTCCTCTTGACAAGTCACAAGTCAGGAGTGTGCTGGAATACTCCCCACTTGCCTGGATGAGTGCAGCCCCAACAACACTCAAGAAGCTTGACACCATCCAGGACAAAGCAGCCCACTTGATTGGCACTACATCCACAAGCATCCACTCCCTCCACCACTGACACTCAGTAGCATCAGTGTGTACTATCTATAAGATACACTGCAGAAATTCACCAAAGATCATCAGACAGCACCTTCCAAACCCACGACCACTTCCATCTAGAAGGACAAGGGTGGCAGATACATGGGAACACCACCACCTTCAAGCTCCCCTCCAAGTCACTCACCATCCCCTGACTTGGAAATACATCACCGTTCCTTCACTGTCGCTGGTTCAAAATCCTGGAATTCCCTCCTTAATGATATTGTGGTATATCTACACCAAATGGACTGCAGTGGTTCAAGAAGGCAGCTCACCACCACCTTCTCAAGGGCAACTACAGACAGGCTAAATGCCAAACCAGCGATGGCCATATCCCCTGAGTGAATACAGAATTAAAAACATGGCCCTCAAAAAGACATCACAAACTATGGCCCAGAAACAAGCGATGGCTCCAGCTAGCTCTTCTCAGAGTTACTGTACAACATTTTAAATGTATTTTATTTTAAGTTAATCGTTTGGCAATTTAAAGGTATAAATGTTTTAAATGTGTCTTTATCAGCTAACAAAGGCTTTGCTGAACATAACACCAGTTATTTAGACTCAGTTATTCCTACTCTTTGCTTCCTGTTAATAAACTAATCTTCTATCCATGACACTATGTCACCCCCACTCCTAGAGATATTATTTTCTGCAAAGCCTTTGATGTAGCACTTTGTCAAATACCTGCTGGAAATCTAAATACAGTAATCTACTCATTCCTCCTTATGAGTGGAACTTACCTCTCCAAAGAACTGCCTTTTGATAATATCATGTTGGCTCTACCTCATTACCTTGAAACATATTCAAGTGCCTTGTTATAATGTCTTTAATAGCAGCTTCTAACGTATTCCCTATGACGTTACGTTAAATCACCTGGCGTATAGTTTCCTGCTTTCTGCTTCCCTCCCTTTTTGAATAAAAAGGAAATTCATTAGATATTTTCCAATCCAAAGGAACCTTCTCTGAATCTAATGAGTTTTAGAAAATTAAAACTAATGCATCAACTATTTTACTGACTACTTCTTTAACAGCATTAGGAGCTGGTGACTTACCAACCCTCAGTTCCAACAACTTACTCAGTACTACTTCTCTGGTCATTATAAGTTTCTTGAGTTCCTCCCTCCCTTTCAATTCCTCATTTCCAGCTAATTCTGGGATGTTGCTTATATCATTTCTTGTGAAAACTGATGCAGAATATTTGTTCAATTCACCTACCATCTCTTTATCCTTATTAATAACACCCCAGACTAATTTTCAATAGGACCAACACTTACTTTGTTAACTCTTCTATTTTTAAATATCTGAAGAAACTTTTCCTATCGGTTTTTATATCTTTGGCTAACTTTCTCTGGCACTCTGATTTTTTTCGTGCTTCTTAATCTTTCAGTAATTCTTTGCTGTTTGTTTTATATTCTGCCCAATCTTCTGACCTGCCACCTATCTTTGCAGAATTATATGTTTTTACTTTGAGATTTATACTATCTTTTTTAGTTAATCACAAATAGTGGGTCAGTTCTTATTTGTTGGGATGTATCTATTACGCACTTTATGGAATATACCCTTAAGTGTTTGCCATATTAAGGAATTAATGCAGAGGGATCTGGGTGTCCAAGCACATGAATTGCAAAAGGCTAGTTTCCAGTCACAGCAAGTCATTAAGAGGGCGAATAGAATGTTATCATTTAATTTGAGGGGAATCAAATACAAATATTGGGAGCTGATGCTTCAGTTATACAGGGCATTGATGAGGCCACATCCAGAATACTGTGCTCACCTTATTTAAGGCAGTATGTAAATGGATTTGAAGCTGATCAGAGACTGTTTGCCATATTAATACCTGGAATGGGTGGATTTACTTATGAGGAAATGTTGAAGTGATCCAGCTGGTATCCCCTGGAGATTGAAAGATTAAGAGGTGACTTGACTGAAGCATAAGATCCTGACTGTTCTTGACAGGTTGGACATGGAAAGGGTGTCTCCTCTTGTCAGAGAATCTAACACAGGGCTCACTGTTTAAAAATAAGGGTCTCAGACAGGAATGGAGGTGAAGTTCTTTTTCCCTCTCAGGAATTTGAGAGTCTTTGGAACTCTCATCCTGAGGAAGTGAGGGAACCAGCATGAATATTAGCAAGGCGAAGGTGGATAGATTCTTGGTAAGCAAGGGGCTGAAACGTTGTGGGGGATGGGAGGGACGTGGACGGAGATTACAATCAGGTCAAACATGATCCTATTCGGTGGCAGAGCAGGCTCATGGGATCAGATGTTCTACCCCCGCTTCTTGTTTGTATGCATCTTAAATCAGATTAAACCCACATCTGATTGAATGTTCTTCTTAATGTAATCTAGTCTCATGTTTGAATTTTCCAATTAACCCAACTTTGACAACTCTTTGGAGAGGGGTTTTTGATCCTCCTACACTTTGGAGAGGGGTTTCTGACCCTCCTACTCTTTGGAG
>NC_063355.1:10734865-10740750 GCF_021869965.1 Rhincodon typus
CCTACTCTTTGGAGAGGGGTTTCTGACCCTCCTACACTTTGGAGAGGAGTTTCTTACCCTCCTACTCTTTGTGTGAAGGAATGCTTCTTGACATTTCCTTTCAATGTCACACTGTAACTTTAGGATTATATCCCCCCTTGTTCTGCGTGGAACTGATCCAGCTCAGCTGGAGTAGCAGGCAGTGATACGTTTGGACTGGTCTCTCTGGGGGCACAGAGAGGAAGACAATGTGACAATGTCAACCAGCATTTCCACTTCTGATTGAGATCCAGTGACCTTACATGTGTGAGGATGTTCACCAAGGGTCTGAATCAGGCAGGACTGCAGCACTGTTAACCAGCCTACCAACATTCATAGACAGAGGGTGACCATAAAACTTAAACATAGTACCATCAGGAGGAATGAGGTGACAAAGATTAATGCGCCGTTGCTGCATGACCCCAACAGTACTATCTGTTTCCATAGGTGGAACAAGGAAAAGGTGACAGTGTAAGAATGCCTTAACTCTACAAAAGGAGGGCAGAGGTTGGTTTAGCTCAGTTGCCTGGATGGCTATGCAGAGGAACACCGACAGTGTGGGTTCAATTCCTGCACCTGCTGAGGTTATCCTGTAGGATTCTCTTCCTCAACCTCTCCTCTCACCTGAGGTGTAGTGACCCTCGGGTTAAATGACCACCAGTTGTCTCTCTCTGTAATGACATACAGCAGCCCTATGTTCTGGTAAGATAATGGTGACTTTACCTCGCAAAGGAAGGTGACAGCTGATTTGAGACACTGTTAAATATCCCAAGCTCACAATGAGATGCCATAGTCAGGAATGGCTGCTGTTTCTAAGTTGTACGTTTGGCCAAAATCCAGGGTCCATACGTGATACAGATCTTCTAATGTCAAACTTATTTGACTAACTGATCACCCACTTTACACTTTGCTGCGGCAGCCTGGGTTTCCCGAGTGAAAGGCGCTGTTCCCAGCTCAGTGTTATCCTGCAAGCAGTTCATTAGCATGGCCAAGTGTGTGTCTCCCACTCTCAATCCAACCATCTCTATCTCTCAGTCTCCCTCTCTTTTGAGAAAGGAAAGCAGCCAGGTTGGCTCTGCTGGTAGTTCTCTCAACTGAGTCCAAAGGTCATGGGTTCAACTGAGCGATCATCAAGCATCCCAGCAGTACTTAGGGAGGGTTTCATTTTTCTGATGAAGGGTCTAGGCCCGAAACGTCAGTCTTTGTGCTCCTATGACGCTGCTTGGCCTGCTGTGTTCATCCAGCTCTGTACCTTGTTGTCTCGGATTCTCCAGCATCTGCAGTTCCTACTATCTCTCGTACTTAGGGAGGGTTTGAGTTGCTGCATTTGAATAAACAGGGGCTGAATGTTTTGGGGGCTGGGAGGTGGGATGTAAAACGTAGTGCGATAGTGGGGTTGTTTCTCAATGATCAGGGAGTTCTCAGCAGCCTGGTCGACATTCCTCCTCTGATCAGCTCTGAGGGAGTGGGTTACAGAAATAAGAGTGGGTGAATTCATGGCAGAAACAATTCATCCGAACGAAGAGTGTGGCAACCTTAGAATGGACGTGTTCAGGCAGTGTCCGTCAACCAGATCAGGGAAAGCAGATCAGGCTGAAACCCATGCAGAAAGGATAAAAAAAAGTGGAGTTTACCAAGCAGTTGACCAGGCAGCAATTCCAAATAACTAAGTTGCTGGGAAACACTTTACAACACTTTTAGGATGTGAAAGATGCTACCCAAATGCAGGGTTCTTTCCTAATTGAGTCCTTAGTTCTGCCTCAATCCTGTAAGCAAAGATAGATTCAAACTCATCTGAACGCATCTCTTCAGGTAAACATTAAAATCCCTGTTGGATTGGATTGTGTTTAGCTCCTGTACAGAATGAAAGCTACATTCCTCAGCAACAATAATTGAAAAGCTCCATTCAGTCGTGAGGATTAAGGGTAATGAGAAACATTCTCATTTTGGGAGCTGCTGTGTTTTGTAAAAATACAAACTTCAAACTGAAATCAGTCACACAATTGGTTTATTCATCCCCAACTGCCGTCTGATATTAGAACCACTCACGTTTGTCTAATAAAACAGCAGAAACCCCACGTGAACCACAGCAGGGACGGTGTCAGCAATGCAGCTTCAATGATAGCTCGCTGTGTTGCTCTTCCTGTCCGATCTAATTCCATCAATGGGCTGAACAACTAATACTTGGCCCATGGGAAGGATCAAGCAGCGAATGTTAGGAAATTACTAGCCATGACAGTTCCACCCAATGATGCTGCCTCCTATCCTGTAAATTTGAGTGATTTGGGACCCAGACCGCAGCTATGGCTCTCATTTGAACTCCTGATTTAAATCGGGCCCGACGTGAATATGTCAGGGAGGGAGCTGGGTCTGCAAGCCTCTGGGTGACTATCTGAGATGGAGCAGGTACTGGGCAGCTCCCGAGGACTCTTGGCTAGGCAGGTAACCCATGGGCAATTTAAACTGTGTCATGGCAAAGTTTACCTTCAATGCTGCAACATTGAAAAGGCATCTGGATGGGTATATGAATAGGAAGGGTTTAGAGGGATACGGGCCAAATGGGACTAGATGAATCGAGGATGTCTGGTCAGCGTGGACAAATTGGGCAGAAGAGTCTGTTTCCCTGCTGTACACCTCTATGACTCTACAACTCTCAGACAACAGCAGCACCAGATCAAGGGAAGAAAGATGACCAGACCTCTGTCCTTCACTGTTCAGTACACCTCCAACACTGTGCTGTTTAATGTTTGATTTGATTTATTCTTGTCACATGTACCCAAATACAGTGAAAAGTTTTGTTTTGTCTGCAGTACAGGCAGATTATAAGGTACAAAGCTCATAGAGTGATTGAACAGAGCGAGGAATGTAAAGTTACAACTGCAAAGAAGGTGCCCAAAAAGCAAGTCCAACATTAAGTTTGAAGTTTGAGCAGCCCATTCAGAAGTCCAATCTGGAGTGCTTTGGTGATGCATCTCTGCCCAGCCTTAACTCAGCAGCTGGCATTTCCTTACAATACTCTTGTCACTGTATGGAAGCACCATGATGAAACAGAGATCCTCTCCCAGCACAAACGCTTGGTTCTCCCAATTCAAGATCCACTCATCCAGCTCATTGCACCTAAGTGGTTACCTAGACTGGCTGCTCAGGCCCGCAGTAATGTCTGAACCCACAGCAATGTGACTCAGAGGCAAGGGCACAACTGACTGGGGTGGAGCTGAAGTTTGGGGGTGCTGTGAGGTGAGGTGGGTGTGGAGTTATTTGGTACCAAGAAAGATCTGCTACTGTTGGAAATCTCTCTGAAATCTAATTGGAAAGAAAAGACCCACTCATCCTGGATCTCAGAATTGCAAGGGAAAAACTGCAAGAATTTCTAGTGATAAAATTTCCAAGCTAGATGTTCTATCTTTCCCTTTGGTTTAAATAAATCCTTCAAGCTGGTGACCAGGCAACAGAAGCTTAACATTTACTTAAGGGGAATATGGAAAGAGACGGATAAATCATAACTTCACCATTTCAATTTAAACCGCAGCGAGATTGAGTTTAATAAAACTCTCATGCAAAAATAAAGCAGAATCTGCCGCATTTAAACCTACCACAGGAGACTTCCATCTGCACTTGAATAATTTGGTGGCACAGTGGCTCAGTGGTTAGCACTGCTGCCTCACAGCACCAGGAACCCAAGTTCGATTCCAGCCTTTGGGTGACTGCCCGTGTAGAGTTTTCACATTCTCCCTGTGTCTTGTGTGGGTTTCGTCCCACAGTCCAAAGATGTACAAATTAGGGTGGATTGGCAATACTAAATCACCTGTAATGTCTGGGAATGTGCTAAGTAGGTGGTTTAGCCATGGGTAGGTAGGTGCGCCTGGGTGGGATGCTCTTTGGAGGTTTGGTGTGGACTTAATGGCCAGCTTCCACAGTGTAGGGATTCTATGATTCAGGGAGAGAGCCTTGTCACATACTAAGGGAGAAAATCCTTGGAGATATCACTGGCAAAAGAGGCCTTCTACTTTGAAAGGGCTGCTTGATGTTTCTGACAGCATTTATTGCCCATCCCTAATTGCCCAGAGGGCATTTAAGAGTAAACCACATTGCTGTGGGTCTGGAGTCACATGTAGGCCAGACCAGGTTCCTTCCCTAAAAGGGGCATCAGTGACCCAGATGGTTATTTTTTTTTCCAGACAGTCAGCACTGGATTCATGCTCATTATTAGACTCTTAATTCCCAGATATTTATTGAATTCGAATTCCACCATCTACCATGGCAGGATTTGAACCCAGGTCCCCAGAACATTATCTGAATTAATAGTCTGGCAATAATGCCCCATGGCCATCGCCTCCCCAGGGAACATTCTAAAGCAGTGTCTGCCCTGTGTTGATACCTGATTTACTCAAGTTTGGTGCACAGGTTAAGAGCTGAGCAGAGTACAAGCCAGTGGGATCTAACTGCTAGTATGGAATACAATGAATGGTGTACCCAGAGAGAGGAGCCTAGTATTGAGTATGTTATGGAGGTGTCATTCTGAATGAGGATTTGCACCGAATGGGTAGAAACAGATTCCATTTTAGAGTGAATCACAAAACAGCAGGAAGTCAGGACAAGCCTGAACAGTAGCATATTGTGTCATTCCTGAGTATAAGCACTGTGAATCACAAAACAGCCTGTCAAAATAAAAATATTGACAGGGAAGCGATGAAAACTATAATTCAGCTACAGACGAAAGCCATCTTTCAGCATGCTCCAATATCTTTCTGTGGTACAGTCCTTTTTGTTTCCCTAACCACCATCCCTGAGCTTTACATTTTCTCTGGCCCTCCAGTAAAGATGGATGTCGGCAGGGTCCAATACCAACGGCAGTGACCAATGTCTGTACACATTCTTCTCTGAAGGAACCACTGGACTGCCATCAGGAGGGGCATCGGAGGCTGATTTTGTGTTTCTCAGACTAATTTTAACATCCATAGAATCCCTACAGTGTGGAAACAGGCCCTTCGGCCCAACAAGTCCACACCAAACCTCAGTGCATCCCACCCAGACCCATCCCCCTATAACCCACCTAAGCTACACATCCCTGAACACTATGGGCAATCCACCTAGCCTGCACATCTTTGGACTGTGGGAGGAAACCGGAGCACCCGGAGGAAACCCACGCAGACACGGGGAGAATGTGCAAACTCCACACAGACAGACACCCGAGGCTAGAATCAAACCTGGGTCCCTGGTGCTGTGAGGCAGCAGTGCTAACCACTGTGCCACCATGCCGCTCCATATTAGGCTAGACCCAGCAACTTTAACTGACCCGATGATCCGGTTCAAAGGTCAGGTCCTTTCACTGCGTCCAGCTCAGTGCAGAGCTGCATTAATCCTTCCTGCCACCAGATGCAGCAGAGGGGCTGACTGGTGATGGGGTTCTGCAGGCACGAAAATGCTCCCTTCCAACAATCTCAGGGACTTATATTGTTTCCGATTCCTGTTCAGGTTATAACGATCCCTGAATAGCTTCACTCTGCCCAGCTTCCCACTCCCAGATTCCTTTCAGCCAGCCAATCCCGGTAATTCACATCTCAGCCACCCAGGCCGTGAGTGGGTGGGACGAGTAATGGCACTCAACAGCAGCCTGTGGCCTTGCTTTGGAGGGTGGAGACGTTCCCTCGCTCAGAAATGTTGAAACTAATTTTAACCTCCCCGCATCTGCCTCGGTGGAGATTCAGATGGAGTCGCAACGGAATCTGAGGCCATTCTGGCCTTCGTTTCTCAACTCAACATTACGTTAGTGAAATAACTCTTCAGAGGCCAGCATCACTCACTCACCCCCTCAATCACTCACTCACCCCCTCAATCACTCACTCACCCCCTCAATCACTCACTCA
>NC_063355.1:10750750-10751019 GCF_021869965.1 Rhincodon typus
CCCTCAATCACTCACTCACCCCCTCAAACACTCACTCACCTCATCAATCACTGACACCTCCCTCAATCACTGACACCTCCCTCAATCACTCACTCACCTCCCTCAATCACTGACACCTCCCTCAATCACTCACTCACCTCCCTCAATCACTCACTCACGTCCCTCAATCACTGACACCTCCCTCAAACACTCACTCACCCCCTCAAACACTCACTCACCTCATCAATCACTGACACCTCCCTCAATCACTGACACCTCCCTCAATCACT
>NC_063355.1:10751119-10766456 GCF_021869965.1 Rhincodon typus
ATCACTCACTCACCCCCCTCAATCACTCACTCACCCCCTCAATCACTGACACCTCCCTCAATCACTCACTCACTCCCTCAATCACTGACCCCTACCCCCTAACACTGATACCTCCCTCCCTCCCTCTGTCCATCCATTCCTCCCTCCATCCTCAACCCTGAGGAGCAATACAACAGGCGATACTGGGATATCTTACCCATGATGTCATATGGAAGATCAATCAATAGATCACCAAGTCCAACTGCAAATGGTTCTGCCCACCATGGTAACCCAAGACAGCTTACAGCACCGTAACTCTGGTAGATAATAACGGGATAGAGAAAGATGATGTGGAATGGCAGACGTTTACCTGCAATTGGAATAAGAAGTTCAAGTTAGCTTCATGTCTATAATCAGATAGGTCCTGCAGGAGAGCGTGGTTAAATCTGATGTGTATTGGACTGGGTTCCAACAAACACAAGCTCAGCTGTGGGGAGCCCCAGTTGATCTCATGTGACTTACACCTCTCCAACAGAGATGGTAGCAGACAGACCAATGTAACACAATTGAAATAGGACACACTCTGTCCTCAGTAAAAAAAACCTAGTAAATTCAAATATAACATGATACCGGGTAAAATCTACAGAATTTCCCAGAACACGCTGAGCTGAATCTTGTCACAAGTTGGCAAAATGTCATTTTGTCAAGTTTTACAAAGGGTTTCTCTTCATGATGTCTAATGAGTTTTCTCCGGTAATCATCCAATAATCGTCCAGTTTCTCCAATAATCAGAGGTAACAGTATTACAGCTGAATAAAGGCTACCACAGAGGCATGAGGAAGGAACTGGGCAGAACTGACTGGAAGAGGAGCCGAGCAGGAAAGACAGTGGAACAGCAATGGCAGGAGTTTCTGGGAGTAATCCAGGAGACACAGCAAAAATTCATCCCTAGGAAAAAGAAGCATGGTACAGGGAGGATGAGGCAACCATGGCTGACTAAGGAAATCAGGGATAGCATAAAAGCAAAAGAGAAAGCATATAATGTGGTGAAGGGCAGTGGGAAACCAGAGGATTGGGAAGCTTACAAAGACCAACAGAGGGCAACAAAAAAAGAAATAAGGAGGGAGAAGATTAAATATGAGGGTAAGCTAGCCAGTAATATAAATGAAGACTGTAAGAGTTTCTTTAGACATATAAAGGGCAAAAGAGAGGCAAAAGCGGACATTGGACCACTGGAAAATGACGGTGGAGAGATCGAAGTGGGGAACAAGGAAATGGCTGAGGAACTGAATAATTACTTTGTGTCAGTCTTCACAGTAGAAAACACGAGTCATCTCCCAAAAATTCGAGAGTCGGAGGCAGAGCTGAGTATGGTGGCCATCACCCAGGAGAAGGTGCTAGAAAAACTGAATGGCCTGAAAGTGGATAAATCACCAGGACCAGATGGACTACACCCCAGAGGAGAGAGTTAAGAGATAGTGGAAGCGTTAGTGGTGATCTTTAAGGAATTGCTAGAGTCAGCGAGGGTCCCAGAGGACTCGAAAATCACTAACGTGACACCCCCTGTTTAAGAAGGGAGTAAGGCAAAAGATGGAAAATTACAGGCCGATTAGCCTAACCTTGGTCGTTGGTAAGATTTTGGAGTTTATTGTAAAGGATGGGATTTCGGAATACTTGGAAGTGCATGGTATAACAGGATAAAGTCAGCATGGTTTCATCCAGGGGAGGTCATGCCTGACAAATCTGCTAGAATTCTTTGAGGAAGTAACGAGCAGGTTAGACCAAGGACAGCCAATGGATGTTCTCTACCTGGACTTCAAGAAGGTCTTTGACAAGGTGCCGCACAGGAGGCTGCTGAGTAAGATAAGGGCCCATGGTGTTAGTGGCAAGGTACTAGCATGGATAGAAGATTGGCTCTCTGGCAGAAAGTAGAGAGTGGGGATAAAAGGGTCTTTCTCAGGATGGGGGTGAACACAAGTGGTGCTCCGCAAGGCTCAGTGTTGGGACCACAACTTTTCACTTTATACACTAATGATCTCGATGAAGAAACTGGGGGCATTCTGGCTAAGTTTGCAGATGATACAAAGATAGGTGAGGGGCAGGGAGTATTGAGGAGGTGAGGAGGCTGCAGAAGGATTTGGACAGGTTGGGAGAGTGGGCAAAGAAGTGGCAGATGGAGTACAATGTGGGAAAGTGTGAGGTCATGCACTTTGGGAAGAAGAATAAAAGCATGAACTATTTTCTAAATGGGGAGAAAATTCAGAAGTCTGAAGTGCAAAGAGACTTGGGAGATCTAGTCCAGGATTGTCTCAAGGTAAACTTGCAGGTTGAGTCAGTAGTCAGGAAGGCAAATGCAATGTTGGCATTTATTTTGAGAGGACTTGAATATAAAAGCAGGGATGTACTACTGAGGTTTTATAAGGTCCTGGTCAGGCCACATTTGGAGTATTGTGTGCAGTTCCGGGCCCCATATCTCAGGAACGATGTATTGGCCCTGGAGCGGGTTCATAGGAAGTTCACAAGAATGGTCCCAGGAATGGAAAGCTTAACATATAAGGAACGTTTGAGGACTCTGGGTCTATACTCGATGGAGTTTAGAAGGATGAGGGGGGATCTAATTGAAACTTACAGAATACTGAATGGCCTGGACAGAGTGGATGCTGGGAAGGTGCTTCGATTGGTAGGAGGGACCAGGACCCGAGAGCACAGTCTTAGAGTAAAGGGAAGACCTTTTAGTACGGAGATAAGGAGACACTTCTTCAATCAGGCAGTGGTGAATCTATGGAATTCACTGCCACAGAAGGCTGTGGTGACCAGGTACATTTAAGGCTGAGATGGATAGGTTCTTGATTGTCAAGGGGATCGGGGATCAAGGATTATGGGGACCAGGAAGCAGCAGGTCAAGGTGACCCTAAAGGTGGGAAGATCCTCCACCCACCCTCCATCTTCATGACTGGAGGGAGCTGAGGGTATCAGCCTAGAGTGTGCCGAACCTGTGTGAGAGCAGGGCACATGGCAGTGGACAGCAAAGTGACCCTCTGCAGGAACTGTAAATGGGAGAGCCACCTGACTAAGGATTGCAAGGAGTTCAAAAGCTGCAGCTGTGTGGGGAAGTGGGCCTTCCCAAGACAGCAATTCTACAGGGCTCTCTTCATGAAGAAGGGATGGTTGACCATCGATCCTTCCTCCACCTTCTTCACAGTCACCATGACTGTATTGCAGACCCCCTTGGCCTGGGGTGTGGGTACTAGCAAAGGCCGTAGCTCTGATTGACTGGTCACCGAATTGGTGTTAGACTAAAGCCAGCATCAATTACGGCTCAGCTCAACCGACCATCCTCCAGGTTCTGTTCCGAGGAACAGTCACCAGACCCGAAACTGTAACTCTGATTTTCTCTCCACAGATGCTGCCAGACCAGCTGAGCTTTTCCAGCAACTTCTACTTTTGTTCCTGCCCCAAAATGGAGGTGGGGGGGGCACCACATATGCTCAGATGGCCAGCCGTGAACCCCCAAAGGTCAATAAGGAGCCACCTCCCCACCTCGCGGGAGAACTGATACGAGGGGCACCTAGAAGGAGGGACAGGCCGGAGAGGAAGAAAAGGTATCTAATACAGAGGCACAAGGCAACTTGCCCTGTCTCCACCTCAACAGATGGAGTCGATGGAGGAGGAGGAAACGAGGGGGTAGGAAATGATGGGGGAGGAAACAAGGGAGGAGGAAACGAGGGCGTAGGAAACAAGGTGGGAGGAAACGAGGTGGGAGGAAACGAGGGGGAAGGAAACAAGGGGGGAGGAAACGGGGGGTGAGGAAACGAGGGGGGAGGAAACGAGGGGGGAGGAAACGAGGGGGGAGGAAACGAGGGAGGCGATGGAGTGGATACCAGTGGGAAACAACCACAAAAGGCCCCCACGGTCCCACAGCAAAATAGAAAGAGGCAGCTGTATGATGTATACACCAGCAGGGCCTTTGATGGTGAAGATGTGTGAAAGGATGGCCACCAACATAAAAAGAGGCACAGTACCATGGAGAGTGGGGGGGAGGGGGAAGAAGCTGAAGAGCATCCCAGAGACACTGGATGGCATGAGGGACCTAGTGATACCCAACCTCCAGCCACTGAGCACCAGGGTGTAGCCACCACACCACAGCTTCGGACAACCGAGAGCAGCAATGCTCCAAATCAGGAGCTGAACATAACAGACCCTCTACCAGACTCAGAACTGAACCTTCCTGGCCTTGTTCCTGCCCCAGCGACACCAGATCAGGGCAATGCCCCCAAGGGAGAAACATGACGGCTACGTCAGTGCGGAGAGTGTCCAACAGTTAGCTTACACCACGCGGATCCAGGGAGCCCCCAGTGACAAGACTATGGGTGAGTGGACATTCAGTAATCCCGTAAACTCTCAAAATGGGTTTTAAACTTGCCAGTATTGACATGCGTCCTGTTAAATCTACTACATGATGTGTCTTCACATTGGCTGACCTGGCCAATGTCAAAGCGGCCCTCCTGTTTCTGCAGGATTGTGGGATACCGCACCTCAGCAGCTACAGGAAATGGTCAAGCTTGCAGCTTTCAATTTGGTCAGGGGGAGACAACTTCACCATCTCCGAGGTTAAGGAGGTGGTGGGTGGGCACCTACAGGTAGCAGACGTTACATACAGAAACGTTCCCCTGAGAGTAATTAGCCAGTACGTGCTCGTGGTCCAGAGTGAGCAGCTGGCCATCCTGCAGCAGCTCCCTCTGTGGCTGGCAAAGTCCACGCTGGTCATTCTGGCCGGAGACTTCAACTGCATTGTCAATGCGGATGGACAATCCAGATGGGCTGACAGCGAACTGGGCCCCTTACAGGTAATAACCTAGTCATCAGGTGTCAGACACTCTCTCTGTCGTTGTACGTGGTGCGTGTCTGGCCTGTTCCCAGAACCTGCCCCATTGCAGTCACCCGAGGACTTCACCTGTGGAGGTCTAAGGTGGACCCTAGCCGCAGGGACACCATGTACAAAACTCTGGATAAGGCAGGGGGAGGATTAGGAGAGGACGGGGCCAAAGAACATACCCAACATCACCCTCATCCTGGTGGCTACCTTTGAGTGTGGCTGTGTCACACTGTGCATAGACCCTCAGTACACAAACACTAAGTGTCACTATGTACTGTGGTTCTACCTGCACGCAGTGTTGCAAAGGATGGCTCTGGCCTTGTTGCTACAGAATGCTCTAAGTAGTTGGAAATTTCTACATCACCTGTCTTTCATGGAGAAATTTGCAATGAAAAACACCTTTGAACACAAGTCCATGAGGAAATTGTCAGCCTATAGTGTCCTCGAGACCCTGCAGGGAAAGGAGAGGGTGGATCTTATCGGATGGTTCCCTGAGCAGACTGTCAAAAGCCATTTGGCAGAATGCCTCATCACCAGAACTTTCCAACAAGCACCAAGACATCGCTTGGCTTGTGGTGAGAGGGGTACTACCTGTGAGATCCTTCATGTATGCCCTGACACTCTGCACCACCGCACGCTGCCCTCGAAGCAGCTTTGGGGGATAGAGACTGTTACCCATCTCCTTCTGGAATGTGCCTTTGCAAAGGAAGTCTGGAGAGAGATGCAGGTTCGTCCCGAGCTGCTCTGTGCTGTATGGTCTGTTCCCCGGGATGCGCACCGAGACAAACATCGGTGAAAGATACTTTTTGGTCAGCCTGAAACGTATTGGTCTTCCAGAGCAAGGTGTTGACCCTGACTGAGTGTAACAGACTGGCACATTCCCAGGTCCAGGACTATGCACTGAGGGACGCACTAAAGCTTGGGACAGGTACCACCAAGGCACAGTGTGGGAAGACCACTGTGTAAGCTCTTTCTGCCAAAGTATAACTGGGTTCCATTCAGTTATCGGACCCTCCTGGTGCTGCAAATACGTGTAAATTGTAGTCTTGTACAAGTAAGAAATGCCTTTGGTTTGTTTGGATAGAGGTAAATTCCAATGTTTGTTTGTTACTTCATATGTTGCTACTGTACAGAACTGAACTGCTTTAGTGGCTCTCTATGTATACTTAGATATTTTTATGAATAAAGTATATTTCTGAAATTAAAAAAATCTATGCCGCTAATAATAAATAATAAAGCAAAAAATAACAATCAGATTGGGAACCATTATCCCTCTAAATATTCTTTGTCGTAGCTGCCCTGTTCCACTGAGGTTACCATGAGGCACTCTACTTCTCAGCCTCTCCCCTCACCTGAGGTATGGTGACGCTCAGGTTAAACCACTACCAGACGCCTATTTAATGAGAGAGAGTAGCTCTACAGTCTGGCAAAGCAATGAAGACTTTACTGGGTTTTTTTTTAATGTTTTCCTTCGTTCCTTACCCAGAAGCATTACGGAACTCTGCGCATGCCAGAAGTTATCGACGCCAGGTACAAAGTAGGAAACAGACTCTGTCATCAGTCCGTGAATGATGGTCGCCAGCCATAAATACTTCCATCTGTTAGAGGCAGACATCAACAGGAGAGTCGTCAACATTGGTGTGTCACAGCCGGTGACTTGTCCAGTTATATTGCCTTTCTGTTCGCATAGTTAGGATAAGGTTTGCATTTCATGAAGTCCTGGAACCATATACATCAAATAAAAAAGAAATCTTTTCTTTTAAAAAAAACGACTAGGAGATTTTAGGCCACAGGTAGTTTAGAAACACACTTCCCTGCGCCAGCACTGAGAGAGAAACGACATTCTGCCATTTCCCGAAGCCATTGACTAAAAGTGGAGGCTAACCAGATGCCAGGGTTTCTTACAGCTCTCCTGCCTGTAGCAGTGATCTACATCAGATAAGCCCTTGGCTCAACGTCATAGTACTCAGTGGTGAGAGAATGTGAAGAAGAGATACAGTAGAGGAAAGAGATAGAGGACTGGATTTTATGACACTGACCCTTCCCCCATCAGCATAAGTGGCTCAGACATGAAATTGTGTAGCCTTCCCACTGCCTTCTCACCCAGTCCTCACCTGTGTCCCGTTTTACACAAAGAAGCCATATTAAAGGGGAAAAGCCCTTACTCCTATTGAGGCCATGATGCAGCCATACAAAAGCCTCAGCTGCTATCTGACCCACAGCAGCAGAAAGGAGTAGGCCTGGGCAGGTAACCCCAGCAGCTTTCACTGTGCAGGGTGCTGGGTACGAACAGTCCCTGGGTGGGGTTCCATTCTACATGGTTCAGCTCCCAGGTGAGGAGAGTCCTTTCCAAACGCTGAATGGATAGGAGGGTAAGATGTGCATTCTAGTAGCATCACCCTGGAGGTGGCAGAAAAGGTGGAAGGTGATCCATTGAATAGGAAGGCTGGTGGGCTGGATAGTGAGGAGAAGGTTTAGCATGCTTGCCTTCATTGCTCAGACCTTTGAGTATAGGAATTGGCATGTCAAGTTGAGGTTGTACAGGACATTGGCTGAGGCCTCTTCTGGGGTACTGTGTCCAGCTATGGTCTCCCTGTTGCAGGAAGGATATGATTAAGCTGGAGAGGGTTCAGAAGAGATTTACTACAACGCTGCTAGGAATAGAGGGTTTGAGTTATAAGGAGAGGCTGGATACGCTGAGACTTTTTTCACTGGACCGTAGGAGGTTGAGAGGTGACCTTTATGGAGTTTTATAAAGTCTTCAGGAGTATAGGTCTCTTTTCCCTACGGCAGGAGATTTCAAGACTAGGGGGCATATTTTTAAAGTGAGAGAAGATGTAAAAAAGACATGAGGGACAACGTTTTTACACAGAGAGTGGTTTGTGTGTTGAATGAATGTCCAGAGGACGTGGTGGATGAGGGCACAGTTACAATATTTAAAAGACATTTGGACAGGTACATGAATAAGAAACAATTGGAGGGATATGGGCCAAGCACAGGCAGGTGGGATTGGTTTAGTTTGGATTATGGTCGGAGTGGACTGGTTGGACCAAAGGGTCTTTTCCATGCTGTATGACTGTATAAGGAGAGCTTAGAGCAATTCTGAGAAGGAGGGTTAGTGCATATGGCAGAAGTGCAGGCATAGTGGTGGATATGGTCAAGGGCCCTGACAACCATGGCTTTGCTTTTGTTTAATCACCCTCCTCAGGTCCCTCCACACTCGCTTAGGGGTCTCTCCCTCCTCTCTTTAAGTCTGTTTTCTTATCAGAACCGAGAGTGCACATGTGCTAAATCAAAGAAAACTCACTGAATGTTACGTCAATGGTAAAGTGAATAAATTAAGTGTAAGGAGCCAAGAGAGCTCATGTCAAAATATTAAGTGTGGAGCCTATGTATGTAAATGAATGTTTAATTAAGATTATGTGACAGTGTACCGTTGTGTGAGAGTGTGTGTGTGTGTGCGTATTTGAATAAATGTTTGATAAAGGATATGTGGTTGTAGAGTGTGTATATCAGTGTGTGAGAGATTGTATTAGTGTATCAATGTGTGTGCATGAGTATGTGAGAGAGTTTGATTTAGCACAGTGATAGTAGGAACTGACGATGCTGGAGTCTGAGATAACAAGGTTTAGAGCTGGATGAACACAGCAGGCCAAGCAGCATCAGAGGAGCAGGAAGGCTGACGTTTCTGGTCTGGACCCTTCTTCAGAAATGGGGGAGGGGAAGGGGGCTCTGAAATAAATAGAGAGAGGGGGAGGTGATGATGGAAGGTGGATAGAGGAGCAGATAGGTGGGAGAAAAGACGGACAGGTCAAGGAGGTGGGGACGAGCTAGGCTGGTCTTGGGATGAGGTTGGGGGTGGGGAGATTTTGAAGCTTGTAAAGTCCACACTGAGACCATTGGGCTGCAGGGTTCCAAGGCAGAATATGAGATTTAACACATATGCACTGTCTGCTTGAGAAGAAAACAGACTTAAAGAGAGGAGAGGGAGATCGCTAAGTACATGACTATGTGAGAGTGTGTGAGTATGTCAGGGTACGAGAGTGTATATCTGTTCGTGAGTATGTATCAGCGTGCAAGAGAATGGGGCAACACGGTGCCTCACGGCACCAGGGACCCAGGTTCGATTCCACCCTCAGGTGACTGTCTGTGTGGAGTTGCACATTCTCCCCGTGCCTGCGTGGGTTTCCTCCGGGTGCTCCAGTTTCCTCCCACAATCCAAAGATGTGCAGTTTAGGTGGGATGGCCGTGGGAAATGGAGGGTTACAGGGATGGTATGGGTCTGGGTCTGATGCTGTTTGAAGGGCTAATGTGGACTCGATGGGCTGAAGGGCCTGCTTCCACACTGCAGGGACTCTATGTATCAATGTGAGAGGTTCAATCATGCGCGAGACAGTGTGTCAGTATGTAAGCGCATGAGAGAGTTGAGCAGATTTTGACCTTTTGTAATATAAAACAGATAATTGGGAAACTCGATTTACATCTCTGTTAATTTTTAATTTGGAACGGCTTCAGCACTGAACTATGATCTGGTCCAGTAACTACGACGACAGTGCATGTTGCTGAGCTGGCTCCCTGGTGCTTTTCTGAGTGACTGCAGTGAGAATTGTTCCTTCATGTTTACAGTCAGTACAGGTTCCAGGTGAATTGCTCAGAGCTGAGCCTTTATCCTGGCCCAAGGGAGAAGGAACGAGTGTGGATTCCAGGCCAATGACATTCAATGTCACCAAAGAATGAAATTCATTATAGAATCAGAGCGCCTACAGTACAGAAACACGCCATTTGGCCCATCAAGTCTGTGCCAGTCAAAAACAACCACCTAACTATTTTAATCCCATTTTCGAGCACTTGGCCCATAGCCTTGCACACAAGTACACATCTAAATACTTCTTCAATGTTTCCAGGGTTTCTGCCTCCACTACCCTTACAGGCAGAGAGTTCCAGATTCCTACCACTGTCTGGGTCAAAAACCTTTTCCTCACATCTCCTCTAAACCTCCTGCCCTTTCCCTTAAATCTGTGTCCCCAGTCATTGATTCCTCCATCAAAGGGATAACTTCCCGCCTGCCTACCCTGCCTGTCCCTCATAATTTTACACATCTCAATCATGTCTCAGTCTTCTCCTCTCCAAGGAAAACAACCCCAGTCAGTCCTATCTCTCTTCATAACCAAAACTTTCCAGCCCGGGCACCATGCTGGTAAATCTCCTGTGCACTCACTCCAGTGCTTTACATTCCCCCTGTAATGTGGATTCCAGAACTGCACACAATATTCCAGCTGCGGTCTAACCAAAGTTTTATACCATTCCAGCATAATCTCCCTGTTCTTAAACTGTATGAATTGGTTAATAAAGGCAAGTATCCCTTATGCCTTCTTAACCACTTTACTTACCTGTCCCACTACCTTAATAGGCCAGTGCACATGCACACCAAGGTGCCTTTGATCGTCCGTGCATCCCAGGGTCCTACCATAGAGCCATATAGCACAGAAACAGATCCTTCGGTCCAACTCGTCCATGCCAACCAGATATCCTAAATTAATCTAGTCCCATTTGCCATTCCTTATGTATTCCTTTGCCTTGCTTGTCCTGCCCAAGTGCATCACCATTTATCTGGATTGACCAGCCCATCTATATTCTTATGTAATCTAAGGCTATCCTCCTCACTATTTACCATCAATTTTCGTATCATCCGCAAACTTATTGATTAACCCTCCTACATTTAATTGTTTATATAAACCACAACTGCAAGGGGCCCCGACCCTTATCCCTGCAGAACACCCCTGGATACAGGCTTCCAATCACCAAAACACCCTTTGACCGTCACCCTCTGCTTCCTGATACGCTTCCCAATTCTGGATCCAATTCGTGTAATCTCCCTGCATCCCATGGTCTCTCACCTTTGCTATCAGTTTCTCAATGGGACCTTATCAAAAGCGATAAAAATAAATTTGAAATTCAAACCAACTGGTCTAATGGTAACTGCTTTCAATTATTGCAAAAATCCACCTGGTCTGCTAATGTCAGTGCCAGTCTAGCCTCTATGAGACTCCAGACTTACACCAATGGTTTAACAAGTCATTCAGTTCAAGAACTATTAGGGGTAGACAATAAATACTGGCCTTTACATTGGTCCCCACATCCCATGAAAGAATTAAGGAAAAAGAAAATTAGATAGATGAACAGAGAAGAAATGATAAAATAACACAGCCCAGAAGGAGTCTAATCTGCCCATCGTGACTGTGCCAATCAATTAGTCCCACTCTTCTGGCCTTACCTCATTGCTCGTAAATATTTTCACTTTCAAATATATATCCAAACCTCAAAGTTTTTGAGAAGATTTGTAGCTTGGGTTGTGGATGAGGTTGTAGACTTGCTCGCTGAGCCGGTGTGTTTGGTTGCAGACGTTTCGTCACTCTGCGTGGTAACATCGTCAGTGCATCTCTGGTGAAGCGTTGTTCTGTCCTCCTTGTTATTCATACGCCTTGGTTTGCTGAGGTGGTTGGCATTTTGTGTATCGGAACCAGTTCAGTGTGTTTGTTGATGGAGTTCTGGTTGGAATACCAGGCCTCCAGAAATTCCCTGGCATGTCTCTGCTTGGCTCGTGCTATTATGGATGTGTTGTCCCAGTCGAATTTGTGTCCCTCGTTGTCCATGTGTATTGAGACCAGTGAGAATTGGTTGTGATTCTTGGTGGCTAGTTGGTGTTAGTGTATCCTTATTGTCAGTTTTGTTCCAGTTTGGCCTATGTAATGTTTCTCACAGTCCTCGCGTGGTACAGAACACCAACGCCGCACCGGAGGCACACTGACAATGTTACCTCGCAGGCTGACAAAACGTCTGCAACCAAGCACACTGCTCTGCAAGCAAGTCTACAACATAATATCCAATCCTCTTTTGAAAGTTACCATTGATTCCACTTCCACGGTCTAACAATGAGACACTGAAGATGCCAGTATTTTACAATAATGTATCTGCTGTAAAGAGCTCTTGAGGATGTGAGAGGTGTTGTAAAAATGCAAGGTCTTTTCTTTCTCAATTCAAAGGAAACTCTAGTAACTTTGTGACATGGCTGATTTCTCCAAAATTGGCATTGGCAAGGTCTGCATTGCTGTTGGGCAGGAGTATATAAAGACATGATAGGGGTCAGTTAACTCAGTGAGCTGGCCAGCTTGATGCAAAGGAATTTCAACAGTGTGGTTCACCTCCTATGCTAGCTGAAGTTAACATGAAAGTCTCACTTTCTCAACCTCTCCCCTCGCCTGGTTCATGGTGACCCTCAGGTTAAACCACCACCAGTCCCACCAAACCCCCTCAACCCCTCTCTCTCTTTCTAAGAGAGAGTAGTCTTATGGTCTGCTGGAACTTTGGCGTATTTACCTTTTTAAGGACGCTAGCTTGTTCTACACTCCATCCAATTCTCTGTTCGAGACAATGGAAACTTCAAGGATGCACAGATTGTAAAAAGGGCATGCTGATGCATTCATTTTATCTGTTTCCTCAGGAACATCTGCACAGCTTATGGACAGAAATTATTCTGGAGTCTGATCACAGGAATGTGTGTGTGTGTCCAATTGATCTTGAAGTATCGGTGGATTATAATTCACCCCAGCTTCACTTGGGACAATGTTTTCATCAGTCTCTGATAGAGAATCAATCTTGTGCTTCACTTTTGACCCATTGTGCAGTGCAGCAGTGTTAAGTTCCAAATAAGTGGGAAAACGACAATTGATCGACTGTTTTAAATCTCCTGCCCAGAATAGATAAAGATCAGAGAGACAGTAACCCCTGTTGTTTGCCAGCGCAGAGCTCACTATTGATAATATTTCTCTCTAGTTGCCGTTCCACATTGGCAGATTCAAATTCTCTGCCTAGGACCCATCTGTTTAACTGAAATTAGATCAATAATGGAACAAAGTGAGAATTGAATTCTCACTTGTGCCTACACTGTGGCATGTCAAAAATTGTTACCAAACCTCCAGCATCACCAACATAACAATTCTGTCGATTTTATGAAAACCAGGTAAATTTCCCTTAATCCTCACCAGCAATGTACATTTTATAGGAATAAAGATTTAAAGTGCCAGTTTTTAAGGCAGGGCTTCCCAAAGTGGGGGCCAGGACCCCAAGTCGGGTCACGAGCTCGGAGGTAAACAGTGACTTTGTAGACCTCACCGAGGTACACCAGAGATACTCTCACTCAAACAGGCCTCTGCTCACTCAGACGCCCCACTCCAAGGTCCCTCAGCCCCTCACTCCCTCAGACCCCCACTCCCCCTCAGCCCTCACTCCCCTCCTGCCTCAGCCCTCACTCCCACAGGCCGTCCCTCCCTGCCCCTCAGCCCTCATCCCCTCCTCCCTCATCCTCCACACACCTACTCCCCACTCCTTCAGCCCCTCCTTCCCTGTCCCCTCAGCCCTCACTTCCCTCCTACGTCAGCCTCCACTCCCTACTCCCTCAGCCCCGCACTCACACCCTCAGCCCCTCAATCCCCACCCCTTCAGCCCCCCGACTCCCACAGGCCCCCATTCCCCACTCCTTCAGCTCCTCCTTCCCTGCCCCCTCAGCCCTTAGCCTCCACACACCTACTCCTTTATCACCCAATTCCCCACTCCCTCAGCCCCTCACTCCCTACTCCCTCAGCCCCTCACTTTCCACTCCCTCAGCCTCCACACACCTATTCCTTCAGCCCTCACACCGCCCCTCCGTCTGCCCCTCACTCCTTTTTCCCTCAGCCTCCACACACCTACACCCTCAGCCTTCACGCCCCCTCCCTCAGCCTCTCAATCCCTACCTACCTCATCCCCACAATCCCCATCCTCTCAACCCTGCTCTCCTTACTCCCTTAGTCCCTCAAACCCCTCTCCCTCACCCCCCACACCTCTACTCTCTCAGCGCCTCTGTCAACCCTTCCCTCAAACTTTCACTCCCTTCTCCCTCAGCCTCTCACTCCCCTCTCCCTCAGCCCCCATACCCCTGTTTAATCCTTACTCCCCGAGTTCTCACTGAGGGGTCTCAACAATCTTCAAGTCTTGAAATGGAGGGAGTAAGTTTGACAAGAACTGGTTCAAGGTTTCTCTACTGGTGATGTTTTTCTCACCTTAAATGCTGGATGTACTCAGTTAGTGACAAAAGCACAGAACCCACCTGAATCAGGTGTTGCTCCTCCCCTCAGTTAAACTCCATCTTCTATCCGCCTCCCCCTCTCTCCCTATTTATTTCAGAACCCCTTCCCCTCCCCCATTTCTGAAGAAGGGTCTAGGCCCGAAACATCAGCTTTCCTGCTCCTCTGATGCTGCTTGGCCTGCTGTGTTCATCCAGCTCTACACCTTGTTATCTCCGAGTCTTCACCCTGACTGGATCTTTCCGTTCCAAAAGCCTTTCCATCTTTTGCCTGCAGAATATGCACTAAATCCTCAAACTGTGACCTTCTCTGAGCTCACTTCAGTTCCCATTAGCTTCAAACTCATCAGGAACTTTACTGGTGTTGCAAATACCAATTCCATTTAGCCAAACAGTTACTAAACTGATAAAATGCTATGTACAAGAGAATCTAATTCTGATTGGAATCCAGCCATTTCTCTCCAAACATTCAGAGGAATTGCATTCTAGCTAAAAATATCCACATATGATACAACAAAACTTCAAAGAATTGTATTTGGCAAAGGATCCACTGTCTTTCTTCTCTGTTTTGCTATGTCCCCTTTTCCCATAAAGTAATAATTTCAACTGAAATTCGTGAGAGAGTGCTGCATAGTCAGGGATGTTGTGTTTTGGTTCTGATATTATAATGAAGTCCTATCAATCCTTTCAGGTGGATATAAATGAGCTGATTGAAGAAGAGTAGGGAGATTCTCCTTAGGCTAATACTTTTCTCCCAATAAATGTTCTTCAAAACAATGGTCATTTTAAATGATTTAGGTCACTATCACATTGTTGTTGGTGAGAGTTGTCTATGAGTGAATGAACAGCCTCATTTCCTCCTTTATTGTCAGTAACAATGCGACAAAAGTTCATCACCAGTTGTAAAGGGTCTTTAAATGTCCCAAGTGCTAAATAATTATAATTTTGTCTCCATTTCTCTCCTGAAGACAGCAATGGCCACTATATCACAGGTGAAGCTAGACAACGAACTCTTACCCCATCATACTCAAATTCGACATGGACCTAGACACAAATACCTTGCAGGCTTTGTCCCTGGTTAGTGATTGCCTGACTTGTCATAGAATCCCTACAGTGCAGATTGAAGCCATTTGGCCCGTGCGTCTGCATCGACCCTCCAAACAGCATTCCACCCAGACCCACCACTCCCCACTCTATCCCCACAATCCCGCATTTCACATGGCTAGTCTACATAGTCTGTGCATCCCTGCACACCATGGGGCAATTTAGCATGGCCCATCCACCTAATGTGCACATCTCTGCACACTACGGGGCAATTTAGCATGGCCAATCCACCTAATGTGCACATCACTACACACCAC
>NC_063355.1:10766466-10772047 GCF_021869965.1 Rhincodon typus
TGCACATCACTGCACACCACAGGGAAATTTAGCATGGCCAATCCACCATCTTCCATTGTCTTCTCTGTAGCCAAGGCCAACAGGCTCCAAATGACTGATGGCAGAATTTGGATCAAGCTTGGGCCCACATTGTCTTTATTGGTAACTTCCCTGAAGCACTGAGAGAAACGGAAAGTGCTGACCATGTTTATTTCTGGCCTTGAATGTCATGCCCAAGATGAAGATCACTCTGCGTCATCCCCAAACAAACGAATGATCGTCACCGTTGCCAGGATGAAAGGGCTGGCTTTACTTCCTTCTTTCTCTGGAACAACGAGGTCTGCTCCCCCTGAAAGGCTGAACTCTGTTCACATGCAGTCTCCAGGAATATCACACAGAAGGAGGAATAAGACTAGCCTCCAGTTCTCTCCACCTCCCTGCTCCTTCTCCTAATCTTCAGTGACTGTGCACCTCCAGTGCCCCTCCCCATAGAAGGTGGAGTTCGGGACAATAATGCAGAACATGTGCACTCTGAATGGAGAGCCAGGAAATATGAAAAGCAAATACAAAAGAGAGAGAAATATGCCGTAATTACTGACTCAAAATGTCTATCAATCAAGGATCAGGCAGGAGAAGGATAAGTCTAGGACACTCTATACAGCTGCAAGGATTGTCTACCACATTCCACTACATTTCACAGTTGAGTAATTTAAGAGCTGAGCTGTAGGCCCAAATTGCCTCCACTTATAAACATCAATCAGAGTCCTATATTGAAGTGTGAAATTTTAAATTGGATTTCTTGCCATATGAATAATTCAAATATTAGTCCTGAGGCTTGATAAAGAATTAAACTTCTGAGATCCTAGAGAAATTTTATTATCTTCAGATCACAAAATAAGTATCTGCACAAGTTCTAAATTATGGAAAATGGTTACATTGCACACGAGAAAGAAAGAATTTGCTTTCACGTGATACTTCCATCTTCTCAGGAAGTTCCAAAGTGAATTCCTTTCAAATTGCTGCAATGATGTAGACTGTTGCCTTCTGAGTGTGAATTGTTTTCTGTCATAAATTTAACGGGTATATTTAGCCTGAGTCAGATGAGCTATCAGTGCTGTTCTTCTGTCATACAGGAGGGCTATGTTATGAACGTACAGTGCTAACAGGGAAGCTGGCTGACCAATTTTGTGTAAATTACACAAGTCCTTCTACCTAGTGAATAAGTGAAGACAAACCCAGGGGAGCAGAACAGTTGGTAGGCGAGGAAAGGTGAGGCCCAAAGGTTATAGGAAATATCCATAATATTGGAACTGTGTCCCCTCGCCCTCAGAAATTCATTGTACTCAAAGTCCAGCACATGGCAAACTTGTGTCACATTTAACTCATTCAGTCTAGCCAGAGTTTAAGGGTTTTGGATTTTGTGGAACCCAGGGATGCCGTGGGAACTGATGTAAAGCAATGAATGTAAATGAAAAGGAAAGGAAAGATTTGCATTTGTATATGCAAATTGGTATTCACGACCATCAGGTGTCTCAAAATGCTTTTCATCCAATGAAATACTGCTGAGGTAGAGAGCCTTTGTTGTTATGTGGACCAGTTTGTGCATAGCAAATTCCCACAGATAATGAGATAATGACCAGCTAATCTGCTTTTGTGATGTTGAGTAAGGTACAAATATTGACCAGGCATACTCTTTCTAAAATAGTGCTTGGGACCATCTGAGCAGATGGATGAGATAGAGTCATAGAGATGCACGGGAACAGACCCTTTGGTCCAACATGTCTATGCCGACCAGGTATCCTAAATAAATCTAGCACCATTTTCCAGCACATGGCCCATATCCCTCTCAACCCTTCCTATTTATATACCCATGCAGATGCCTTTTAAATGTTGTAATTGTACCAGCCTCCACCACTTCCTCTGGCAGCTCATTCCATACACGCACCATCCTCTGTGTGAAAAAGTTGCCACTTAGGTCCCTTTTAAACCCTTCCCCTCTCACCTTAAACCTTTGCCCTCTAGTTTTTGACTCCCCCACCCCAGGGAAAAGACCTGGGCTATTCACCCCCTATCCATGCCCTTTGTGATTTTATAAACCTCTATAAGGTCACCCTTCAGCCTCTGACACTCCAGGGAAAAAAGCCCCAGCCTTTTCAGCCTCTCCCTACAGCTCAAACCCTCCAACCCTGGTGGCATCCTCGTAAATCTTTACTGAACCCTTTCAAGTTTCACAACATCCTTCCTATAGCAGGATGCTGGGTAATGCAAGATGGAGGACAGGAAAAATGGTGGCCGTAAAAGCTGCTCCTTTTTTGAGGTATTTTCAGTATTGGAGCTGATTTTCTCGAATTCTAAGAGCAGTAATTACTGTTTTGTAAAGCTGTTGCATTGTCTTAGAACTTAAAAGGATCAAAACAACAGCACTTTAAAAAGGAGGAAGGGAGACAAGGGCAGTGACCACATGGACAGTGATTCAAACAGAGAAAACAGCTGTCTGATTCAGTAGTAATCTGCACAGTTGTTGCCTTTGCTCAGAGATAGAGAAACTGCCAATGAAGAAGGGTCCAGAGCCAAAATGTCAGCTTTCCTGCTCCTCTTACGCTGCCTGGTCTGCTGTGTTCATCCAGCTCTATACCTTGTTATCTGTTGCCTTTGCTGTCTGGTTTCAAGTATCTCCAGACATCGGAGTTCATTCTAAGGTCTCATTTTAACATCTCATCAGGCGGCACCTCTGACAATGTAGCACTCCCTCGGTACTACGCAGGGAGATCAGCCTTGATTCTTTGTTTAAGCCCAGAAGCATAACTTTGAAGCCCAAAACCTTGAGAGCCAGAGGTGAGAGTGCTACCAGCTGAACTGTAAGTGTCAGCCTGAACAATAATGAATTCAGAGTTGACATTTTTACAAGGGCATGACTGCAGGGAAACGCAGAAATACCAAGGGAACAACTGTAAATAATTCATGAAAATTTTGGCACTTTCAGTCAGCCTCCTGTAGAAGTTAGGAAAAATAATCCACAGTATTTTAAAATACAACCTGGTGAGGAGGCTGTCTCCTTTATATGTAAAGTTGTGGGTGATTAGGGATGAGTAATATGCCTGTCATTTTTTTACAGGACCAAATTGCATCATGAACCTTAATAATTACAGCTTTCAACAGACCTGCTGGCATCTTTTCTTATCGTAGATACCTAACTTCAATGAAATGAAATGACATTGATGACATTTAAACACAATGCTGAAGTGATATGGATGTTAAGAGGTCATCACCGTGAATCTCCCCAATCAGGCTTCTATCCCTCCTACGGTAATGAAACAGCTCTTTTCAGAGCCACCCTCTGTGACTGGGACAAAAGATCCTTTTCAAACCTTTCTGCGGCTTTTGACATGTTTGACCACACAATTTTTCTCCAGTACCTCTTCCCTGTTATCCCACTGGTTGGGTCCGCTCTCACCAGCTTCTGTTCTTATCTTGCCAGCTGTATCCAGGGAGTAACCTAAACTGATTCTCCTCTCACCCTCATCCACATCAACGACATCCAATTCTACCTGACCACACCTCTCCCAAAACCCCCACGGTTTCCAAATTTTGATTTGATTTATTATTGTCACATGTACGTAGGTACAGTGAAAAGTTTTGTTTTGTGTGCAGTACAGGCAGATCATACCATACACGGTGCATTAGGGTAATAGAACAGAACGAAGAACACAATGTTACGGCTATAGAGAAGGTGCACAAAGAGCGGGATCAACATTGAATTTGAAATTAGAGAGGTCCATTCAGCAGTCTAATAACAGCAGGGAAGAAACTGTTCTTGAACTTGTTGGTCCATGTCGTTAAGCTTTTGTGCCTTCTGCCCAATGGAAGGGTTTGGAAGAGAGTATAACCAGGGTGGGAGGGGTCTTTGATGATGTTGACTGCCTTCCCGAGGCAGCAAGAAATGTAGATGGAGTCAATGGATGGCTTATGTGATGGACTGGGCTGTGTTCACAACTCTTTATAGTTTCTTATAGTAATGGAAAGAGCAGTTGCCGTGCGAAGCTGTGATGCATCCAGATAGAATGCTTTCTATAGTGCATGTTTAAAAATTGGGAAGAGTCTTTGTGGACGTGTCAAATTTCCTTAGCCTTCCAAGGAAGCAGGTGCGTCCCTGTGCTTTCTCAACTGTCGCATCGACAGGGGTGGACCAAGACAGATTGCTGGTGATCGTCATTCCTAAGAACTTGACGCTGTTGACCATCTCCATCTCGGCTCCATTGATGTAGATAGGCGTGTGCCTTCCACTTTTCTTCCTGAAGTCAATGACCAGCACTTTCATTTGTCAGATTGTCAGATTGCTTCTCTGACGTCCAGTACTTAACAAGCGGAAATTTAATCCAACTAAACGTTGGGAAGACTGTACCCACTGTTCTTGGTTCCTGATACAAACTAAGTTCCCTGACTCCATCTCTCTTCCTGACAACAGTCTGAAACTGGATCAAACTGTTCACAACATACTTAATCTTGAGATGAGCTTATTAGCGCCATTGCTAAGGCCATCTATTTCCGCTGATGTAATGTTTTCTGATTCCAATCTGTTGCTGAAAGCCTGGTCCATCTTTCCTACCTCCAGACTCGATAGTCCCATGGATAGCCTCCTACCCATCCTAACCCCTAAAGGTTTGCTGTCTGTGTCACGCCAATTTCCATTCACCCAATCCTCCCTCTGTTCACTGATGAAACCCAGATGTTAACATGATCATCCTTGTTTGAAATTCCTTTCATGGCCTTACCCCTCCCTTTCACTCTCACCTTCTCCAACCCTACATAACTTTGAGATCTCTGTAAATCTCCAATGCTGCAGGGTTCCAGATTTTAATCACTCCAGCATCATTGACTATGCCTTCAATTACCTGGTCCTTAAGTTTCAGTATCCCCTTCAGAAACCTCTCTTACAGAATCATAGAATGAATACAGTGTAGAAAGAGACCATACAGTCTATCCAGTCCATGCCAACTTCGACAAGAGTAACCAGTCTCTCTCTCCTCCCTTTTCCTGCTGGCCCTGCAAATATTTATCCAGTACCTTTTGAAACTCATGTTTGAATCTGCATGTACCACTCTCTCACGATCCTAACAATATGCTATGTAAAAACAAATTCCTTGCGTAGCCTTTAACTCTTCTGCCACTCACTGGTTATAGAGTCACACAGCACGGAAACAGGCCCTTCGGCCCAACTCATCCATGCGGACCAAGTTTCCCAAACAAGAATTCTAGTCCCATTTTGCCTGTTCTCAATCATTCTGTTAAAGGGAGCAGTTTCTCCCCTTCTGCCCCATCTGACCCCTCAAGATTTTGAACAATTCCGCCAAAGGTCTCCTCAGCCTTGCTCAAAGGAGAAGAACCCAGTGTTTCCAAATCATCCATAAATCTGAGATTGCTCATTGAAAGTATTAGCACTGCTGCCTCACAGCACCAGGGACCCGGGTTCAATTCCACCTTCCGGCAACTGTCTGTGTGGAGTTTACACATTCTCCCTGTGTCTGCATGGGTTTCCTCCCACAGTCCAAAGATGTGCAGGTTAGGTGGATTGGCCATGCTAAGTTACCCATAGTGTTCAAGG
>NC_063355.1:10772547-10787729 GCF_021869965.1 Rhincodon typus
AAAAAAGGTGGGATGCTGTGAGAGTTGGTGTGGACTTGTTAGGCCGAAGGCCCTGTTTCCACACTGTAGGGAGTCTAAGTAAGTAAATAAAATGTTTATGCACCCGCTCCAGAGCATCCACATCCTTTCTCAAGTGTGGGACATGGAATTGAATATAAACTCCAGCTGATGCCAAACCACTGTCTTATAAAGATTCATCGTAACTTCCTTGCTTTTGAATTCTATGCCTCTAATTATATAATAAAAACAAGGATCCCATTTGCCAAGGATAAAGCTTGCATTTATATAGTGCCTTTCACAGTCTCAGGCCAACAAGAAATCGCCAACTGAGCCAACATTGACACTTCGGCATAGAGATTGTGAACATAGAGATTGAGGCATATAAAGGGTAACTTCACTGATTTTACACTCCTCTTCTGACAGTGCTGGTCAGAGAATTGGCACTCCATAAGTTCTAGGCCAATGTTCTATTTGAGGACTGCTCCCAACTGGGATGTAGGCTGTGTGAACTTATTCTGAAAGTGTCGTGGTTTCCATAGCATCATGTGCAATTGGCTTTGGCTGTTCCACTGTTGTCAGTGAGACACAAGAGAGATTTTAGATTTGTAACCTGGTCTGCTCTGAACTTCCCAGTCCCTGCTGGGTAATAGGAGGGAATGCTACACAATTAACCTCAGATTTTCCCGCTTCCCCTAACCCCATCTTCGGTTGGTCAATATGAATGGTGATAGCTGCTTCTATAAGAGAATTCTACGCAACTCCCCCTTCTTTACCACTCCCACCTTTGAAAAGAATGGGTGCGGGTGGGAATAGAATGGAGCTCAGACCATTCCACCTCTCTCCTAGCCCTTCCAAACCCCACCCCCACTGCAGTCAAGTAGCCTGATCAGCACTCACTCAGCCATGCATTCTGAACACAGGCAATAACCCAATCCCTCAGCAAATCAGTGTCTGCTGAGGCAAGAAACACTAAGAGATCGAGTTAAAGAACTAGCCTTTCTGTCGGAGGCAGGGGAGGGGCAGTCAATAGGTTGAGCCAAGCCCCGATGCTCCGGTGAAGTCTTGTTTACCAAATCAGGTCAATTTATGCAGAGAGTGGATATAGGTCAATTGCCAGAGAACAGAGGAGGATCTTTAACAAGAAGGAGAGTGAATTTTTAATAACATGGTATCTTCTCTAATGGCACACGTTGTATCCAGTACTTCATAGAATCAGAGAATGGTTATCGCACAGAAGGAGGCTATTCAGCCACATCGGGCCTACACCATAGGGAAAGCCTAACTCTAATCATCATCATTTGTTTTTCAATACCTTGTTATACACCATGAGCTGTAGCTGGGAGCTGTAAAGAAAAAGTCATTCATTTTGAATGCTAAACTTGAAGCCTTGTAGAGATGTGGCTCTGTCACAGTTCAATCAAAGATAAAGATGAATCACTGAAAAATCATGCAATTTTAATTTACCTTCCTCCATTCCGGACTGCGTGCTTCAGACTCAAGAGGGCCAGGACATAGAAGACAATCTCATTGAGGATTAGTGTGGGGTGCTTTGCCCTGATGTCTCTGGGATCACGCAGGGTGACCCACCAATCCCAGTCCACCATCCTGAAGCACTGGGAAACTTGACTGATGCAAACTCGTCCTGAAGAAAACAAGATGCCCCTTTTAAAACCAGAGTGACACAAGCTGCCCACAACATCATTCTGTGAATGTAACCAAGCTTCTTATTGGCCGTTTGAAAGTTAACTGTTAGAAGAAAACTAATTATCAGGTCATTATCACTTGCTGTTTGTGGGAGCTTGCTTTGCACATATTAGCTGTCATGCTTCCTACATTACAGCCATGACTACACTTCAAATTTTCTTCACTGATATCCAATGATTGTGAAAGCTTTCATACAAATGTCATTTATAAATATCCTTTATATGTCATTTACAAAAATATCATAGAGTCATTGAGTTATACAGCATGGACACAGACCTTTCAGTACAAGTCATCTATGCCAACCAGACATCCTAAACTGACCTAGTCCCATTTTCTAGCATTTAGCCCATATCCATCTAAACGCTTTCTATTCATATGCCCAGCCATATGCATATTAAATGCTGTAATTGTACCCACCTCCAACGTTTCTCTGAAAAAAGGGTCAATTCTCCTTGTAGTAATATTAACATTTACTTTTTGTCTGAGTTTTCTTGTTTAGTTTACTCACTTGATTCAGTCAAACATATTTTTTCGCTGGTGAAAAGACTCTACAACCTTGGTTAGACCCAGTCTTACGGAAAGCCCTAAAATTGTTGAACTTGATGTTAAGTCCAGAAGGCTGCAGGAATCCCAAACGGAAAATGAGATGCTGCTCTTCCAGCTTGCGCTGAGCTGGGAAAGTGATGGATTTGTTAATGAAGGGTTGATTGAATGATAATTTGCTGGATAAATGTGATGAGCTAGTAATCAGTGGGAAGTGGGTTTTATAGAGTATAGTTTACTGAAATAAAGCTCTCCTAAAAAGCACAAACTTGGATATTGTTCAAGAATATTTTTCTTCTACTTTGTAACATTTGTTGCAGTGGATGCTTGAGTCAAAATGTAAAGTTTTGGCATACAATTAGCCGCCATTATGTCCTGTAAGTGAGCCTATGATCAGTGGATGACTGAAGTATCTATGGGGCTACTTTACTGAAGAGGGAATAAGGCTTGGCCTTAGCAGTTGCACTAATTTGCAGAAGAGAGAAGAAAAGATTTTGTTTTAGAATTGGAGCCTGATCATTTGAACATGGATGAAAGTTTGGGCAGATTTTTAACTTTCAATTTATCAAAAAAGATCATTTATTGACTGCTTATAAGGCATGGTCAGATTTTGATAAATTTAGAACTGAAAATAGTACGATGAAAGAGTGCATAATGGAATTCAATAGATTGTATACAAGATTGTAAATATTTCATTTGGAATTTACCCAATCTGTTATGTTGTTTGACTGTACCAACGTGTCCAGTATGACCAGACTTCTAGTCTTGACAGGAGCTAAATTTGCAAATAAACATGTACAAAGAACAAAGAACAAAGAAATTTACAGTACAGGAACAGGCCCTTTGGCCCTCCAAGCCTGCATCGACATGCTGCCTGTGACAACTAAAACCCCTTACCCTTCCAGGGACCGTATCCCTCAATTCCCATCCTATTCATACATTTGTCAAGTCACCCTTTAAAAATCACTCTAGTATCTGCTTCCACTGTACTGCTGCTCCAATGTCAGAAGGACTAAGAAATTTGTAAGAAAGTATTCCTTTCCAGCACTATTAATGATCATAAGGGAGCACTTGGTGATCCAACCAAAAGTGGAGGACAGAATGTTAACAAATTGGTAAAACTGTCTAGAAACAGGTCATAGGTGAGAAAGGAAAAAGGAAAACTGTAACTAAGAGAAATGGGGATAGAAATGTGCTTTGATTATTTTCAGAAGTGAAGAGAATTTAAGATTGATACTAAGAGAAAGAACAGCAGAAGTGTGGACATGAATTCTGTTCAAAAACATTTATCCTCTGGTGTATAACTCTGATTTCCTCCATGTTTTGTATGGACCTTGTGTCTTTCAAGATATCTCAACTGGTTTATATTCCATTGTACAAAACTGACCTTTATAGCCTGGGAAGATCTTTGATTTGTGCTAAGCAGCACTGTGGATGTTATTATTAGTTAAAAATGAGTGAATGATAGGGAAAGGAAGTGATTACAAGCTATAGCTTGTAACATTATCGCATTGGCTACTACTGGTAATGAGGAATGGAGTAAGTTTGAAGACCAAGGAGATCAGCACAGCGTCAGGGAGACTTTCCTTCATCATGTTCATCTGAAATGAATCAATGCAATGTGATTGGCAAGTTACCAGCTCTCACAAGCATCATCAGGTAGCTCAACCTTGGAGGGTGTGCAGTGTAGAAAGGCGGTGATGCTGCAGCTAACCTGCTGCCCCTTTGTAGAGTGTGATAAATCATTTTTTTTGTATTTCGTCTTTATGCTGTTAAAGCCCGCATTCTGTGAGAGTGTAACATTCAGCGCACACTCAGTGCCAAAAGGAACACTTTACTTGTTTTATGCAATACTGCCTATAAATAGCAATGGGGCTAGACGCAAGGTTTTCTGCAGGTCACTCCGACCAGTTCAAGCATGACTGACCAATCAGTTTTGCCAGTTTGAGGAGACCAGTCAGAAGAGATGATTGCTACTTTTGGGCTCCAAGTCAATTAAATTCTTAGTAACAGGGAGATAGGGCAATGCTGACTGTACAGAGCAGGAATGGGACCACTTCCTCCAGGTCCAATGAGCCATCCCTGCACTATGTCCTCCAAGGACAAGCCACTAGCACCATGTCCCACCTCCTCTCCCACTGCGTCTGGATCCAGTATCTTGGCTACAACCATTCTCCCCCCAAAGCCCCCACTCACTGCCTCCCCTTCCCCACCAGACCTACCTGTTCCCTCCAACTTGATTGCTGCCTTCTGACCAACGTGTCAAGTAGGAAGCAGAATTCCAGTGTTAGAGCACGGAAACAGACCAGTCAATCCAACCAGTCTGTACTGACCATAATACCAAACTATTTGAGCTTCACCTGCCTGTACTTGGCCCACATCTCTCCAAACATTTCCTATTCACATGCTTATCTAAATGTCTTTTAAACCTTCAAACTGTACCCACATCCACCACTTCCTCAAGATGTTCAATCCACACACACCAACCACTGTCTATGTGAAAAAATTACCCTTCATGTCTTTTTTAAATCTTTCTCCTCGCACCTTAAAAATATGCCCCTCGTTTCTTGAAATCCCCCACCCTAGGGAAAAGAGACCTGCCATCCACCATATCATACCCCTCATGATTTTATAAACCACTATAAGGTCACCCATCAACCTCCTGCGCTCCAGTGAAAATATTCCCAGCTGCAATCCAAGATGGAGGACAGGAAAAAGTTGTGACTGTAAGTTCAGCTCCTTTTTTTGAGGTATTTTCAGTGTTGGAGTTGATTTCCTCGAATTCTAGGAGCAGTAATTACTGTTTTATAAGCTGTTGTATTGCTTTGGAACTTTGGAGGAATAAAGATCAAAACAACGGCACTTTGAAAAAGGAGGAAGAGAGACTAAGGCAGTGAGAAAACCAATGGAGAAAGAAACCTGCACTGCTGTCTGACCCAGCAGTGAACCTTTACAGCTACTGCCTCTGCTGTTTGATTTCTAGTACCTCTGGACATCGGAGTTGGTCTAAGAAAAATAAACAAACGGCAAAATTGACAGCTGACCTTGGAGAAACCTGTGTGTGAGAGATCACAGCAGGTGACCTGCTAAGTGGCTAGTTTTTTTCTTGTAAATCTGCAATAGTGAGCAGACTGGATTGTTTTCGATTATAGTTTTTGAGAAGATTTGTAGCTCGGGTTATGGATGAGGCTGTAGACTTGCTCGCCGAGCCGGTGTGTTTGATTCCAGATGTTTCATCACCCTGCTAGGAAACATAGCCAGTGCATCTCTGGTGAAGCGTTGGTGTTCTGTCCCGCTTGTTATTTATATGCATCAGTTTGTTGGGGTGTTTGGTACCATTTCCGGTTCTGTTTCTCAGTGGTTTGTACACAGGGTCTATTTGAATGTGCTCCCCACTATACAACCCAAACTCTGGGTCCGCTATGTAGGTGACACCTTCATGATTATCAAACACACAAGACTAGAAGAAACCCACCAACACATAAACAACATCTTTACTGGGATAAAATTCACAAAGGAAGAAGAGAACAACTGATCACCCTTCCTAGACGTAATAGTTGAACGTAAGAACTCCAGACTAACGTATACAGAAAGACCACAGATACAGTCCAGATACTTAATTACACCGGCAACCACCCCAACCCCCATAAATGGAGCTGCATTAGGACATTATTCAAATGGGCCACAACGCCCTGCAGCAACCCAGAACTACGCAAAGCAGAACAGGATCACTTATACGGAGTTTTTAAAAGGAATGGATACCCAAAAAGCACAATCCGCCATTACCTCCGCGACAGACCACAACAAGAAGACACAACACGGCCAGGCACACTAGTCACCCTACCGTACATCAGAGACATATCAGAGATGACGACAAGACTATTCAGACCCAGGATATCACGGTAGCCCCCAAACCAACAACCACCCTGCGACAGCTACTGACTAATGTAAACGATCCCATACCCACAACCAATAAAACGAACGTAATATACAAAATACCATGCAAGGACTGTGAGAAACATTACATAGGCCAAACTGGAAGAAAACTGACAATAAGGACACACTAACACCAACTAGCCACCAAGAGACATGACCAATTCTCACTGGTCTCAATGCACACGGACAAAGGAGGACACAAATTTGACTGGGACAGCACATCCATAATAGCACGAGCCAAACAGAGACATGCCAGGGAATTCCTGGAGGCCTGGCATTCCAACCGGAACTCCATCAACAAACATTGAACTGGACCCGATATACAAACCACTGAGAAACAGAACCAGAAGTAATACCAACCACCCCAGCAAACCGAGGCATATAAATAACAAGCGGGACAGAACACCAATGCTTCACCAGAGACGCACTGACGATGTTACCAAGCAGGGTGATGAAATGTCTGCATTTAAACACATCGGCTCGGCAAGCAAGTCCACAACTCAGTTTTGATTATATGTTGTTATTGAGATCTGTCTCTTGATTAGACATTAAAAATATACAAACATAGGTACTAAGCTAGCCTGGAGCAATGTTTTGAGATCAGTAAGACTGGGCTATTTTCTGGATCTGTAGATTTTTAAGATGCAGTGATGGCCTTCAGTAGAGTGATGTGCTCTTCCTGTTGGATTTGGGAAATCAGGGAGAGTTTTCATGTTACTGATGATGATGTCTGCAGGAAGTGTGTTTGGTTGTAAATCTTATCGGATTGCATGGATCGCTTGGAGCGGCAGTTACAGGCAATGAGGAATGTACAGGAGGTAGGGGGTGTGGTGGATGGCAGATGGCAGTTGCAGGGAAGAAGATAAACCGAAGATACAGTCAGGCAGGTGGGTGAGCTCCAAGAAAGGTAGGAGAGGTAAGCAGGAGTCTCTTGTGGCTAAACCCATCTCAAACAAGTATGCTGTTTTGGAAAATGTAGGGGCTGATGGACTCTCAGGCGAATGTAGCACTGACAGCCAAGTTTCTGGTACTGAGACTGGCTCTAATGTAACGAGGGTATGCCAGGTTCCAAGCAATCGATTGTGATAGGGGACTCTTTAGTCAGAGGCACAGACAGTCTATTCTGCAGCTGACAGTGAGACATCAGAATGGTGTGTTATTTCCTTGGAGCCAGGACCAAAAATATCCCAGAGAGGGTGCAGAATATTCTCAAAAGGGGAGTGGGGCCAGCAGAAGGTTGTTGTACACATTGGAACAAATGACATAGAAAGTGAAAAGGACAAGATGCTGAGTAGAGAATATCGCAAGTTAGGCAGGAATTTAAAAAGTAGGTCCTCGAGGGTAGCAATATCTGGATTACCCCCAGTGCCATGAGCTAGTGATGATAGGAATAGGAGGATAAAGCAGATGAGTGTGTGGCTGAGGAGCTGGTGCAGGGGAGAACGATTCAACATTTTGGACCATTGGAATATCTGGAATGTCTTCTGAGGTAGAAGTGACCTGTATAAGAAGAATTGGAAGGGGATTAATATACTGGTGGGGAGATTTGCTAGAGCTGCTCGGGAGGACTTAAGCTAGCAAGGGGGGAGGTGGGACCGATGGAGATAATGAGGAAAGAGAACAGTCTGAGACTGGAGCTGTTGGGAAAAGGAGTAAGTCAAATAGACAGGGCAGGCAGGAATAAAGCAGAGGTTGGACTGATAAATTAAACTGCATTTTTTCCAAGCAAGAGGCCTAACAGGTAAGACAGATGAACTCAGGACATGGTTGGGAACATGGGACTGGGATATCATAGCAGTTACAGAGACGTGGCTCAGAGATAGACAGGACTGGCAGCTTAATGTTCCACAGTATAGATGTTACAGGAAGGATCAAAAGGGAGGCAAGAGAGGAGGGGGTGTGGCATTTTTGATTAAGGATAACATTACTGATGTACTTAGGGAGACTATTCCTGGGAATACGTCCAGGAAAGTTATTTGGGTGAAACTGAGGAATAAGAAAGAGATGATCACCTTATTGGGATTGTGCTACAGAACCCTCCCAATAGTCAGTAGGAAATTGAGAAACAAATTTGTAAGGAGGTCTCAGTTGTCTGTAAGAATATAAGGTGGTCCTGGTAGGGGATTTTAACTTTCCAAACATAGACTGGGATTGCCACAGTGTTAAGGGCTTGGATGGAGAGGAATTTGTTAAGTGTGAACAAGAAAATTTTCTGGTTCAGTATGTGGATGTACCTACTAGAGAAGGTACAAAACTGGACCTAATCTTGGGAAATAAGGCAGGGCAGGTGATTGAGGTGTCAGTAGGAAAGCACTTTGGGGCCAGTAACCATAATTCAATTAATTTTAAAATAGTGATGGAAAAGGATAGACCGGATCTAAACATTAAATATCTAAATTGGAGGAAGGCCAATTTTGACATTATTAGGCAAGAATGTTCAGAAGTTGACTGGGGGCAGATTTTCACAGGTTAAGGGACAGCTGGAAAATGGGAAGCCTCCAAAAATGAGATAATGTGAGTCCAGAGACAGTACGTTCCTGTTAGGGTGAAGGGTAAGGCTGGTAGGTGTAGGAAATTGTGGATGACTAGAGAAATTGAGGTTTTGGTCAAGAATAAGGAGGAAGCATATGTCAGGTATAAACAGCAGGATTGAGTGATTCCCTAGAAGCATATAAAGGCAGAAGAGGGAAATCAGGAGGGGAAAAGGGGACATGAGATAGCTTTGGTAAATAGGATTAAGGAGACTCTAAAGGGATTCTATAAATACGTTAAGGACAAAAGGTTAACGAGGGAGAGAATAGGGCCCCTTAAAGGTCAGCAAGGCCACCTATGTATGGAACTGCAGGAGATGGGGGAGATACTAAAGGAATATTTTGCATCAGCCTGTACCATGGAGAAAGGTCTGGAAGATAGAGAATGTGGGGAAATAAACAGTGACATCTTAAAAAATGTCCGTATTACAGAGGAGGAGGTTCTGAACATTTTAACGTGCATTAAGGTGGATAAATCCCTAGGACCTGATCAGATGTACCCTAGAACTCTGTGGGAAGCTGGAGAAGTGATTGCTGGGCCCCTGGCTGAGGTATTTGTATCATCGATAGCCACAGGCAAGGTGCTGGAAGATTGGAGGTTAGTTAACGTGGTGCCACTATTTAAGAAAGGTGGTAAGGAAAAGCCAGGGAACTATAGACCAGTGACCCTGACATCGGTGGTGGGCACGTTGTTGAGGGAATCCTGAGGGACAGGATTTACATGTATTTGGAAAAGCAAGGACTGATATAGGGATAGTCAACATGGCTTTGTGCGTGGGAGGTTGCATCTCATTAACTGAATTGAGCTTTTTGAAGAAGTAATGAAGAGGATTGATGAGGGCAGAGGATTGATGGATGTAATCTATAGGGACTTCAGTAAGGCGTTCGACAAGGTTCCTTATGGTAGACTGGTTAGATCACATGAAGTACAGGGTGAACTAGCTGTTTGGATACAGAACTGGCTCGAAGGTAGAAGACAGAGGGTGGTGGTGAAGGGTTTCTTTTTGGACTGGAGGTCTGTGACCAGCTATTTGACACAAGGATCGGTGCTGGGTCCACAGCTTTTTGTCATTTATATAAATAATTTGGATGTGAACATAGGAGGTATGGTTAGTAAGTTTTCAGATGACACCAAAACTGGAGGTATAGTGGACAGTGAAGAAGATTACCTCAGAGTACAACAGGATCTTGATCCCATGGGCCAATGGGCCGAGGAGTGGCAGATGAAGTTTAATTTAGATAAATGTGAGGTGCTGCATTGTGGAAAGGCAAATTAGGGCAGGACTTATACACTTAACGGTAAGGTCCTGGGGAGTGTTGCTGAACAAAGAGACCTTGGAGTGCAGGTTTATAGTTCCTTGAAAGTGGAGTCGCAGGTAGATAGGATAGTGAAGAAGGCATTTGGTACACTTGCCTTTATTGGTCAGTGCGTTCAGTGTAGGAGTTGGGAGGTCATGTTGTGGCTGTACAGGACATTGGTTAGACCGCAAATGGAATACTGCATGCAATCCTGGTCACCCTCCTATAGAAAGGAGGTTGTGAAATTAGAAAGGGTTCAGAAAAGATTTACAAGGATGTTGCCAGGGTTTGAGGGTTTGAATTATAGGGAGAGGCTAAATAGGCTGGAGCTATATTCCCTGGAGGGCCGAAGGCTGAGGGGTGACCTTATAGAGGTTTATAAAATCATGAGGGGCATGGATAGGGTAAATAGACAAGGTCTTTTCCACAGAGTGGGGGAGTCCAAAACTAGAGGGCATAGGTTTAAGGTGAGAGGGAAAGATTTAAAAGAAACCTAACAGGCAATGTTTTCACACAGTGGGTGATGCATGTATGGAATAAGCTGCCAGAGGAAGTGGTGGAGGCTGGTACAATTACAACATTTAAAAGGCATCTGGATGGGTATATGAATTGGGGTTAGAGGGATATGCGCCAAATGCTGGCAAATGGGATTAGATTTATTTTGGATATCTGGACGAATTGGACCAAAGGGTCTGTTTCCATGCTGTATATCTCCACGACTCTATCCAGCCTCTCCTAATAAGTTAACTTCTCCATTCACGGCAACGTCTGAGTAAATCTCTTCTGAATCCTCTCCAGCTTAATAATATCTTTCCTATAACAGGGAGACCAGGACATAGTACTCTGGAAGAGGACTCATGAACATCCTGTACAACTTCAATATGACATCCCAACTGCCATATTCAAAGGTGTTTTCTGTTCCTTAACTTCATAACACGTCTGCTCATGTTATCCTCAGGGATAAGCTCGGGCCATTAGGAATCCATCACTGAAGAATGAGTTTATGCACTTTAAGTCTATTTTCTTAGAGTGCTATATCAGTTTGCTTCAGAACGTAATGCATTAATCACATTCACACAGTTGAGATACAGGGCCACAGGGAGTAGAGGTGCTAGGTTGTTCACTTTCAGAGAAGATGGAATGAAGTGCAATTTTAAAGCATTTAAACTTTCCTCAGGAATCATAAACTGAAAAAACACAATGCCCATCATTTGTGAGCACAGTAACAGAACCAATACATTTCCGATCTTAGCTCAGAATCTAGCTGTGCTCAGAACCTACCATCTGTGGTCAGAAAGCAAAATGTTTAAAAAGAAAATTGCAGACATGAGGGCAAAATGTGATTCCCACCATTGACAATATTTTGCTTCTCCATTTTGTCAGTTGTGATTGAAAAGGCACACATGGGTGAAAAGAATGACGTGTATTTGTATGAGGTGGCTTGCAGTCAATGAAGTTCATGTAAACGTCGCTGTGATGTGGAAATTGCAGCAGCCAATTTCAGCACAGCAAGATTCCAGAAACAACAATGACCATAGAGTCATAGCAATGTACAGCACGGAAACAGACCCTTCGGTCCAACTCACCCATGCTGACCAGATATCCTATATTAATCTAGTCCCATTTGCCAGCATTTGGCCCACATCCCTTTAAAGCCTGCTTATTCACATACCCATCCAGATGCCTTTTAAATGTCGTAATTGTACCCGCCTCCACCACTTCCTCTGGCAGGTCGTTCCATACATGCACCACCCTCGGTGTGAAAAAGTTGCCCCTTAGGTCCCTTTTATATCTTTCCCCTCTCACCTTAACCATATGCCCTCTAGTTTTGAACTCCCCCACACTGTGGAAAAGACCTTGGCTAGTCACCCTCTCTATGCCCCTCATGATTTTATAAACCTCTATAAGGTCACCCGTCAGCCTCCAATGCTCCAGGGAGAACAGCCCCAGCCTATTCAGCCTCTCCCTGTAGCTCAAACCCTCCAACCCTGGCAACATCCTTGTAAATCTTTTCTGAACCCTTTCAAGTTTCACAACATCCTTCCTTTAAGAGGGAGACCAGAATTGCATGCAGTATTCCAATAGCGGCCTAACCAATGTCCTGTACAGCCGCTACAAGACTATCCAACTCCTAGACTCAATGCACTGTACAATAAAGGCAAGCATACCAAATGCCTTCTTCACTATCCTGTCTACCTGCAATTCCTTTCAAGGAATCTTTCAAGGAAGTATGAACTTGCACTCCAAGGTGTCTTTGTTCAGCAACACTCCCCAGGATGTTACCATCAAATATATAAGTCCTGCCCTGATTTGCCTTTCCAAAATGCAGCACCTCACATTTATCTAAATTAAACTCCACCTATCACTCCTCAGCCCATTGGCCCACCTGACCAGAAGAGAAAATGACAGTTTTCTAGCAATGACTGAAAACAACAAATAATGGAGATCATAGCGGGTCAGGCAGCATCTGTGGAGAGAAAGCAAGCTAATATTTCGAGTCCAGATGACTTGATGTTGCTCAAGGAAGAAACATTAGCCGGGGCACTGAGGAGAACTCCTTCTGCTCTCTTTGAAATAGTGTCCCGGTTCCTGATAACCAGGAGAATAGACAGGGCCTCAATGAATATCTCACACAAGCACCTAGCACAGTGCAGCACCTCCTTAGCTTTGCACTGAAATGTCAGCCTAGATCAGGAGTGGGACTTGACCCTACAACATTCTAACTTGGAGGTAAGACTGGAGATACAATGATGGGCTGAATAGCCTTCTCCTGCTCCATGACAGTTTTGTGATTCTGTGCTGCCCACTGGGTCACAACTGATACTAGCACACCTCTGAATGGCAGAAAACAGCTTTCCACCCTCCTGGCACACAGACACGGGCTCACACCGTGCCACATTTACACGGCTCCTATTAGCTCCCTCGTTTCTCAGCCAAACAACTGCCCTGTCTGTTGAACTGAAGGTGGGAACACGGTCTAGTCTGATCCATAAGACTATAAGAAATAGGGGCAGAAGGAGGCCATTCAGCCCACTGAGTCTTCTCTGCCATTCAATGAGATTGTGTCTGATCTGATAATCCTCAATTTCACTTTCCTGCCTTTTCTCCATAACTCCTATATACTTAATGATGTCACCTCCATAGTTCTCTGTGGTGAAAAATTCCACAGATTCACTACCCTCTGAGAGAAAAACTTCTTCCCCATCTTTGTCTTAAACGTAAGACATTTTATTCTGAGATTATACCTTCTGGCCCTAGACTCTCCCACAATGGGAAACGATCTCATCCCATCTATCCCGTCATCCTTTAAGAATCATGTATGTTTCAATAAGATCTCCTCTCATTCTTATATATTCCAATGAGTACAGACCCAGTCTATTCAACCTTTCCTCATAAGACAGTCCCTCCATATCTAGTATAAGACTAATGAACCTTCTCTAGACTGCCTCCAATATCAGGGATCTTTCCCTAGTTTAGGAGGCAAAACAGCTCATGGTATTCCAGCTGTGCCTCATATAGTTTTAGCAAAGCCTCCTTATTTTTACACTCCATTCCCTTTGGAAAAAAGGACAAACTTTTCTAACATTTTCACAGGCCAGGTAGAAATCTGAAGTGGGGTCATGTTTACCTCTTCGCAGCCAAGGGACGCTGAGGCCAGTCTTGATGTAGAATTGTACTTTAAATGTTAACCTTCTTTCGACAATTATGCATTTCTACCAGATTAACAAAATGCAAACCAAACACTGGGATTCATTTCGAGAGAATAATATTGTAAAGTTTTGATCATGTGATGAATCTTGGTCACAGGCGACTCGGATTACCGTGAGCAGTTATGGTCTCCATCTTATAGAATGGATGTGGAGGCACTGGAAAAGGGGCAAAAGGTGTCTCAAGGATGATACTAGAACTGAGATTACAATTATCACGGAAAATCTGGGGCCATTTTCTTTAGAGAAGAGAAGGCTTAGAGTCCAGTTGAGTGTTGGGTCAATGCTAACCCCCAGGATGTTGATAGTGGGGGATTCAGTGATGGTAACACCATTGAATGTCAAGGGGTGGTGGTTAGATTGTCTCTTATTGGTGATGATCACAGCCTGGCATTTGTGTGGCACAGATGTCACTTGCTGTTTTTCAGCCCAAGTTTTGAGTTTTTATTTTTTGAAATTCATGCTTCCTATTGTGGTAAACTTTATCCAATCTGAAATGTTGCTCATCAGCCCACCCCAAGTGAGAGAACAATTGAAATCTCACCTCCTCTCACATAACGAGACAGCCCTGTTCTACCTCAGTGCTGTTTTCTTGCAGCATCTCCACACTCCTTGATATCTTTCACATCTTCTACATCTCTCCTAATTTATCTTTCTATTGATTTCAATGCGAATGAGATGTTAAACAAGAAGCTAACTCATTGTGGCCTGTTTTCAGCACCCATCTGATTAAATTAGCTGGATGATTTTGGGAGGGAAGGAGTGTCCTGAAAGTTAACTGGATTGTAAAGACTGCTGGTGATCAAACTGCTTCTGATTGAAATAATTTCTACAGGGAGGCTTGGATACTGAGGTAATCCTCCCCCAAACAATCTACAACCAAGACTAATTTCCAATTCTATCATTCTTACATTCACCAAATCCCTTCAAACTGTGACCCTCTCATCCATGAGAGATAGTAGGAACTGCAGATGCTGGAGAATCCGAGACAACAAGGTGCAGAGCTGGATGAACACAGCAGGCCAAGCAACATCACAGGAGCAGAAAGGCTGACGTTTCGGGCCTAGACCCTTCATCAGAAATGGGGGAGGGGAAGGGCGTTCTGAAATAAATAGGGAGAGAGGGAGAGGCGGATAGAAGATGGATAGAGGAGAGGATAGGTGGAGAGGAAACAGACAGGTCGAAGAGGTGGGGATGGAGCCAGTAAAGGTGAGTGTAGGTGGGGAGTTAGGGAGGGGATAGGTCAGTCCAGGGAGGACGGACAGGTCAAGGGGGCGGGATGAGGTTAGTAGGTAGGAGATGGGGGTGCGGCTTGAGGTGGGAGGAGGGGATAGGTGGGAGGAAGAACAGGTTAGGGAGGCTGGGACGAGATGGACTGGTTTTGGGATGCGGTAGGGGGAGGGGAGATTTTGAAGCTTGTGAAATCCACATTGATACCATTGGGCTGCAGGGTTCCCAAGCG
>NC_063355.1:10788229-10794386 GCF_021869965.1 Rhincodon typus
GACATGGAAATGTCATTCTGGTTAAAAAAAAAACATATTTGCGTTAATTAAAATGACTGTGTAATTTTTCTTAACATCAAATAGCTTAAAAGCAGTATCTTAATTATGCCTTGATTGATTATCAATTGATTGCTTTGTTCAGAGGCATGGTATAAAGATTAATTAACAAATCACAGAGATTCCCTGCCCTGTTAATGCACATCAATTAAAAAATATCAACCTTGCTACCAAGTTGCTTCAGTCAGGCAGAAGGAAGGAGGATGGCAGGTGAGGCAATGGGAAAGAGAAGAGGAGAAGATAACCCACTCTTGATGGGTTCAAAATTGTTTTTTAAAGTGTTGAGTAAATAAAAAGCATAGATACCTACATCAAATTTGATTAAAGCCCCTCTCCAACTTCAGTAAAAATTATTCAGCACAAAACATTAGCTACCCTGATGGATTATGTTGTCCCACTTTCCAGAAAGATCCCAACTATGACCCCTGGCCAAGCTCAGCCTACCTGACAGTAAGAATTTAGGATAGAAATGTTTATTGCTCCTCATTGTTATGCATATAATGAACTAAAAGTGCACGAATGTACATCAGGTGAGGGCAATCTTGGACTATTCAAGATTCTCCACAGGTTCAAATATTTCCGCTATTCTTCACAAAGCCCCAAACCCAAAGAACGACCATCTCAGCAAAATGCTAGCTAGTAATCACAGCACATGCCAAACAGTATACCAATTAGGAGTAAACACCATTAGGACAGGAGAGAAAATAGTCAAGGAGAAAACTATTCTACAAATTTATATTCAGCTATTTGTGTCTGATGCACTGAATATCTGAGAACACCAATTTTCAAAGGAGACCCTGATATGAAGAGTTTTACTGGTTGCAAAATATTTAGCAGTGCAGTGCTGTATTTGGAGAACTGACAACAGCTTTTTAGTTTGAAAGGAAAATGGGTACAGTGTTAAAAATGCCCATTTTCAAGAGAAGCAGTGTAAGATGAAATTTGGGCAATTTGATGTTTTATTAAAATTTAGTAAAATTATAATTTGCTAATGGTCACAACTTAGATGTATCTACTTGGAGGCCGGAAACCTCTCAACCTTTAACAAATATTTGGACAAGCACTTGAAATATCATAGCATTGAAGAATATGGGACAAGTGCAGGAAATTGGGATTAGCACATCTTTAGTGGTAGTTATTGCCATTGCAGATTCACTAGGCCACAGGGCCCTTTCTGCTTTGTATTACTCTATGATATTTCTAAAAGGGATAAATACTTGAATAGCAATAACAAACTCATCAAGTAAACTGCAAAATTCCAATAGTAGAACTTAAAGAAGTTGGAAATACATACTGATGTCTTCAGAAAGTTGCGGGAATTCATATATATGCTCGCAAGTATTTCTGCTGTTCGGAATACAAAACCCAAAATCAAAATCGAAGCTTTTCAGCAACCGCTCCCTGAAGTAATGTCTTTCAATCATCCTGAAGTTGTTTATAGGCTTGTCTCCAACTGTAAATTCTACCCTGTGAAAAAAGGGAAAAAAGACACAAAATAAAGAAAACCATATAGTAGAAGGCTAAAAATAGAACAGCGATTGCATTAATAAAATAAATGTAAAGTTGCCACCGACCCAAAAGACCACAGGGCTGCTCTCTCATTAAAAAGAGACATGACTTGGTGGTGGCTTAACCTGAAGGTCACCACACCTCAGGCGAAGGAGGAGCTGGGAAGGAGAATCCTTCATGGTAAATTCAGCCAGTGAGAGAATTGAACCAACGCTGTTGATGCTACTCTGCATTGCAAACCAGCCGTTCAGCCGACTGAGCAAAATTTTACAATTAGTGTAAAATTTCACAATTGTCACAAATGAGATACGTTTATACATTTATTGTCAACGCTGCTGGAACTAGCTGGGCTGCCTGCAATTACTTTTTAATATTTTGCACTGCAAATGATCAAAAAGGGGCCAAAACATTCCTCCTTGTTTACATGGATTGTTCTCTACTCAAAAAGTAACAATTCAAATGTTACAATGAAAAGAACTAATCACCTTGAGGCAAGTTCAATAACATAGCAACCTGTCGAAAAAAATTTGATCAAAAACACAAAAGCTAAATGCTGTTACTCAAATTAAAAACAAGGCAGTCACATCTTACCAACATTTTTAAACAACACTTTCTCACAAAAACAATGTTAAAACAATTTAACAAATCAAACAAGCCATTTAATTGCTGTCAAAATGGTTTTGATCATCAAGATAAAGTGTCAGTCTTGAATGAACCACTCATGGCTCCTGAGCCACAGGTTATAGACCCATATCTTTAAGTACTCAGGACTATTTATTGCACACTGTGACATCTCCATACAAGTATTCTAATTACCGAAAGAAGACACAAATAACCACCCAGAAATACAAGGGAAGCAGGGTCTAGACGGAAGGAGGAAGCGATGGAAATTAGCATTGGTTTAGAAAAAAAGTGTGCTGCACAGATTAATAGGATGGAAAGCTGATAAATCCCAAGGACCTGATAACCTACATCCTAGGGTACTATGGAAAGTGGTCATGAGATGGTGGATGCAGTCGCTGTCATCTTCTAACAATCCCGGCGAATTGGAGAGTAGCAAATGCAAGCTAACTATTTAAAAAAAAAGAGGGAGAAAACAGGGAACTACAGACCAGTTAGTCAAACATCAGTAGCAGAGAAATGCTGGAGTCTGTTATAAAGGATGTGATAACAGAACACTTAGAAAATACCAACAGGGGTAGACAAAGTCAACATGGATTTCTGAAAAGTAAGACCATGAGATGTAGGGGCAGAATTAATCCGTTCGGCCCGAGTCTGCTTTGCTATTCAGTCAAGGATAATATCATCCTCCCGGCTTCTCCCAGTGACCCTTGATCCCCTTGCTAATCAAGAACCTAACTATGTACTTCTGTCTTAAACACACTCAATGACTTGGCCTCCACAGCCTTCTGCACAATGAGTACCACAAATTCTCCAACCTCTGACTTAAGAAATTGCTCCTCATTTGAGTTATAAAGGGTTGTCCTAGTCTCTCCTACTAGTGGATACATCCTCTCTATAACCACCCTATCCAGGCCTTTCAATATTCTTTAAGTTTCAACGAGATCCTCCCTCATCCTCCTAAACTCCACTGACTACAGACACAGATTCCTCAAACACTCCTCATACAACAAGCCCTTCATTCCCGGGATCAGTCTTATGAACCTCCTCTAGAAGCCTTCCAAAACTACTACATCCTTCCTTCGATACAGGGCCCAAAACTGCTCACAATATTTCAAATGCAGTCTGACCAGAGCCTCTCACAAACTCAGCAGTTCTTCCTACTCTTCAATGCTTGCCCTCTTGAAATTAATATTACCATTGCATTTGACTTCCTAACTCCAACTGAACCTGCATGTTAACTTTTAGAGAACCCTGAGTTTGGTCAGTTCTGTACAGTGTTTGCAGAAAAAAAAAACAAACAACATATTGGAATTTGACGTTCTGAGTTTCCTGCAGTTGCAAAACAAGACATTTTGTACTCACGCATAAAATTATTTACATTCCTTTTGAGGCAACAATGTGGTCTGACAACTGAAAAAACCCTTGCTATACTTTGGCAGAAAGACTTTAGACAATGGTCGTTCCCCTCTGCGCCTTAATGGCAGCTGTCCCAAGCACTTTAGTGTGTCCCTCAGCACGGAGTCCTGGACCTTGGAATGTGCCAGTCTGCAACATTTGGTCAAGGTCAACTCTTTATACTGGAAGACCAACAATTTTCAGGTAGACAAAAGAGCATCTTTCACCAAGATGATGCTCCTCTAGGCACAGTTGATGTTTTCTCCGTTTGCAACCGGGGCACAGCCTGTAGAGCACAGAGTCTTGTGTTACGGAGTTGTTTGGAGTGAACCTCAAACGAAAACCACTGCATCTCCCTTCTTTGTAAAGGCACATTCCAGAGGGAAATGCATGACAAGTCTCTTCACCAGCGCAGCTGCTTTGAGGACAGCATGCAGTGGCGCACACAGACCAGGCGTGCACGAAGGATCTGACAAGCAGTGCCTTTCTAACCACCAGCCAAGCTATGTTTTGGAGCTTGTTGGAAATTTTTGGGGATGAGGCATTCTGCCAAATATCTTTGACAGTCTGCTCAAGGAACTACTCAACAGGATCAACACTCTTCTTTTCCGACAGGGTCTTGAGGCCTTATGTGTTGACCACTTTCTGGTGAACTTGTGATCAAAAGGTGTTTTCCTTCATAAATGTTTCCACAGGGACAGGTAATACAGAACAATCCAACTACTTGGGGCTTTTGACTGCAATAAAGCAAGACCCATTCTTCACAACATGGGGGAAAACAGGTAGAACCTCAGTTCGTAGTAACACTTGATGTTTGTGTACAGAGGGCCTACGCATCGCTTGTTGTAGCCACACATAAATCATGATAAGGATGGCATTGAGTACATCCTTCCCCTCCATCCACCTTATTCAGAGCTTTGTACATGTTATCCCTACAGATACGGTCCATCTTTGACCTCCAGACAAATGGAAGATGGTTCAGGTGACTGCTGAGGCACACCTACACATGCTCTCTGAAGTGGGCTTTGGGGAGAGAATCTGTAATTGGATCAGACTTAGCCATACTTAGTCCATCTTGTTCCTCAATCACATTCAGAATGAACCAGGCCACTTATAGCCTTGGAGCTCTACTGACTTTCTAATCCTGTATCCTCTCCATCACAAAATCTGCCTATTTCCATCACAAAAGCCACCTCAGCTCATCTACAATTGAAAACTCTAATCTGTTCTTTTGTGACCTCCCAATTCAAATGCACACTCTGTGAACATCAACTCCACTGTTGATATTTTATACCATACTAAGAAATACTCATGTTATTTCAATTGATTTTCATATAAATATGCTCCTGCAAAATAGGAGTCAAATTTTAAAATTTGCATCCTCATTTTTAAATCTTGTTGTGGTTTACCCCAACCCCACCCCCATTTCTTTAAACTCCTTCAATCCTATAACTGAACCTTCTGAACTCTTGAATACATGAACTCTTGCATGGTTCCTTCCACTCTTTTCCCCACAGTAGTGCGAGACATTTTATTATGATGCTCTTTACTTAGTCACTCACAAGTGCTCTACGTTTACTATATCCGTTTCTGTTCACTCATTCATTAAACTGTGTTTTTGTAGTACATTTTACTCTTAAAAGATAAACTAAATTAAACATCCCTCCCAACCTGTTATTCTTTCCTTATACCTTTCAATTCTTATTGGCCCCATGCTGCAAGCAGCATTTAGACCTATTTCTGTATGAAAGGCTACCCCTGAATAAGTGTTAATACTGTAACCTACTCAGAACAATGCCATCCCCATCATCGTGTCTCCATAACTCACTCGAAACTATAGAAAGATTATAATATTAATTAGCCCTTAGCAACCGTTTCTCGGGACCGGAATAGGTTGCAGGACATCAAACAGTTTCTAGCATGTCCCTACAGTCTGTTGCTCTTTATCTCTTTGAAATTTCCTTATACAGTACCGATTCCAATAACACTGTACTACCTATTTCAAACTTTTATTTAGGACTAACATCTTGTACTAATGTATGGATTTATACCCTTTAAATACACATTAAATAGGACTGCTGTCCCCTTTAAGAAACTTACTATCAAAACAGTACTTCCACGAAACTGCATGGATGAATGTGTGAGAACTGTCAAAACAGGCAATACGAAATGAATGAAATAAATGAAATCTCACGACGCAGCTGCTGGAGATCAGTTTAACATCCTCTATACTTTTATTTAGTACACATACAATTTCTCACTTATTTAGATTATATAGGTCTAGTATTTTTACTAACATTACTTGCTTTGAAGACAAAAGCACTAACACCTGTTAGTTATGCAAACTCAGACCAGACAGACATTCTGATTCCAGATAACAAGGTGTAGAGCTGGCTGAACACAGCAGGCCAAGCAGCATCAGAGGAGCAGGGAAGCTGCCGTTTTGTGTCTGGACCCTTCTTCAGAAATGGTATTGGGATCTGACTTTTGTTATAGACACTTTTGAAACAATATGTTCAGAAATGTTGTTACACAGCTCTGGAGCAGGATGAGACTTGAACCTGGGTCTCCT
>NC_063355.1:10794786-10871655 GCF_021869965.1 Rhincodon typus
CTGCTGTGTTCATCTAGCTCTATACCTTGTTATCTCAGATTCTCTAGCATCTGTAGTTCCTACTATCTCTGAAACATTCTAATCCCATCAGGAGTAACAGTCAGCATTTAGCAAGTGCTCAAACCATCTCCTGCTTCCCCAGGCCAGATGCCACACAAACTTGTGTACAATAGATACAACTATGTGACACCATAGTGCTAAAATTTTAATGTATGTAAAAACTGTGTATAAAAAAAGAGACTACTGTAAAACTGTACTTTGGATTCAATCGCCACTTCAAACTGTGCTACTGTGGATGCTCAATAAATAGGCTATTATCACCACTCACCAATCTTGGTCATTATTGGACACGATCCCAAAGTGGTATTTACATCTGCAGCCCCCAGGTGCCAAGCTTTCAAATTCCCTCCTAGATGAAATTGTTCAATTACTTAAATGTGAGAGTCAGAAAATCTGAATTTATTGTGTGGCTCAGCAGTTCGCACTGCTGCCTCACAGCACCAGGACCCCAGGTTCGATTCCAACCTCAGGCAATTGTCTGTGTGGAGTTTGCACATTCTCCCCATGTCTGCAAGGGCTTCCTCCAGTTGCTTTGGTTCTCTCCCACAGTCCAGAGATGTACAGGCTAGGTGGATTAGCCATGCTAAATGCAGGGTGACAGGGATAGGGTAGGGGCGTGGGTCTGGGTGAGATGCTGTTTGGATGGGCGGCATGGATTCAATGCGCTGAATGGCCTGCTTCCACACTGAATAGATTCTATGATAACTTGTGTGTTTTAGAGGTATATCCTTTAGTTTCAGGAATGAAACTTTTAGGTTAAACGTATGATAAATCAAAAAGCATGTTTTAGACTTAGTAAACAAAAGTGAATGCAAATCAAATGAGCCTGGCTTAATTAAATTTATAAGATAGATCAGTCAGTTTGGAACACGCAGAGAGAAACCATCTGGAGGGAATCGACCAGGGAACCAGCAAGTGTATAAAAATAGCTCAGGGAGCAGAGAGGATTATTGAGAAATCAGTTCCTGATTCTTAAATCCCATACATGAGCTGAAAGAATTCACAGTTGAGGTCTTTGAAGAAAAACTGGAGGCCTGCTTAGCCAAAACTAATGGAGCAATCCTTATCAAATGTCATACATTGGAAAATAACTTTAACAGTGAACATTCAAAGTATCTTCTGGAGAGCTACAGTATACTTCTGAGTTAGTCCCAGAAAAAGTGAATGAGCCTTCAAAATTTCATAGGATATGGGAAATCTTGGGGTGGAGGAGTTGGGCTAAAAGTGAAACTGGATTCACAGCATAATCAAATATAAACTACAGTGCCAAATCAGTTGTGTTTATTTTTATTTATGTACCGTACACACTTGTGTAAAAGTCGAATTTTTTAGACTGTTTAAGGTTAAATTTATGGGGCCAACTATTACATGGATACCACTTATGAGGGGCTGAACTTCATGCTACAGTCCAAAATACCGTATCATTAGCAGAAGCCCAGTTGATCTCTGAAACGAATAAAAAAAACACAACGAATGACGGTAATTACTGTAATATCTTATCTTCTAGTTCAGCAGGCAGCTTTTGTGCAATCTTAGTTCTCTGCCAAAGCACTAAGTCATACGTTCTCATGAACCTTGTGCACCATCCTGCACTCGCCTTAAAATTTGAAATTCCAACCTTCTTTGATTCCTTTCATACATGGAATCAGATGCCTTCATGACTAATACATTTTACATTTTGACAATTTTCAAGTACCCACTCAGCAACTTTTTTCTCCAATTGTGGCCACTTGTTAGATTTACCCCTGTTGGCACACTTTCGTTTTGGCATTGTCTGAAATTGATTCGATATCTTTCTCCGGTCTCTCAAGTTTCTCCGAAACACAAAATTCTCTTGCTGCTACACAGTTATTTGTCTTCTCTACAACTTCAATAACTTTCAGTTTAAACACTGCTGTATATTTTTTGTTTTTTCTGGAGGGCATTTTTACACAAAATTAAAAAGAAATTTCAAAACGCATAATAGTATGAAAAAAATTATTAATTTCCTCACCATAACATTTACGTACAGGATAATATCTTGACTCACAAATCTTGATCTGTTATCTGTGAAGAACTAGGGTCGACTTTTACATGAGATATATGGAAAATTCCAAATTTTTTGGCCAAAAATAGGGGGTCAACTTTTACATGAGATCGACTTTTACTGAGTATATATAGTATATATTTACAGTTGTTTTAGAAAGTGAAATCTTGTGGCCTAAATTCTTCAGTTAAATCACACAGTGCTCGGTTTTCTTTTTGAATATGAATGGACACGAACAGGATCATAACAGCTGCCAAAAGCAGAGGATATCTGTTTAATTGTGACACAGCGCACATTTGAGCCCACCTTCCCAAAATTCAGTGCCATACTGATTTATTTTTGATAGACAATCTAATTTATGCACTAGTTCAGTTCAGGAATTCTAGGTCTGATAAATGTATGGTATATGTTGCCCTTCAATAACTGAACTTACAGGTGCTACAAATATTCTTGTTTAAACAAACAAGAAACACAACGCTAAAATGAGGAATCAAAGATTCAGCAAAATGGAAATCAAACTTCTGCATAGTTCCTACTTGGCAGCATGTTACCACTCCATATTTTATCTGCAGCACTGTGACATGATTGGGAGATTTAAATACTGAAGAGACTGGCTCTTTTTGCCACACGGGGAGATTAAAGAAAATTGTAGGAAAGGTAGGGTGCTGGGAAAAGAGCATTGAAACAGAACATATTAGGCCCAAAATAAAACATCAATGGGGTTAGAGGTCTACAGATTTCCTGGAAATGTATGCGACAGAGCTGTAGAACAGAACCAATTCTTCCACCGCCTGTCTTAAAAAAAAGCAAGCATATGTTAGGTACAGAGCATTAAAAACAGCCCTTCAAGAGCATAGTGTAGAGGGGTGCTTTAAAAAGATATGAGGGCAACAAAGTGGGGCCACAAAATATCTTTGGCAGATTGGATTATTGAAATTTGTATGGTATTTTGTAAGAATATTGGGTGCAAGAGGATAACAGGGAAAGATTAGAGCCTATTAGAGGCCAAAGGAGTAATCTGTGCATCGAGCCAGCTGAGATGAATGAGATCTTAAATTAATATTTCTTATTTGTACTCACAAAGAAGAAAGACATTGTAGTTGGCATTTTCAAGCATATTAAGATTAATTAGGAGGAGATATTAGATGTTTTAGCAGGCATAAATGTGCATAAATCCCCAGGGCCTTAGGAGATGTATCCCACGCTGCTATGGAAGGAAAGGAACGAGATTGCTGGGGCCCTAACAGAGATATTTAATACTTTGCTGGCTGCAGGTGAAGTGCCAGATGACTAGAGGATAGCTAATGTGGTTCCTTTGTTCAAGGAGGACAGCAGGGATAGGCCAGGTAATTACTGACTAGTTAGTCTGATGCCAATGGTAGAGAAGTTATTGGAAAAAAATTCTGAATGACAGGATTAATCAACACTATAAAGGCAAGGATTGATCAGGGTTAGTCAGCACAGATTTGTTGGAGGGAGTTTCTGTCTAAGTTAATTGAGATTTTTTTTTTAAAAAAAGATGACTAAACATCTTGATGAGAGTACTGCAGTTGTTGTTGTTTACATGGACTTCAGTAAGGTCTTTGACAAGGTCTCACATGAAGGCTGGTCCAAAAGCTAAGAACTCATGGGATCCAAGGCAAGTTGGCAACTGAATCCAAAGACTGATGGAAGGAGGGTTGCTTTTGAGATTGGAAGCCTGTGACTAGCAGCGCACCGCAGGGATTGGTGCTGGGACGCTTACCGTTTGTTACGTACATAATAGTTTGGATATGAGTGTAGAAGTTATAGTTAGTAGGTTTGCAGATGACAAGAAAATTGGTGGTCTTGTTGCTAGTGAGGAGAATGGCCTTAGGCTACAGATCAGCTGGTGAATTGGGCAGAGCATTGGCAGATGGAATTTAATCCTGATGAATGTGAGGGGATTCATTTTGGAAAGTCTAATAAGAGAAGAATTTACATAATGAATGGCAAGCCCCTAAGGAGTACCGAGGAACAAAGGAACCTTGGTGTACAAGTTCTTGGATCCCTGGAGGTGTCAGCACAGGTAGACATGGTGATGAATAAGGCACACAGTATGCTTGCCTTTATTAGCTGGGACATAGAATATAGGTTCAGAGAAGTCTTGTTGCAATTTCATGGAGCACTGATTAAGCCACAGATGGAGTATTGTGTGCAGTTCTGGTTGTCACACTATTGGAAGGATGTGATTGCACTGGAGGAGATTCACCAGATGTTACTTGGATAGAAAGTCTCAGTTTTGAGGAGAGACCGGATAGACATGGTTGGTTTTCCTTGGAGCAGAGGAAACCAAGGGGGAGGGATCTGACTGATGTAGGCAAAATTATGGGAGGCATAAATAAGGTAGATTACAAGACTCTTTTCCCCATGGCAGATGTGTCTAAGACTAGAGTTTATGGTGAAGGGTAAGTGGTTTAGAGGGGTTCAGAGTAAAACATTTCTTTTTACCCAGAGGGTAGTAGAAATACGGAACACTACCTCAGAGGGTGACAGAGGCAGGTATTCTTGCAAGAAGCAGCAACATCTGGACAAGCACTGAAAATGCCAGGGAATAATAGGCTGTAAACCAAGTGCAAGTAAATGGGATTGGTATAGTTTAGTGCCTGTTGGTCAGTACAGACATGGTGGACTGAAGGGTCTGTTTATATGCTATATGACTCTATGACTCTAAATGTAGTCATGGTTAAAGCGGCAGTCAGAAGAAAATTAGGATGGAAAAGAATCTCAGATATTGCTGGGTTTTTCCCAATTGTTGAACATATCAAGCTGTTTCAACAAAATATCAACAAACCTCAAGATAATCACAATTTGATTTTAAGGGTGAAAACTAACAACATATTCACAAACTCACGTTGCACCAACTGTTCTCAGTCTCAAAAAGGCAGGAGTGAACTGATAACGAACAAAACGTCCTGAGCTGGTATCTATTTCGCCGTTCTCATCATCAGTGTCATCTTCTTGCTCTGAAAATGAAAACAGAAATTCAGAACATTGAGAGTTTAAAACACCTCCAGTACCAACCCAACTACCTATTATTCATATGAGGCATTTGATAGTTAAGTTGGGGGCAAAATATTTGGCAGAAGCAGTAGTCTTGGTAAGAGGAGATGGGAGAAAGGGGTTTAACGGGGGAAGCTGAGTGAGGGAGAAAAGAGACCAAATTGAAAGTTCAAGTATGCCCACTACATCAGGGGTCACCGGTTTGGAATCAGATGCATCTCCATAAATCCACTGTCAACAGACAAGACTGCTGATGCAAATTGTAATGCTTCCTCAGGCTCAGATCATACAGTGCAAATTGCTTGCTAAACATGGTACACTTTCGATATGTTGATTCAGTCACTGAGGTATTTAGAAAGAGAGTGAAATAAAGTACCACAGCAAATACCAAATAAAATTTGAATACTTTTTCAGCTTGCTCAGGAATTGCCAAATAGACTCAATACTCAGTAACCGCAAAAGGCCTCAAAAAATGAAATTGAAATTTTTTGTACTGAGCCAGTTTATAACTAGAAACATAGTCTCTGATGTAAATACTGAAAAGCTCAATAGCCATACAGGTACACTGAGGCTTAAATTACAAAACATTAGGCAGGTAATTGCCAACTCTAAAATTGTGTGCTTCAATTGGCCCTTTGAATTTTTAAATAATTTTACGGTTTCCACAAAATAACTTTATTCAACTCTAGTGAGCAGCACCTGCTCAGTATTTGTGAATATTATAGAATTTGACAAATGAAATTTGGATCTTAAAATTCAACTGAAAATAATCAGACCCTTTATGAAAGCATTTGATTCTGGCATCCATCCATCTCAAGAGACAATGGAATCCCAACACAGAATAATCAGTGAATAGCAACTCTCAGAATAGGACATTAAACATAATGGCGTTGGCATGTAGTCTTGCCAAATTGAACAGCCTGACATCAGTTCTGGCATACCGGTTGACATCCACAATGGAATCAGAAAGCACACAATAGCAGCATGATAAAAATAAGTCAGAGAATTAATGCCAAAGCACAGTCCTGCTTTACCCCACTGATAATCTCAAAAGCATCTGATGTATGATAACAGAGGAAATTCTGCACATTCTTGTGGAAAGAGGAAATGATACTTATGATTCCATGTAGGTAGCCTAATTGCCACAGCAGTTTAAAGAGTCCATCCCTGTTGACAATATCAAATGTTTTGGTGAGATCTATGTCGTCAAGATCGAGTGGTCAGTGCTGTTGCAGCACTTCCTCTGTAATGATCAGGAGTGGGAAAACGATGTCAACTGTCAACCTGCCTGCTCTTATGTTTCATCAAGAGTAGACGCATGATATCAGGGACTGCAATGTGGTCAAAGGAACACATTCAGCACATTCCCTATGGTAGAAACACAGGAACAGGAGTAGGTCAATCACTTGAGCCTGTTCCACCATTCAATGTGATCACGGTTATGGCCTAATCCATACACCTGCCTTTGGCCCATATCCATTTGCTTAACAAAAATTTACCTATCTAGGATTTAGATTAACAAATGATCTAGCACCAACTGCCATTTGTGGAAGACAGTTTGAAACAACTATCATACTTTGTGCAAAAATGAATCTTAGCATTTCTCCTGAATAGTCTGGCCTTAATTTTTAGACTATGCTACCTTGTTCTACAATTGAAAAAGTTTAACTTTATCTACCATGTCTTTTCCGTTAACATCTTGAAGACTTCAAACAGATTAATCCTTAACATTCTAAATTCTAGAGAAAACTGGCCTACTTTGTATAATCTCTCCTTATAACTTAAACATTGAAGTCCAGGTATGTAACCTACATTGTCCTCCATCCAAGGCCAATTTATTCTTCCTAAGGTGTGCTGCCTAATTCTGCTCACAACACTCTAAGTATGGTCTAATGAGGGTTTTGCATTACTGCAGCATAACTTTTTCATCCTTGTACTCCAGTACTCAGATATAAAGGCCAGCATTTCATGAGCCTTCTTGATTATTTTCTGCACCTGTTTGTGACATTTTAAAGATCTATGCACCTGAATCCATAAGTCTCTTTAGACATCCAATGTATTAAACTTAATGTGATCTACAAAGAACCCTGACCAATCCTTTTTGGTTCAAAATGGATAATCTGACACTTAATAGCACTGAAATCCATCTGACACATTTTTTTCCCATTCAGCTAGTCTTTGTAATTTTATGTAATTTGTAATTTTATGCTATCTATCCAGTCCCCAATGCTGCCTAACTTCGTACCATTGGCAAATTTGGACGTATGACTTTCTATGTAATTATCCAAGTCATAAGCAAATAATGTGAAAAATTGAGGCATAACACCACCGTGAGACACTACTGGTCACAACATGCCAATTTGAGTACTTAGTATTAACCCTATTTTCTGTTGCCTGCCACACAACCAATTTCCCAGCCACAGCAGCAATTTGCCCTTAATTCCATGGGCTTCTACTTTAGTTAAGTCTCTTATGCAGAAATTCATCAAATGCTTCCTGGAAGTCCACATAAGCAACATCCACAGATATTCCCCTGTCCACTATCTTGGTCACCTCTTTAAAAAATGTAACGAGATTTGTCAGGCATTACTTACCTGTCATGAATCCATGCTGGCTTTCCCTGAGCAGCTGAAAATTTTCAAGGCGTTCAGTTACCCCATTGTTGATTATAGACTCCAACAATTTCCCTACCAGAGATGTTAGGCAAACTGTTCTTTAATTCCCTAGTTTTCCTCTTTCACCCTTCTTAAAAAGGGGGTGTAATGTGTGCAATTTTCCAATCCAGAGCGATGTCCCTTGTATCTAGGGAACCTTGAAATATTATAATTAGGGCATCTACAATGTGCTCCCTAACTTCCCTGAACACCTTCAGATGGAAATATTCAGGTTCTGGGGATTTGTCATTCTTTAGTTCTATTAGTTTTGTCATTATCAATGTTTTACTTACATTAGTTTTACTTAGTCCCTGTTCCTGATCCACTATTAATTTCCTTCAGATTTCCAGCAAGCTATCTTCCTTTTCTGCTGTAAATACTCAGGCAGAGAAATGATTCAAGTACGTCTGTCATTTTCCCATAGTCATTGCCAGTATTCTCACTTTCAATCTTTAGTGGGCCAACATTGCTCCTGACACTTACCTTCCCTTTAATATAACTATGAAATTTCTTCTTATTCATTTTGAGGTTCCTTTTAAATTTCTTTTCATAATCCCTTTTAGTCTCTTATTAGCTGCCTTTTGCTGGTCCTTGTATCATTCCCATTCAGCATGACCTGTGCTATCTTTTAGCCCTATCTTTTAATTTATGTTGTCCTTTATTTCTTCTGCTGTCAATGGCTGGTTTCTCTGTGAATTGTAGCTTTTTCTTCTCAGGGGTATAAATTGGTTCTGTATTGCATTAAATGTTTTTTTTAAAAGATCCTCCACTGCTTTTCAATTGTTTTACTCATTAGCAAATTTTCCCAGTTTTCTGTGGACAGTCTGACTCATCTCATTAGAGTTGGCCTTACCTAAATCTAAAATTCTAACAGCTGAATCATGCTTTTCGCTTTCAAACACTATAAAGAACTTGATCACATTATCAACAGAATTTGATAAATATTCACGCACAATTAGGTTATTAATTAATTGTGGATCATTGCTCATTACTAAATTCAATATTGCTTGTGCCCATGTTGCATCCAGGACATATTAACGAAGGATGCTATCTCCAACACACTCTAGAAATTCACTACCATTCTGGCAGGTGCTTGTTTGCCTCTCCCAATCTATGTTAAAGTTAAAATCCCCCATTAATACTACACTGTGTTTGCTGCACATTTGTCTAATTTCTGCATTTATACAATCTAGTACTTAAGGAAATTTTTACTGTTCATTTACAGGATGTAGGCAGTACTGACTGGGTTAGTATTTATTGTCCATCCCATCTACCCTGGAGAAGGTGGTAATGAGTTGCCTTCTTGAACCACTGGAGTCCTTGGAGGTGCAGGGACACAGTGCTACAAGGATGACTGTTCTAGGAATTTGATTCAGTGATTGTTCATTCACTGTGTAATGGTGTTCGAGTCTTGGAGCAGAACTTGCAGGTGGTGGTGTTTCCATGTTTTGATGTCCTTGTCCTACTGGTGGTAAAGGTCACAGGTTTGGAAGGTGATGTCAAAGATGTCTTAGTGAGTTACTGCATTGCATTTTGTAGATGGTACACACTGCTGCCACTGTGCATTGAGGGTGAAGAGAGTACATGTTGAAGCTTCTTGAACATTGTTGGAGCTGCATCCATCCAGACGAGTGGGGAATATTCCATGCACTCCTGACATGCTCCTGGTCTATAGTGGACAGGCACTGGGAAGACAGGAGATGGGTTTCTCACTGAAATATGACAATAATTTTTTCTCTGTGCCAGAAATGACTTCAATCAGCAGAAAGTTTACCCGATACCCCACGGACTCTAGTTTTGCTAACCCTCCTTGATACCATACTCAGTTGAATGCTGCCTTGATGTCAAGGGCAATTACTCTCACTTCATTTCAAGTTCAGCTCTTTTGTCCACGTTTGGACCAAGTGTGTAATGAACTCAGGGGGCAAGTGGCACTGGTAGAACCCAACCTGAATGTTAGTGACCAGGTTATTGCTTTGGAAGTGTCATTTGATAGCATAGTTAATGATTTCTTAGATAAGTGATGACATGTAGGAGCAGAAATAGGCCACTTAGCCCACTGAAATTGCTCTACCATTCAATGAATTCACAGTTGATCTAATAATCCTCAACTCTGCTTTCCTGCCCTGTCCCCATAACTCTTGATTCCCTTACTGGTTTGCCTTTGATTTTTTTTTTGTTAGCCCAAATGAATGACACTTTTCCAGGCTGAATTCCATTTGCTCTGGCTGTGCCCACTTGAGCAGTCTGTTGATATCGTCCTGCAGTTTACAGCCATCTTCCTAACTGTTTACCCTCTACCAACTTTCATGTCACCTGCAAACTTCTTGATCATATCTTCTACAATTGTACAATAACTTGCTACTGTTAACCCATAATAAAACAGGATAGGACAAACCATCACAGTTTGATTTGAAATAAATCAAATCCCACAACACACAAGTGGCTCACTGAGTAACAGAGCCACACAGCACAGAAACAGACCCCTTGGTCCAACTCCTTCATGCTGGTGAAGTTTTCCAAACTAAAGTAGCCCCACTTCTGAAGTGAAAGCAGAAAGCCACCTTCCAGCTTGCAGCATCACCACTACAGAAAGCAGACAGCAAGCATAAATGGGTATTTTTGAGGTTGGCGAGTTTAAATGAGTGGACTGTCACAAGGTGCTAAGCATGTATTTCATTTTCAGGCTACAATAATGGCATTCTTTTCATGCTGTCATTTCAACTTATCCGATTTGAGTCCATGGTAACAAAACAAAAAATGCACAACTCCATCACTTTTCTGATGGTCAGTTGACCAGGTTGAACTTATCCTGCTTTTTGTGCACAAGGCATACCTGGCAATTTTCTACATTGTCAGGTAGATGCCAATACCAGAACAGCTCGTCTAGGGTGTGGTTAGCTCGGGAGCAAGTCTTCTGTATAATTGCTGGATTTTTGCAGGATCCATACACTTTGCAGCATCTAAAGTCTTCAGTCCTTTCTTCAGACTGCAGTGTGATTCAAATTAGTTTTAGATTGTCACTGAGGACCTCAGGAAGAAGATGAAGTTGGAGATCCTTGGAAATTGTTGCAGTCACTGAGGTTCCCTTTGTTTTCACTAGCTCATGTCACAGGACAATGCCCTGACCAAACACTCGCTTAAAATTTAACTTGTTTAAAATTTAAACAAAGTCTGGCAGTTATCTGTCAACCAGCACTGACGGGTGCATTCTCTACAACAATACCTCTAACAATCACAGTTCACTTTCCAACTATTCAGCACTGTCCCCTCACATGTTGATTCTTCCATTGTATTGGTATTTTATCAAAATGTCCTGATATGTGCAAGATAGGAAGCAATGGCCCAGTGGCATTATCACTGGACTGTTAATCCAGAGACCAAGATAACATTCTTGGTTTGAATCTCGCCACAGCAGATGGTGGAATTTGAATTCAATTAAATATCTGAAATTAAGAATCTAGTGACAGCCATGATTCCATTGCCGATTGTCGGAAAAACCCATCTGATTCACTAATGTCCTTTAGGGAAGGAAACTGCCATCCTGACCTGGCCTGCATGTGACCCCACACCCACAGCAATGTGCGTGGCTCTCAACTGCCCTCTGGGCAATTAGAGACGGGCAATAAATGCTGCCTAAAAGCAACACCCTCGTCCCTTGAATGAATAAAGAACAGATGAAAAGCTCTGACAGCAATCAGAATATAATAATACGATTACTCCTAATGGCCAAATAGCTGTGTTATGGTATTCATTTATATTTCATAAGCAATTTACTAAATTATAACTTTAAATGTCTCTTACAATTTCCATAACTCATTGGTCTCAAGTGCTCATTAAAGCTTAAAAGATAGAGAGTCATACCTAGTAGTGATGAAAGCCATTGAACTACTGACTAAAGCCAGTTTTTTGTATTCATTCATGGGATGTGGGGCATTGCTGGCTGAACCAGCATTTATTGCCTGTCCCTAGTAAGTTCCTACTTAAGCCATACTCAGTTGGTTATGATAATGAAAGCTGCCTACAGTCTTTCAGACTACAGGAGCCTTTTCCCAAGTGGCAACATACCTGAGGCTGGTGGTTTGGCAATCTCAAACAGAACAGTGCCAGATTCCATGTCTCGAATTTTAAATCGTGTAAAGTCGATGTTGTAAATGTTGTCTTCAGGTTTGCACAAGTAAGCTGGAAGAAATAATTCTTAATGTCATTGTTAAACCTTTATTAATATAAAGAAAGTATCAAAAATGTGTGAAACAAGGTGGCAAATTTTTGAGTCAAATCACTCAGCTGAAGCATCTGATCATAAATAGTACAATTCAGTATGGGATCATTAATTTTTAAAAATGAATTCTATTTCTCATTTTAAACAATCGAACTATGCCACAAGATTTCACTCTTTTGTTAAATAAAAGACAATCATTATTGGATATAAGGTAACTAAATAAAATAAACTATTAATTTAACAATATGGATTATACCTACATATGTTATGTACTCAAGCATTTTTTTTTAATATAAGGCACACACCAATCTAAATTTACATTTATAGGGACCACCCATAAGTATGCCACAATGCCCTAGATTATTCATTTCAGCTGTATAGTTTTTTTGGGTGAGTAAGACCCTCCTGCTGCTTAAGAGCCCCATCACTTCAACAAACCTTGGTCACCTTTTGAATTGTCACTTCTTCAGATATTCTGACAATGTCTAAAGCATAGCATTTTAATTACCTTTCCTGTACAATTTCATTTTCCAGAATTGGAAAAACAAAATCACCTGCAACATATTAACATGAACCATAGCTGAAATATTTGCAACAATGGCAAGTTAAGAGTATTTAATGTGCACTATGAAAGACGTGTCAAATTGTAGAAAGTATTACAAATGTTTACGCTCACATCGTCTTAGTCTCCCTCTCTGCAAATTCTTGAAATCATATTCACACGACACCATGAACTTGCCATTACACAGACAAGCCTCCACTATTGCCATCACAACAATCATTGATAAGTCACTTCTGATCACGTCCTTCAATCATTCTTCACCCACCTTCCCCTTCCATGTCACAACTCTACTTCATTTGGTATCCTGCAAAGAAATATTCCTCAGCAATTCACTCTCAACTGCATTCTCAAAATCTGAACTGTCAGGCATTTGACAATCTGTTTAATATTTCTGCAGCTACTGATTTGCTCAACTGGATCTTTGCCTCCACCTCTAACGTCACAGTCCCAAACAAAACTATTTCTTTCTCACTCGTCATTTCCTGTAGTATGGCCCTCATCTCCACTCCCTTTAATTAATGGATCACAGAGTAGAATGGATGGCAAACAACTAGCATCAACATTTGTCCTCAGATGTGCTTAGAAAACAAAGCATTATCAGGTCCAGATTTCATCTGCTAAAACTGCTCTCATTATTCTTGAATTATCTTGAAATTCTAGATAATCCCTAGGTTATTTTAGGTATTGCAAACTATTTGCGTAAATATCTCTCCCATCTTCTTCACCTTCTCAAACAAACATGATGAACTCATTAACCTTTTAATTATCAAAACTGAAATCATTCTAAAGAGAAATGGCTGATGTAGCTGTTCTTGCAGACAGTAGGCCTCTTGTAGTCAAACTATTCTATGATCCTAACAACTGCTTTTGCCACATGTCTTTGTTCCCCTGCGCATCAAGCCAAACTTCATCTGCCTCAGCTCATCAGCTAAAATATCTCATTCATTCTTTGATACCACAAGACTTGAGTAGCTTGCCACATTCTACTATCCCTGAACTTGAGGCCATCTAAAACTCTGCTGCCTAAATCCCACAAAGTTCTGTTCACCCATCACCCCAGTTCTCACGGATTGACATGGCTTCTAATTAAGCAACAACTCTTTTAAAATCCCTTCATTACGCCACCCCTTTACCTATTTCCACAATCTCTTCCATCACCACAATCCTCATGCAATTACACATCTAATTCTCGCGTCCTGCACATCCATAATTTTAATTGTTCCACCATGATAAGCCATACTTTCCGTTCCTTCTGCTGTATTGTCTGGAATTCTCCTCTTAAACTTCAACTGTCTTGCCCTCTTTTCTCCTTTAAAATGGACTTTAAAACCTAGCTCCTTTTAAGGCCATTTGCCCTAAAATCACATGTAGCTCATTGTCAAGTCTTGCTTTATAACACACCTATGAAGTGCCTTAGAAGGATTTTTATGTTAAACTGTCTTGTATAAATACAAGCTGTTATTGTGGGTGATATGATTTTGTAGGTACAACATAATCAGTTTTCATTGCATATACAAAAATAAGATTTGTCATTTAACTGTGATAAGCAATGCCAATTAATTCATGATCAATTATCTCATAAATTATCTTGGCAAACATCTAATCCAATGTGAAAAGTATAATAACATCTCAGAGCAGGGTTAATTAAAAATAGCTACACGTAAAACAGAAGAGTGAGAGAAGATAGATTTAAAAGGGATCTGAGGGGTAACCTTTTCACACAGAGAGTGGTTCATGTGTGGAATGAACTTCCAGAGAAAGTGGTAGGTGCAGGTACAGTTATAACATTTAAAAGACATTTGAATAGGTACTTGAATTGGAAAGGTTTAGAGGGATATGGGCTAAACGCAGGCAAGTGGAATTAGTTTAGTTTGGGGAAACTTGGTCACTGTAGACAAGTTGGACCATACTGTATGACTCTATGACTCTCTACAGGGTCTCTAACTTTGCTGTAGCATTTGGGCACCTGAGCAGACTTTTGGTTCTTTTACTTACCAATTCAATTATATTGCTGGTGGCAATCTCAAAAATGAGTTTGATAAAAGTCACCTTCATTATAACCTGATGTTTTACTAGAAAGACCTCTCGTACACAGAAAAGAGCATTTTAATATAAAAAGGAGAACTAAAAAAAAGTGAGCCAGGCTCTTAATCACTTCTTAGGAAGTGAATTGAAAATAAGAAGTAAATATTAGCAAAGAAACAAACATGTGACATGGTAGACAGCGTGCAAAAGATAATCTTTATTTTGTTTCCTTTTGACTTTCAGAAAATTAAATAATTATCTGAATGTTCACACAAACAAGGTTCAAGAAAATAACTCAGAGAAATATGGATTCCAGACATTGGTTTGATTGGTAAGATTACGATCAAAGAACTAAAGATACTTTCCAACTATTTCTCTTTCCTTTACCCCACTCTGCCACTTCTTGCCTGCCACACACCCGCATTCCACCCAAATCAAACACAGCATCATTCCTACCAACATTTTCCCTTCTTTTGTACAGATCAGGAACATGCTATTGTAAGAAGCGATAATTCTACCAGTCTTGGCTACTACTACAGACATTGCAAGACTGAAGAATTTCAAACTGAATATTATTTTCACAAACTACCATCTCCTCTCTCCCCCAACCACACTCCCTTCCCACTCACTCTCTTCCCAATGAATTTCATAAAAAAATAATTCAGTTGCAAATTTTGCAATTTTCTTTTTATCTGATCAGGGATGTAGGTGCTGCTGGCTAGGCCTCCTCCTTTCCTGTAGTGAAGGTCATGGGTTTTGAAGGTGCGGTCAGAAGACAGTTGGTGAGTTATTGTAGATTTTGTAGATGATGCACACTGCTGCTACTTTGCATCAGTGGTGAAGGAAGTGAATGTTGAAACTGGCGAATGCAGTGCCAATCAAGCAGGCAGCTTTGTTCTGGATGGCGGCAAGCTTTTTGAATGCAGGAACTGCACTTATCCAGGCAACTGGAGAGTATTCCATCACACTCCTGACTTCTGCCTTGTAGATAGTGGACAAGCACTGGGGAGATCAAGTAATTGACCTCTATACATAATTTGCAACCTCAAACCTACTTTTGTAACCACTGTACTTATATGGCTGGTCCACTTCACTTTCTGATCATTGGTAACATACAGGGTATTGATAGAGGAGGATTCGGCCATGGTAATTCTATTGAACATCAAAGAGCAATAGTTAGATTCCTTTATCAGAAATGGTCATTGCTTGGCACTTGTGTGGCATGAACACTAGATATTGTCCAGGTCTTGCTGCAAATAGACTGCTCCAGAATCAAAGATGTCCTAAATCTCTTGAAAAATGACCGGTAAATACAAGATTTCTGAAGTATTAACTTTCATATATCACCAAAAGATAATGTTGTCACTAAAATTAATTTACAAACTCTCAGGGAAAATATTTACAGGACATAATTTCACACCTGCAAAACTAACTCAAGTTTTGACATGTACAGGAATGCTCTACACGATGCTTAAGTACTTTGACATTGAACAAATGATAGAGAGTTTCTGTAACAGTAGATTAATGTCAGCACAATTGAGTATACAATATCTATTTTAAAGCGGTCAATAATTGAAATATAACACTACATTGTTAATGATAACTGATACATTCAATATAAATTTTTTACATATGAACAGTAGTGATAACAGAAACATTCTTGATCTTTCCAGTTGGTCATGTCAGCTACATTAACAGGTCAGCAGTTGAAGCACACTCTCTCATGTGAACAGAAAATCAGGTTTCATGTCAGGTAGTTTTAAAATATAGACAAAATTCAGACTTCTCACATCCACAAAATTGAAAATGGTGCAAATGCTCAGCAAATTGAGTAGCATCCTCAGAAATAAAAACAATTAATGTTTCTGGTTGATCGTCTTTTATCAGAACTGGAGAATGCGCTAGAACAGGTTTTAAGCAAGTGCAGAGGTAACGGGGAGGAGGAAAGAAAACAGAAGGAAAGGCCTGTAACAGGGTAGAAGGCGGGAGGTGACCAAATGACAAAAAGGGGATAATGGTAAAAGGCTGTTAAGGAAAACAATAAAAAAAACCAAAAGAAAAAATCTAGAGTAGATGAAAATTACAAAAATAGATTCACCAACAGCAACTGCTATTTTTAATAAAAAGACACTGTGCCTATGACCAAAGTTGCTGAACTGTTGAATTCAATGTTGAGTTCAAAAGGCTGTGAAATAACCTAATCAAAAGACAAGGTGATGTCCCTCAAGCTTCTACTGAACAGTTGAGCAGGCCAGAGATCAGGGTACGAATGAGACGAATAACTAAAATAAATGACAGGAAGTTGTGGATCACACTTTAAAAATGAATGTGTTTTGGAACCTCCAGTCTGCATTTGACATCTTTAATGCAGAGCATGATGAACAGTGATATAAGCAAACCATGCTTTCAACAGAAAGGAAAACTTTCCATTCTTGGCTCGGGGAATAGAAAAGGTAAAAGTATATATCTTGCATCTTGTATAGTTGGTTAAAAAGGGACAGTGGAACAAGTGTGGTTGAAAAGTGGACCAAGTTGTTGCTATAGGAACAATTCTTCAAAATGCTTAAAGGAGGTGAAGGGAAGATATGTTTGGTGGTGGCATTTCATTGGAGGTGGAGGAAATGGTGAAAAATGATCCACTGAACGTGGAGGCTACTCACCTGGGCATGGAGGACAAGGATAGCTTCATTCTGATTGGAAGAATGGAGCGCCACGCAAAGAGGAGTAACTTCATCCAGGAAATTGGAGGGGGGCGCGGTGCAGAGACAGTGAGAGGGATGGAAGACAGGGACAGCGTGAGAGAGACAGGAGACACAGGGAGGGAGGGAAAGTGCAAGCATGTAGGAGAATGAGTGTGTGGTAAACCCTGAAACTGAGATACAAAACTCCAACCACAACCCTACTCCTCCTCGCCTCCCAAAATCCTATACACAAAAAGAGCTGGGAGAGGAGAGAAACCCAGCCTGAAGGGTAATCTGTTCCCAAACCCCACTTTTATGCGAATTCACATAAAAGGCTGGCTTAGATTGTGTCACCAGAAGTGAAAGCAACGTCAATGTTTCTTAGAACTAATTCCCTAGCTCAGTCCCAGACCTTCCTCTTCCTTGTGATCAGTACTTGGGGATTTGTTGTTTTTTCCTCTCTAGTTCTGCTTCTTAACATAGGCAGAAAAACAATTATTTAGCTCTGCTGTTTGGTCCTTTGTGATGGTTAATTTTATTAATCAATTATTTATTTATCAATTCATTGATTGGAATTTTTTTCCCCGAGACTTGTATTTTAATTTATCCCAAAAATTTTCTTCCTAGAATTTGTTCACCAGTAAACCCCCATGAGCGAAACACTGAAATGTGGACCTCAATTCGAAAAGGTGAACAAGTCTATTCTAGATTAATAGTCCTGAATTCCATTTACTGACAGGAATTCATCACCTCTTTTTTTAAAACTTTGGTGGTTTTCTGTTATACCTCCCCTGCTCCTGACCTGTTGACTAATTTTATCTATTTTTAAACCAGAAAGCGTGTCACTTAAATTGCTTATTTTAATTTCTCAAAAATCTGGGGACTTTCCTAACCTCTACTACTCAGCACCACACTGCAACATTGCAAAAATGAACACTTGGAAATGATGTTGAGGTTCAAAGAAAAAATATTTTTTCTTATTTCTTGGTGGTGTGCTGGAAAAAGTCTAAGGAAAACTCAATCAATCACACTATCTCAGCAATAGTCAAAGGAGGCACAGAAAAATATATATTCAATATTGATGGACATAGTCTGCTAAATTTTTTGATGAATTTTCAATAAAAATGGGAGATGATTTTCAAAGATGGTACTAGAATTGATTAGACACTACATGCATTAAAAAATCTGCATTATCCATTCCACTCTCCTAGTTTCTCCAGCTCCATCACATCTGTTCTGATGATGCCAGCTTCCATAGGTGGGCCTCAGACATGTCCACCTTCTTCCTCAACTGAGAATTCCCTACCACCATGGTTGGCAGGAATCTCCCAGCAGGATATCATCACCAGACATATATTGACCTCCCCGCCTTTGTCAGCCTCCTGCAGGGACCATCCCCTCAAGGACACGCTGGTCCATTCCTCCTCCACTCTCAACATCCCCAACGCACTTTCCCAGGCTATCTCAGAAGGTCCAACACCTGTCCGTTCACTTCCTCCCTCCTCGCTATCCAAGGCCCCAGACACACCTTCCAGGTGAAGCAGCGATTTACCTGCACTTCACTCAATTGACTCTACTGTATTCACTGCTCATAATATGGTCTCCTGTACACTGGGGAGACAAACACAGATTGGGTGACCATGTTCGATCTACAAAAAGGTCCCCGATCTTCCAGTTGCCTGTCCCCACCACCATGTTTCCTTGGCCAACATTTCTGTCTTGGGCCTGCTGCAATGCTCCAGCAAGGCTCAGCCTAAGCTTGAAAACAAGCATAGCATTTTCCACTTGCCTTCAGGACTCAACATTGAGTCCAATAATTTTAGAACCTGAACACCTTCCTCCCATGTCCTTTGCCCACACTCCAGGCCCCGTCATGACATTGCCGAGTTTTGAAAGGTCAAAAAAAGACAGCAAGCAGATAATTCGGTCACAAAGATACAGGTGACATTTGAGACTCTGAATCACCTCATGTCACTGCAAAGTTCTCAATGAAATGACGCCGGGTGGGGTGTCCTCCCTTGATTGGACATGCTCAGATTAAACAATCTGCAAAATTCAAACCCTCTATTACCTATGGATTGAGCAAAACTGAAAATCCCTGATCTCCCAGACAATCTTCGAACCTTAAACTGAACAAAGATGTAGACAAATCAGATAAGGAGCTGTGAATATTCACTGTCTATTTCTCATTGCTTGGCAATGATTTCCAAGTTTGGTTCATTTATATGATCAATGGAAGTAATGATCAGGTGATGCCATGACTGAAACCAAATTAAATAACTAATTTTATTTACTCCAAGAACTAGTACTCTAACCCTCACCTCTTATTCTTCTCTAGACACTGCACTCCTGCAATGTTCCCTCGGATCTCATTATTTGGGAGATCTATTCCTACTCCTTCAATCCTACCTCAGCCAAACTGTTTACCACAAATTCCCCTCCTGATCCCGTAAACTGATATTATGGCAGTTCTCTCTTCTCAGATAGTACTTCTTCCCAAACTATTTCAAGTTACCTGTCATCGCTCCCTCCTCCAAAAGTCTACTCATGACTTCTCTGCACTTGCAAATTACTGTCCTATTTCTAACTTCCAAAGTTCTTGAATGTGCCATTGGTCCCCAAATTAGCTCCCATTTTCCCCACAATTCTACATCTGATGACATTTCCAGCCGACTTAATGCTGAAGCAACTGCGTCAAAGTGACAAATGACATTCTGCATGAGGGTCACCACAATAAACTGTGCCTTGAAATCGTCTCCACCAATCTGAGTCTTGGACACAGTTGATAACGCCTTTCTTAAACTTCTCTCCTCCATTGTCCAACTGAATGAACTGTCCTTGCTTGGTTTTATTTTTAACTACCTAATCACTGTAACAGAATCTTCTCCAACAGCCTCTCTTCCCATTCGTGCTGTTATCTTTGGAATCCCTAGCTCTCACAAGTAAACAAAAAAAAACTCATTGCAGGATTCCTAGACTCTGACCTGCTCTTGTGTAGATGGTCCAGTTCAGTTTCTGCTCAATGGTACCTTCCCAGCAATGGTAATGCCATTGAATAGCATAGGTCAACAGTTAGATTCTCTCTTGTTAGAGATAGCCATTGTCTGGCATTTGTGGAGCGCAAATGTTGAGTAGATGTCAATGTTGTAACTATACTGGAACTGGTCACCTAGGACATAGCAAGTTCTGGAGCACAAATCTCTGGTACTATTATTGGAATACAGTCAGTGTCCATAGCAATATCTATTGCCTTCAGCCATTTCTTGGTATCACTTAGAATGAATCAGATTGGCTGAAGACTGGCATCCATAATTTGTGGACCTCCGGAGGATGCCAAGATGGATCATCCACTTGACCCTTCTAGCTGAAGCTTGTTGTGAATGCCTCAGCCTTATTTTCTGCAGTGACGTGTTGGGCTCTTCCATCATTGATAATTGAGATACTTCTGCAGCCTCCTCCTCCTCCTGTGAGTTGTTCAACTGTCCACCACCATTCACTGGATGTGACAGAACTGCTAAGCACAGATCTGATCTGTTTTTTGTGGAATCACTTATCCCATCAATTACATGTCGTTTGTATCGTTTGACACGCAAGTAGTTCCGTATTCTCCAGATTGACCCTTCGGTTTTTGGCATGTCTGGTACTGCTCTTCACATGCCCTGCTGCATTCTTCATTGAACTATGCTGGATTCCCTGGCACGATGGTGATGGTAGAGAGGGGGAGATCCCAGATTGTGGTTGACTACAATTCTGCTGCTGCTGTTGACCCATAATGTGGCCTGGAGGCCCAGTCTTGAGTTACTCAATCTGTTTGAAATCTCTCTTATTTAGTATGGTGGCAATGCCACACAGAATGGAGGCTACACTTGACATGAAAACAGCACTTTGTCTCCGCAGGGATTGTGCAGTGATCAGTCCAACCGATACTCTGATAGACAGATGCACTTGCTGCGGCCAGATTGATGAGGAGGTGGTGGTCAAGAACACATACCCAGTCCAGCAGCTAAGCCCTTTAAGCCCTCAACTAGATCAGTCAGTACTGGTGCTGCTGAGCCATTCTTGAAGTCTTCTAGCAAGAGTACATATCGTACCCTTGCTACCTTCAATGCTTCCTCCAAATGTTCTGGTCTCCCTGTTATAGGAAGATATTATTAAGCTGGAGGGTGTTCAAAAGAGATTTACCAGGAATGGAAGGTTTGAGTTATAAGGACAGGCTGGATAACCTCTGACTTTTTTCACTGAAGTGTAGGAGGTTAAGAGGTAACCTTACAAAGGTTTATAAAATCAGGAGCTATATAGATTAAGGTGAATGGCATGTGTCTTTTCCCTAGGGGAGATTTCAAGACTAGGGGGCATACTTTTAAGGTGAGGGGAGAAAGATTTAAAAAAGACATGAGGGGCAATTTTTTTTTTTAAAACACAGAGTGGATCGTGTGTGGAATGAACTTCCAGAGGAAATGGTGGATGTCAGTACAGTTACAGTATTTAAAAGACATTTAGACAAGTATACGAATAAGAAATGTTTGGAAGGATATGGGCCAAGTGCAGGCAGGTGGAACTAGTTTAGTTTGGGATTATAGTCAGCATGGACTGGCTGGACCGAAGGGTCTGTTTCCGTGCTTTATGACTCTATGACTACTGATTCATCAGCCAAGGGGAGAGGATGGTAGGTGGTAATGAGCAAGAAGTTTCCTTGCTCATGTTTATCTGATGCCATGAGACTTCTTGCAGTAGAGTCACTGTTAAGGGCTTGCAAGTCAACCCCATTCTGATAGTATACCATTATTTCACCACTTCTACTAGACAGGATAGACAGGGCAAACCCAGGGATGGTAATGGTATTGTTTGGGACACAATCTGCCAAGTACAATTTCATAATTACGTCTCTGTCAAGCAACAGCCTGACAAGTCTGAGAGGTTGTTCTCCCAATTTTGTCACTAGCCCCCAAATATTCCCAAGGAGGACTTTACAGGGTCAACAGGCTAAGTTTTTCATTGTTGTTCCTGGCGTCTAGGTTGTTGTCCAGTTGTCTGACTTGTTTTGTTCCTTTTTTGAGAACTTTTAATGATTTGATTCAGGTAAGTGGCTTGCTAGGCCATTTCAGAGAGCAGTTAAGAGTCAACCATATTGCTGTGGGTCTGGAGCCACACGTAGGCCAGACTAAGCAAGAGTAGCAGATTTCTCTCTGTAAATGTTGAGCAGATGGGTTTTTATGACAATTGAGAATGGTTTCATTAGATTATTAATTTCATACTGGTTTTTAATTTAAATTCTGTTTGCCACTGTGAGATTTGAATCCGGGTTCTCAGAGCATCTCCTGGATCTCTGGATAACTAGCATTCACTGTAATACTACATGTGTACATCTGATCACCTCTTCTACTCCTCAACTGCTCTACAATTTAACATGATATGGGAGACAGAAGAAAATTTCTGTTGCAGCAAACTATTGAACATTTTACAGCTTACAACTGATCCAGAGATAAAACTCATCCAAGAAACAAATGTAGAAAGTGGATTTGACATAACTAACCGGACCCCCAATCGCTAGAGTAAACAGATCCATTCAAACAAAGATTTTGAAAGTAGCCTTCAGCAAGATGTGAAGGGTGGTGTTCCTCTTATCATCTGCTTTAAAGAAAATTATATGGGCTAGTCATGCCAAACATTTTTGTGAAATAAACACCCCAGAAGCTTTCATACCGTTATTACAAAACAAAACATAACAACATGCCCATTAGATAGTGCAGATGATTGAAGTTTTGTCAAAAAAGTTGACTCTTAGGAGTGCCAGGAATTAGAGAGAGATAAAGAAGTTTGGGGGAGGATTTCCAGAGGTTAGGGCTAATGCACTATAAAGAATGGACACCAATAGAGAAAGAATTGAAATCAATGATGCTCAGGAGGCCAGATTTAGATACATTGAAGGGTTATGGGGCTGGAGCTAGGGGTGATTAGGCCATCGGTAGATTTGAAAACAACTATAAGAAAAAGTAGGAACCAAGGTAGATTATTAAGCATAGGGTATTGGGTGAATGCATGTGGCACCAGTAAATACACAGGTTGCAAAGTTTTGGATGATCTCAACTCTTTTGGACGATCTCAACTCTGGGAGAATAGAATACGAGAGGCTGGCCAGGAGTGTATTAAAACAGCCAAATCTGGAGATAATGAAAGCATGGGTGAAGGCTTCCCAAGCTTAACAACTACAGCAGGGGCAAACACCGGTGAGATCGTTGCGGTAGAAATGCACAGGCTTAATGAACACGCAGGTTTGTGGCTTAAAGCTCATCTCCAAGTTAAGTATAAAGAGGTAGCAATCTAGTTCAGGCTCAAGACAGTTCCCAAGGAAAGGGATAGTCTGTAGCGAGGGAGCAGTGTTTGTAGTGGTCTCAAAAATTATTGGATCATAAGAAATAAAAGTAAGCCATTTTGTCTCTTGAGCCTGCTCCACCAATAGAAGATGATAGATCATCTGATTGCGGTCTTGACGCTACGTTGCTGTCTACCCCCAACCACTGCACACCCCTCCAAAATCCTCAAACTCGTTAGATCATCAAAACTCTAACTCCGCCTTGAATATATCAATTATCAATTTCCCACTGCCTACTTGGGTTAAGAACCCTAACGATTAACATTCCTGTGAGAATATAACCCTTCTCATCTCCATCTTAAATGGAAGACCCTTTCTTTAAAAAACTATGACCCCCTTGTTCAAGATTCCCTACCAAGAAATTACTTCTCAGAATTTCCCTTGTCAAGTCTGCTCCGAGTCCTATACATTTCAAGAGGATCGCCTCCCTTACTTCCGATCTCAAGTAAGCACTATACAGTCCTAAAAGTGCATGAAATTTTTCATAAGACAATCCCTTTGTCCATCTCAGGAATCAGCAGAGTGAACCTACTTTGAGCTGCTTCCAATTCAAGCATATTTTTCCTTAAGTAAGGAGACCAAATCTGTGACTAGTACTCTAGGTGCACTATCACAAATACACTGCACAATTGATTTAAGACTTCTCTACTTACTCCATCTTCTTTGCAATAAAGGTAAACAGTCCACTACCTTCCTCATTTCCAGCTGTACCTGTGTGCAAGCTTTTTGTGACTCATACACAGACAGCCAGATCACACTATGCCTTGATAACCTGCAATCTTTCCCTATTTAAATAATAATCTGCTTTTCTATCCTTCCTGCCAGTGAACAACCTCACATTTTCCAATATTATACTCCAACTGCCAAACTTTTTGTCCTATTCATCTAATTAACCTATCTTCAAATGATCAGTAAAACTGGCTACAATACAATCAGTCCCTTTATCCACGTCATTAAGTACAGATTGTAAATATTTGAGGGCCCAGCACTGATCCCTGCAGCACTCCACTAGTTACAGCCAACCACCCTGAAAATGCTCTATTTCTGTTAGTCAGTCAGTCAATCTTCTATCCATGCTAATAAAATCATCCTAAAACACTGAGAAATCTCACTTTATGCATACCTTTCTTGTAGTTCCTTATTGAATAACATTTGGTATCTCAAATACACAACTACTGGTTCTCCTTTACCTAATTTGTTGACTACAATGCTAATAATTATCAAAAATGACTTCCCTTTCTCAAATCTACATTGACTAAATCTATGAGATGGCAATAAATGGTGGCCAGCTAGCATCGCTCATGCTCCACAAGTGAATAAAAAAAACTTCAGATACAGAAAAACTAATATGTCACTAATTCAAAATTTCAAACTTAAACATAAATGATGTCAAAATATGTAAATTACACACCATACATCATAAAGCATATCCAAAAATAGCGTGCATTCTGAAAACTAGTATTTTATTGCTATTTATTTTTTCCTTCATTTTCAGACATACTATGGTATCTTGAAATAGCCGTGTTCTTCTTTAGCATCTCCCAAGTCTTTGCCACTTGAATTATTTTGTTGGTGGGGAGCTTCATTTAATTCAAATTTAGATATCCACCACAAACCTCTAATTTTCCTTCCTCATAGTTGAGCCTGTGTGTCAAGCTCTTTTTTTGCAATCATGTCAGCATTTTTGGGTGCAGAGCTTAAGGAGAAGGCATCATGAGAAAGTGCAAGAGCATGCATGAATTATACAAATGTATTACATATGAAAAACGCCTTGCAACCAGCATCCTTTCGTCACATATCCAAAGCATCCATCACAAAGTTTTATCTTTAGATGCTCTTCTTACTTTCCTCTAAACACCCATCATAAACTTTCTTCCTAAACCTTTTCAGTGAATATATTTTGTGCTCCACTAATACACATACTACAATGAAAAAACTTCTTGTCAAAAGACAACACTCTAGAAAATCCATTTGTTTTCATTAGCATTCAAAATGCTACCAAGTAATTATCAGTCCTGAAAAGGTGCTGTCACTCTTTGATGTTACCACCACTGGCAAACTAGATTGGAAATAACATGCTCCAAGAATAACTACATTTAAGCCAACAAGCTTTAATATTGTGGGATTCCCTTGATTAATTGCCAAAATTGATTACATCACCAGTACTTCACTCTGACACTGAACACAAAGCACGGTATTTTCGTATACTTGCAAGGTTTGGAATGGGAACATCCAGAATAGCATTGCAGGATGTTTTGTCATTCAAGTGTACATACTTGAAAAATTCACATTTCCATTGTGCTTTAATAAGATCCTAATTAACGCCACACATAAAAGATTGACTTATTTACCCAATAAATTGTCTTGGCACCAGTCACACAATACCAAAGTGTTAACAGTGAAAGGCAGTGAGAGCTCATGTTTTCATTCCCATGTGGCAAGATTGAAGGCAGCTGTTTAGTGCCAGTCTAGACACTCATTCCAGCAAAAAATGGACCAGGGGCTTGGGTTCAAGTTCCACCTACTCTAGAAATGTGTAATAACTTCTCTGAACAACCAGAAAAATAGGTCAAATAGAAATCTTCCAGCAAAGTATGAGGGCCTCTTGTGGTGCAGTGGCAGTGTCCCTGTCTCTGTCCCAGGAGACCTGGGTTCAAGTTCCACCTCCTCCAAAGGTGTGTTAGAACATCTCTGAACCGATTGATTAGAAAATACATACCAGCAAAGTTTAGGGATATCTTGTGGTACAGTGGTAGTGTCCTTACACCTGAGCCAGGAGACCCAGGTTTAAGTCCTACCGGCTCCAGAATGCTCCCACCTGCTTTGGAAGAACATCTCTGAACAGGTGATTAAAATATCTTCCAGTAAAATTACATTCAGCAATAATTTGCGAACCAAGACTTAGCAGACACCAAGGATTTTAGACATCAAGGTTAATCGTTATGCTGTATATGTGCAAATTAAACCATGGAATGCAGAACAAAGTTTACACTTACTCGAGAGACAAAATTTCAATAAAGCAGAACTTTGCAGTAGTTTCCCTGATACTTTTTTTTTACAATTTATTCAGAATACCCTATAAATTGAGGAATTACTGTGTGCAATGCAGCATAAACATTTATAGTATTTTCAATAACCAGTTACAAGATTAAACTGCAGAGAATTGAAGCATGTTATTAGCTTGACGAAGAGGAAGAACCAAAAGCTATAAAAGTGGGAGGATAACTTGCATCTTCAAGCATCAACCCACTCATAGATTAGCATCATTTTGCTACTGTACCTAGGGCACATACGGTTACACATTTTCTCTGTAAACTTAGCAAGCTCTGACACACCCAACTTGTCCAATTTAAGTAGAAAAGTACCAAACTGAATAAAAGTGCACAAATACAATAGACACCAATGGTTTCTTATGATTTCACTGCTTTCAGGTGGATTCCATAAAGACATATTCCAAAAAGTACTTCTAAACAAGACCAGAAATTGAAGCCTGAACTTCAAACTTAAAAATTGCCCAACCTCACTGGGAAATTGTCAGCAACTCTCTTAAATAATTGGTAATTGTAATAAAAACATCTGTTCCGATCAGGAAAAAACATTAGATTCAGAACAATCCACCCTTTCTTTCCCTCACAGATGACTATCACCTACAACCAACTCATCATAACAATCAATCCCTTCTTTGTAGAAACATTAAATTTTCACAAATTCGATTACTGTGTTGTGTCTACTTGACTTATGTATATACTTTATACAGCTGTTCTTTCCTTCGGAAGAAAGAACAGGAAAGTGACATGGCAAATTTTATTCCAACATAGTATTTCTTTCCAACCCCTTTACCCGAGCCAAGCAGTTATACTTGGAATTTTGGTGATAATGACAAAAGATACCTAAAATATATAAAATGCAACCTTCAATCAAGAATTAATTAGAAGAATGAACTACTTCAGTGTTTAAAAGGCAAGCTTTGATATTTAAATTCATCATGCAAGGGACTAATCTTGCACCATCTCTAAGGCAATGTTTAAAATTGCAAATAGCCTGCACGATAAAATAGCAAGATTAGTGACTGCTGAACAGCAGAAACCATTAGTTCATCAACAGAAATTATAAATGCCTGTAGTTGTAACTTTTTGGTAATTTTTTGTTGATTGAGGCCTGAATGCTCAGAAATGGAACACATCCCCTTTTTGAAGAACAATTTTCAGCATCTAAATTTAAATTCAACAAAATCGAGAATATAAAGCTAATTTCAGTCATGGTGACCATGAAACTATTGTTGTCATAAAGACCCATCTAGTTCACTAATGTCCTTCAGGGAAGGAAATGTGCATCCTTACCCAGTCTGGCCTATGTGACTCTAGATCGATGGCAATGCTATTGACTCTTAATTGCCCATGAAATGACCCTAGCATCTTCATTTCAAGAACATTTGTTTGTTGGCAATAGATTCTGGCTGTACCCATACACGCAAGTCCCAAAGAATAACAAGCAACTCTTGCTCAGTTGGTTTTATTTCCAGGCAATTTTGGGGCAACCTTATACTATGAGCCCTTGCACAGTTGGGAGTTCGTGACACACTAGTGTTATGGACCAGACCAAACCGCCTCAATATTTTAAGAAGATGGTCTAGGTCCCAACTTTTTCTTATTTTTAAAGGCAGATGTGAGGCGGTGTGTTCCAGGCGCAATTTGATTGGTCAAACTACCAGGCTTGAAGCAAAACACATTTTATTCCCACACTACAGTTAAAATATAAACATAAGTAAGAAGAATTGGAATAAATTAACTCTATTGGAAAACTTAACAAAATAATAGGTTATTTAACTTCTAAGCAGCAACTGTTCCAATACAGTAACAACCCTTGGCAAAGACAGATTCAGTAATAATACATCATCTCACATGTAATTCTCCAGTCCAGGAGAAAAGAACATCAAGAGAAAATTCAGAGAGCAAGAGAAAAAGAGAGAGAACTCAAGCATTTTGCTGTATCAGGGAGATATGTATAGCAGCTTCCAAATCCCAACAGTTACTAAAAGCTAAACTAAAATCCTGTTTCTGTGGAAGCTTGACCACACCCCTTCAATGCTGCTTCTTTAAAAAAAGAACAAGGCCTCACAAGTTGTTTACTTTGTTGGCTTGAAACAGACCACTCTGCACCTCGGTCTCAACCTCTCTTTATTACAAGAACCAGGACAAAATACACCTCTTAAAGCCATAGCATTATTCACACTAGGTTAATTCCCAGTTTCCCAAGTTGGCATGACTCTTCACTAGTGAAGATACAAGTAACATCCTAGAAATTAGCGTACATCAGGAAATGGAACAGAGGGAGGGTGGAGCTCAAGAAAATTACAATCAGCAAAGAACAAAGAGAACAAAGAACAACACAGCATAGGAACAGGCCCTTCTGCCTGCCAAGCCTGTGCCAACACATTTTGTCCTTCATAGTAAAACTGTCTTCACTTACAGGATCCATATCCCTCTATTCCCTTCCTATTCATGTATTCATCCAGGTATTTCTTGAATGCTGCTATTGTGTCTGCTTCCACCACCTCCTCTGGCAGTGCATTCCAGGCACTCACCCCGCTTTGTGTGAAAAACCTGCCTCGCACATCTCTTTTAAACTCCCCCTCCCCTCACCCTCATCCCAAACCTGTGTCCCCTAATAATTGACCCCTCCAGCTTCTTACTTTCCACTTGATCCATGCCATTCATAAACTTATAAACTTCTTTCAGATTGCCCCTCAACCCCCTGCGTTCCAGTGAAAACAAACCCAGTCTATCCAAATTTTTCTTCATAGCTAAAATCCCCTATACCAGGCAACATCTTGGCAAACCTTTTCTGTACCCTCTCCAAAGCATCCACATCCTTCTGGCAATGTGGTGACCAGAAATGTACACAATATTCCAAGTCTGGCCTAACTAAAGTTCCATGAAGCTGCAACATAATTCGTCTATCCTTGGATTCAGTGCCCCTTCCAATGTAAGCAAGCATACCATAGGCCTTTTCTACTACTTTATCTACCTGTACCACCTTCAGTGATCTGTGGACCTGCACGCCTATCAATACTCCTAAGGGTTCTGCCATTTACTGTATAATTTCCACGGGTACTTGACTTTCCAAAATGCATCACCTCACATTTGTCCGGATTAAACTCCATCTGCCATTTTTCTGCCCATGCCTCCAACTGATCTATATCCTGCTTTATCCTCTCCCCATCCCCAGCCTCATCCCATGACCAACCCTCCCTCTCATCCCCGCCTCCTTGACCTGACAAAACCTGTCCATCTTCTCTCCCACCTATCCGCTTCTCCCAGCTCACTAACTAACCCCCCACTGCCTACCTGCACTTACCTACCACCATCCCACCTACATTCCCCAGCCCCACCCCACCTCTCTCTATTTATTTCAGAGCTCCCTTCCCCCGCCCCCATTTCTGAAGAAGGGTCCTGACCCAAAATGTCAGCTTTCCTTCTTGTCTGATGCTGCCTGGCTTGCTGTATTCCTCCAGCTCCACACTGAGTTATACAGTACATAGCTTTCTTTCTTCAAGTCATTAATATATATTGTAAACAGTTGCTGTCCCAGCACTAATCCCTAGGGAACCCCACTAGTTACAGGACACCAACCTGACAAAGAACCCCTAATCCCCACTGTCTGTTTCCTGCCCATCAGTCAATTCTCTATCCATGCCAATTTATCACCTCCAGCATCATGCACACTCATCATACGACTCAACCTTTTGTCAGGTGCCTTGTCTAATATGCAACACATCCACTGGTTCTCCACTATCTGTTCTGACGCACAGAGACATACAACATGGAAACAGATGCTTCGGTCCAACCAGTCCATGCCAACCATAATCACAAACTAAACTAGTCGCACCTGCCTACACTTGGCCCATATCTCCGCAAACCTTTCTTATGCATGTACTTACCTAAATATCTTTTAAACATTGTAACTATACCTGTAACCACCACTTTCTCCGCCAGTTCATTCCACACACGAACCACTCACTGTGTAAGAGAACTGCCCCTCATGTCTTCTTTAAATCTTTCTCCTCTCACCTTAAAAATATGTCCCTTGGGTCTTGAAATACCCTACCTTGGGAAAAGACACCTGCCATTCACCTTATCTATACCCCTCATGATTTTATAAACCTCTATAAGGTCACCCCTCAACCTCCTACGCTCCAGTGAAAAAAAAGTGTCCCAGCCTATCCAGCTTCTCCTTACAACTCAAACCCTCCATTCTGGCAATGTCCTGGTAAATCTTTTCTCCAGCTTAATAACATCCTTCCTATAACAGGGAGACCAGAACTGGACACAGTACTCCAGAAAAGGCCTCATCAACATCCTGTACAACCTCAACGTAACATCCCAACTCTTATACTCAAAGGTCTGAGCAATGAAGGCAAGCATGCTGAAAGCCTTAACCACCCTGATGCAAATTCCAATGGATTATGTACCTGAACCCTTAGATCTCTCTGTTCTACAACACTGCCCAAGACCCTACTTTTAATTGTATGTACACATGTATATATCTTCCTCAAAACCTCTAAATTAGTCAAAGATGAAGTTATGCTGTTATGCAAATGAAGTGCAATATGACCTCTACTGCTTGATTAGATGAGCTTCCAAATGTTTTACTATTACTTCCTTAATAATTTATTCCAATACTAATAATTGGTATATGAAGTTATTCATTTTAAAAAGAATAAAAGAACAATATTATTCAAAACAGGAAACTGTGAAAAGCTGCACACAATAATTGAAAAGTACTCTTAACTGATACATACAAAATAAGCCCCTCCATTAAAATAGTGAACAGAGGAATATCATACTAATCTTAAGCATTCACTCACTACTTGTTAAAAGTAAAGATATGGAGGAAGAAAGATTGAGTGTACTAAAAACAATTTCTTCCAAGATTTAGGTTCAAATCCAACCCAAATCAACAAATTGCTTGTCACAATCTAACTGGAAGGTTGGACAGGACAGTGAAATAGGTTCAAGAAAGTCACAGACCACAATACAAACTTTTTATCAATCTGACACTAATTGACAATTACTTTTATTCAGAGATGTCTAAGAATGACAAATAGAAAATAAAAATATTTATGCTAATTCACTGGAGCAATAAGGGTACGCTGTTGAAGGAGAATACGACTGGTATTAAACGCTGCATCAAAAGACATTAAATTCAATTCAACACTACTTCACGCTGTCATTGAGTATTGAAAGTGTAAAAAGCTTTGCATTCTTATCTTGCATCTTTCACAATGGAGAAAAAGAAAGCTTAAAAATACAAGCTACTTCAAACAAAAAGGCCATCGATAAACTCCATTACAACTTTCACCATTAGTTTGTGACAATGTAAACTCAATGAGACACTGGCACATCTCCCACAAAGGTGCATCTTGTAGAGTGCATGATTGCATATTACGATACATATCTTGTAGTAAGTTATTAAAAACGGCAGGTAAAGTGAACAATTTTTAGATACTGGAACAAAAACAAAGTTGCTGGAAAAGCTCAGCAGGTCTGGCAGCATCTGTGAAGGAAAAAAAGTTTTTCCAGCAACTTTTTTTTTGTTCCTGATTTACAGCATCCGCAGTTCTTTCGGTTTGTAATATTTAATAACTGGCCTGTTGGAAATGAAGTATAAAACTATTTGACAATTATGTGAAGCAATTAATATTTTTCCAGAAATCTGTGAAGATAAGAGACAAGCATTCTATAAATTCTTCATTACACACAAAAAACTTTACAGCCAATTAAACATATAGATCAGATTTAAACTAAAAAGGCATTCTGCTGTAATAGCAGAATGGAGTAGCAGCTTGGCTCAGTGACAGCTTACTCATAGGAAACTGACCAGGAGTAAGCAGATGAAAAGAGATGGCAGAAATGAAAAGATTGGAAGTCCAATGGAACCTGACTTACAAAATCAGAGTGCGTCATTACATAATTCATCAGAAACCAGACCAATCTAATGAATTCCTCTATAAAAGGAAATAATACTCAGAGCTACCTAGTGTTGTACCCTAAATGACAAATGCGTTCGAACAGTCCAAATCTATACTTTTCGGTGAGAACTTTATTTCAGTTAACCACAGTCTATAAGGCTCATATCCCACTAATGGCTAGCTCTCCATGTTTACAGAACTGATTCTCACCCAATTAATCCGTAACTAACATACCTATCATCTGTTCCCTTGTTCCAATAGGTCTTAGGCATTTCTTCAGGCCTTGTTAGAGATATCTAGAGGTTCATTTATTATGCTTTTTCTGATGCCATTGTTTAAAACCAATGTGGCCATTCGTTACAAGTTCCCAAAATCATTTGTAATCCTAAATGGCTCTTAGTGACATTAACCAAAAGCAACCAAATAAACTGCACCTGGAATATAAAACTCTCAAATATAAACTTGGTGGTTACCAGATTAGGAAAGAAGAAATTACAAGCAACTAACCATGAATTTATCGGCTGAAGAACTGTTTTTCAGGTTGTGAGCTGAATCATAAGCAAGCCACATATGAATTATATCTTGTTATTTCCAAACATTGACTCAGAATGATATCTTAGAAATCTGCTTTGACATTGGAAATTCCCCATTTCAAAGATATACGTACCATACAAGAGTAGAAATATCCATGATACAATTCAAAGTCTATTCTTGCTAACTACGAACAGAATGCTTAAAGTTGAACAACCAATTTCAATGTCATGTTCTAATAGCATTAGTGAGATAAGAGACAGACAATCATGCCAATCTATAATCTCTATTCTTTAAGCATATAAAAGTTTCTCCTTGTGAGGAAATTCTCTTTCAACACACTTACAATCATGAATTTACAGAAATACATTATCATCTCTCTCTAGATTATCTTAATAGCCTACTTTTAATCCTTACCCATTGAATGTTTCATTGCATTGAGGTTCTATACTATATCATACCCTAAATGGATATAGTCAAAGTCAATCAATTGAGTAAAAGAACAAATTTTATCCGCCAATGTTAGTCAGAAGATGTCACATGTCTTTTCTAGATGCTTTGCTCAAGCCTAACATTCCATATTTGGTTTAATTTTAACATTGTTCTACCCATATCTGCATATACCAAGTTTCAACATTTCTCAATTTTTTTGTAGTTGTATGTGTTATGTAAAAATTATTTCTAATAACCCTGCAAATGGTTCCAGTCTGCAGAAGAATTAATTTGCTAATCCTGAAACCAATCGCATTCCCACATGTTGATAAATTTACTGGTCTTAAGTCAGCAGACCCGTGGTGAATTCAGCCTGATTATATGATCTGTAATTGTAACTTACACAAGCTGTAGAACATTTAACAGATTCTGCTTTATGTGGAATTCCAATTCCCTGTGACATTTAATAAATGTTCCTAAATCAATACAAACACACTATTCACACTAGATTGCAAATTACAATCCATAAATTCTCAATGATGCATGGCAGGTGCTAATTCAATTAGCCATCAAATGTCAAGTTACATTTGCTGGAAACTGTCAAAAGAAATCAGGTCAGGTCAGAAATAAGTTTTATAAAAGTTTGAAGTATAAAGAATCCATCAGATGCTTTAAGTACCCACAAAATGTCTTTTTTCCTGTAATGGATACAAATGACTGAAAAGTTTTATTTAAATATATTAAATGTGATAGTCTCCATAAAACAGATTTGCAAAGCTAACCACATTCATGTCTCATGTGGTGATTAAACGAGGAAAATATTTCCACATCTCTGACTCTCAGCATTTTCACAAAGTAAAATGAAAGAACTGCATAAACTGGAGATCTGAAACAAAAAAAGCAAATTGCGGAGAAACTCAGCAACTCTGGTAACATCTGCAGAGAGAAAACAGAGTTAACGTTTTGAATCCAGTGACCCTTCTGAAAATTATTACATCATCTGAGATGACCTTCTTCACATGATCGAGAAAGACATTGACAGCAGCTTACTGCCTCATAGGTGGCAACATGGCTACGATTGCTTTAACTTCATTCAAATGCAAGTATGTACTTTCTGGCATAAACAACTACCAGTAGCAACAGTTTTTTTTCCTTCTTCACCACCCCGGGGAAGACTACTATTCCACCTACAATCAATAAACTGAATGTAGACCAGCCATTGAAGCAAGGAGCTTTCCTAACTTAAATGTCATTCTATCACACCAGGAAGAGCATTTAACCACTTGAGTTAGTGATTTGTATTTAGTTAACTGATTGCAAATGATTTCAACAGTGCTGACTCAATGGCTAGACAGTGGTTTGAGCAGAGAACACCATTTGATAACTTTCACTCTCAATCTTAAAGTTTGTTGAGAAGATATTGCATTTGTGTGCTCAAATATATTTAGAAAGGCAAAGCTAATCATCTTGTGAATGTACAATATTGGAGAAGCAGGCCATTCAGTCCTCAAGCCTGTCCCACCATCCAATAAGATCTTGGTTGATCTGTTTGTGTTTTAAATTCCACATTTGCATCTACCTCTGATAATACTTGATTCTCTTACCTAAAAGGAATCTATGTATTTGCGCCTTAAAAAGTGTTCCCACTTCCAACACCTTTTGAGGTAGTTTGTTCCAAAGTTGCACAACCCTCAGAAAAAAACTTCACCTCATCTCTGTCCTAAAAGGGCAACCCAAATTTTAAAAGTGTCACCTATTTCTGGACTCAGCCTCAGGAGGAAACATGTTCTCCAAGTTCACCTTGTCAAGGTAAATAAGGTTCTTACACAACTCAATCAAGTCACCGCTGTTCCTGTAAACTCTTTTGGAAGCAAGCCCAGCATGCCCACTCTATCCTAAGGTAACCCAGTAATTCCATTCGGATGAAGTCATTGAACTCAAAATGTTAATTCTGTTTTCTTCTGTCAGACCTGCTGAGTTTCTCCAGCAATTTCTGTTTTTGTGCCATTAATTCCAAGTATTTTCACCTGTTTTGTCTGTGCTTGTCTCAAAAATAACAAATTGCAAAAGGATCATTGGTTCCTTTCAAACATGCAAATATAAATAGCACTACAACAGATAACCATAACCTTAAAAATTGCCAAGCTCTGTACTCATTGACTGCATTTTTACAATAGGCAACATTCACAATGACGGATACAAAAATCAATTTTTAAAAGGTTAAGCCCTGACTTTAATTTCATTGATTTTTCATATTTGGAAAGAACCAATGATCATTTTGCCCCTTCGCCTTACTTTTAAAATGAACTGACAATGACAGTCTAAGGTAAGCAGTAATTTTTTGCCTTTTTTTAAAAACATATTTGAGCACACAAATGGAACATTTTCTCTCTAAACTTTACCTGCAAGTACATTCCTATACCACTGCCACTGTTTAACCACTGAGTCAGCTCTGAGTTTTTTTAACGCATATTGCAGCTTTCTTATATACTGAATCAGTGGTTAAATATACTTCCTGGTGTGATACAGAATGACATTCGGATTGGGGAGGTCCCATGGTTCAATTGCTGGCTTGTGTTTAGTTAACTGATTGATGTTGAAATCAGTTGCAATACCCATTTGTTGGCTCTGAATCAAACTTTTGACATTGAACCATCGACCAAATTAATAATAACGGTATGCAGATTTCATAAAAGGGTAAGAAAATTTGCACTAGTTAAATCATAAAGAACTTCACTGCCTCTTCCAAGATGCATGAGCCAAAGGAAACAGCACTAAACACAGCTGTTCATGCAACATGACGATCCATCGTCTTTTTGCGCATGCTGTGTCAGCTTTGCTTTTGCACAAATATTCATTGCTTACATCAGCATTACATACAAAGAATGGGGCTTTCTTTTGCCATATCTGCCACGTTATGTATACGGTACCGAAACGAGAATGGTGTCAGAGGACTGCAGAATTGAAAATGTTACACCCTTGTTTAACATGACAGGAAACAGAATGATCAGTAAACATATCCAAGAGAATGTCACCACTGGTGATGTTATCCTGTTTTGAGGGAGCTGGCAAGATAGGAGATAAGGGGGCTGTATTTTTATCAAACCGTACATTGCTCAATATTGTTGGAACGGTTGCTTCTGTGGTGGCTGTGATACTACCAACAGCAATGATAGGAAATAGGAAATTAGACTCGAGGAAAACATATTTTGAGGCTTCCCAGGGATTGGCTCTGGGACAACTTTCCTTGATGCAAATTAATAACCTCAACTTGGGTGGATGGAGCACAATTTCAAAATTTGCAGATGTCACAGAACTTGAGTACCATGAACCATGAAAGATTGTGTCAGATATAACAAGATTTCGAGGACCTTGATAGGCTAGATGAATAGGCTGGCACATAGATTGAATTTTATACAGAAAATGGATGTATTTTAGCAGGAAGAACAAGAGATGGCAATAAAAGTTACAATTGTAGGTCATACAAGAACAGTGCGTCCTGGGAGTAAATGCACACAAATTGTGGAAAGTAGCATGGGAGGATAAGAAAGTGGGTTAAAAAGGCATACAGGATCCTGAGTTTTATAACTAGATGGCTGGAGTAAAAGGAAGTTATAACACACTGATTCTGCCAATTGCAGTACTGTGTCCAATTCTGAGTACCACACATCAGGAAGCACGTGAAGGTTTTAGAAAGTTTGTGGGAGGTCAGTTGGCTAGAGCATGGCACAGGCTCAATGGCAGTCTTCATAGAGGCTTGCCTCTTTGCCATGCCCCATGCTGGATGTCAAGTGTTGTGTCTCAACGTATACAACTATTTGAATCTCCAAAGAAAGATACCTATGATCCTCCATGGACAATGATACATTACCATATAAAATTTATGAGAATGGTTCCAGGGACAAGGGATTTCCGTTATGTGGATAGATTGGAGAAACTTGGGGTTGCTGTCCTAAGAGTAGAGAAGTTGAGAGAAGAACTATTAGAAGTGTTCAAATTAATGAGTGCCGAGACACAAATAATAGAGAGAAACTGCAACAATTGGGTGAAAAATCTAGAATCAGAGGATACTGATTACGGTGAAAAACAAAATAGCTAACAGTAGCATGAGACTATTCGGATCTGGATTGCCTCCAGTGCAAAGTCAATCTTGACTTTCGAAGGTAAACTGATTAAATACCTTAAAAAAGAAACTGCAAACATACAGAGAAAAAACACAGTAATGAGACCAGCTACATTACTCTTGTGAAGGGCTAGCATGGTCACAACAGGCAGAGTAGCCATCTCCAAAGCTGTAACCAAACCATGATTCGATTAACACCTGTGTAAGAGACAGTGATTGCCCTTGACATCAAGGCCACATCTAAATACAGTATGACATCAAGAAGTTCTACTAAATCTGGAATCTATGTGAATAAGGGCGAAAATTCTCCACTTGTTGGAGAAATACCTGGCACAAAGAAGGACAATTATAGTTGCTAAGGTCAGTCAGGTTAGCTCCAAAACATTTCCGCAGAAGTTCCTCCGAGTATGTTTTTTTCATCACCTGTTCAGATATGTTACGACTCACCTCTGGAGCAGATAGGATTTGAACCTGGGCCTCCTGGCTCAGAGGTAGGAGATATTATCACCGCACAAGAGCCTTCATGACTTCAATGTAGTGCCTTATCTCCAGCTGCTTCATTAATGACCTTCCCTACATCATAAGGTCAGAAATGGGGATATTTGCTGATGATCATACAATGTTTATACCATTCACAACTCCTCAGATAGTGAAGCAGTCTATGTCCAATATCCAGGCTTGGGCTTGAAAGTAACATTTGCACAAGGCAAGCTTCAGGCAATGACCAACTCCAAAAAGAGAGAATCTAACCATTACATATTAACATTTAGTGGTCTGATCATCATTGAATGCCCCAATTCAAACAGCCTACAGATGACCATTGACTAGAAACTGAACTGAAATAACATAATAAACACTGTAACACAACAAACGGTGGATGCTGGAAAATCTCAACAGGTCTGGTAGGATCTGTAGAGAGAAAGCAGAGTTAACATTTAAGGAAAAGGTTGGTATATATGATTGAGAAGGGGTGGAGGAGGGGAACGGAGTAAACAATAAGTGCATATGGAGCCCAGACAGAGAGGAAAACAGCTGGGTAGGCAAAGGTCTGACGTATAGATCAGCCTGGGAGAATGAATAGCTACTAATGGGGCCTGTTATTGGTTGACACTTGTTTTTGGTAGCAGCCCATGTGATGACAGGCCTGGTGCGTGGGGATTGGGGTAAGGACATGGGAGAAAGTTTACTGCATTGTCTTTCTCCTTCACCCACACCCCACTCCTTCTCCAGCAAATATATCAGCCTCTTCCTGGCTATAAATCAGTTCTGAAGAAAGGTCACGGAGCCAAATGTTAACTCCACTTTCTCTCCACAAATGTTGTCAGACCTGCTGAGTTTTTCCAGCCATTTCTGATTTTGTTGCATACAAATACTGTAGTTGTAAGAACAAGTCAGAAGCTAGGAATCATGCAGCAGGTAACTCATCTACTGACTCCTCAAAGCCTGTGCACCATTTACAAGGCACAAGTCAAGAGTGTGATGGAATGCTTTCAATTGCCTGGATGAGTGCAGCTCCAACAATGCTCAAGAAGCTTGACATCATTCAAGACAAAGGGGCTCACTTGATTGGCACATCTGCAAATATTCACTCCCTCCACTACTGAGGCTTAATAGCACCTTGATGGACGATCTACAAGATGCACTGCAGGAATTCACAAAGTCTCCTCAATCAGCATCTTGCAAACCATAGACCACTGCCATCTACAATGACATGGTTAACAAATACCTGGGAACACCACCAGCTGCAAGTTCCCCTCCGAGTCACTCACCATCCTGCCTTGCAAAGACATGACCATTTCATCAGTGCTGATAGATCCCTCCCTAACAGCATTATGGGTCTACCTAAAGCAAATGGACAGCAGCAGTTCAAGGCAGCAGCTCACCATCACCTTCGCAAGAGTAACAAGAGACAGGCAATAAATGCTGGCACAGGAAACAATGTTCATCTCCCACAAATTAACAGAAAAAATTGTTCTGCCTCGTAGGGATGTGATAGCAAGGGAAACCATGAAACTTCAATCTTATCATCATTCCTCTTTCATTCAGACTTTAAATTCACAAATTACTGCCTAACTAATGCACTAAACACAAATTTCACTAATTTGGCAAGTTAATTATCACAGTGCTGTATTGCAAACTTTAAAATTACGTCAAAACAATACACTGAAGTTACTCTGAAGAATTGGCATGGACTAATATCAGTCTCCTCTGTAAATATTAATATCCATACTCGCAAATGCAGAGCAAATCTGCAATGATCTTAAGCTCAGTTATCGAACTTTTAAAGAGTTCACCTGTCTTCCACACCAAACCAAGCATTTACTAAATCTTACATGCATCCATGACTGGGGTTTGCAGTTAAACAAATTGTCCGATTTCGAGGTTCAACTAAAAAAAACTGGAGTAGGCACCAAGGTGGGATAGCTCCCGAGGAATTTTTCCCCCATCACAAGTATCCCGCTGCGCCAAGGAATCAGAGCTGAATAGATTAAGTAGGATACCAATGGATAGGAGTAAGCTAATTAAAGCGAGTAATCAAGTACACGGCAAGGGTGTCTACAACTATATTAACCTACTTCCCCTTTCTTGCAGATTCTGAAGGGAACATCAAGTTTAAGGCCTAATCGGTCAGGTCGATGGACCGAATACCGATATACCACCCCAGGCAGCCAGCCACCCAACCCAGCTATCCGTGAGGGAGAAGCAGCCGCTTACTCTCGGTGGCGCTCTGCAGACACAGCACATCGAGAGGGTTGATGGAGTCCTGCTGCAGCAGCTCGGCCTCGGTGATGGGGGTCAGGCCCTCGGGCTCCGGGTTTTTCCTGCTCTTCATCCTGTTGAGCACGCTGCCGCCCTCCTTCTTCGGCTCGATGCCGTCCGTCCTGTTCTCCGAGTCACTCATCCCGGCGAAGTGGGTTCAGAAGCACCGCGGCCGGACAGACGGAGCGCGAAGAAAGTTTAAGGCGCTCGAACAAGCCCAAGACTCGGGGCTCCGTCCGCCGGCTTCACCTTAGTTTCTCCTCCCGTTGTCCAGCAGCAGCAACCGCCGCCTCCGGCCGCAAAGATCCGGTCACCGCCGCTAGCTTCAAAATGGCGGCCGGTCGGTAGGACTCGGTATCTATGGAGAGGAGGTGCATGGGTCAGCACGGGGTCAACGTCAGCCAATCAGGAGCCGCCCCGAGGGTCAGCTCCAGGGGCTCTCTGCAGGTTGCACAACGACAACTTTCTGAAGAAGGGTCCCAGCCCGCGACGTCGACTTTCCTGCTTCCCTGGTGCTGCCTGGCCTGCTGTGTTCCTCCAGCTCCACACCGTGTTAACTCTGACTCCAGCACCTGCCGTTCTTCCGAGTGATTTATAAACCCTGCCTGCTGGAGTGGACACGACTCTTGCTAACCTTGTGTAATCCACTCCAGCCGTCTTTAAACAGTGAGTCCTTCCACTGATTTCAGAGAATCTGGTTTGCTCCCAATGGTCTCTCATCAGTTCTGAAGAAGACCCGAAACGTTAACTCTGTGCCTCTCTCCAGAGATGCCGAGTTTCTCCAGCAAATTCTGTTTGTGCTTCTGATTCCACCCCCACCACCAGCATCTGCAGTTAAATTTTTTTGTTGGTTTGTTTGTTTGTCTATAATTAGAGCCTTCTACATGCATAAAGCACCTTCCTGTAACGTGGAAGGAATTTCGATTCGCGCCTACGGATTAAAAAAAAGGTGCCTGTGGCCAAGCTGAAGTTTCTCTTGTCTGACGAAGGTTCATAGACCTGAAACTTTCACTGTTTCTCTCTCTCTGCACGTAAGCTTCCCCATCTGCTGTGTGTTACCAGAATTGCCTGATTTTATTCAAAGTCAAAACAAAGAACTGCGGATGCTGGAAATCTGAAACAAAAACAAAGTTCTGACGAAGGGTTACTGGACCCGAAACGTTAACTCTGTGTTTCTCTCCACAGATGCTGCTAGACTTGCTAAGTTTCTCCAGCACTTTCTGTTTTTGGTCCAGTTTATATTGCCTTCTCCCTGATGCCCCTCCAAGACAAGTTATTCTGTTTAATTACGCTGACTTCGCAGAATATATGTCACGACTATTGCACCATTCTGTGACTTTGTTGATAGCACGTTCATCTGAGTCACAAGATTGTGGTTGAAGTTTGACGTCCTTGTGTAGTGCTCAGGAGGCGTTATACTGTCAGAGATGCTGTGTTTTAGATGAGGTGTTAAACTGACGTCCCATCTGTTTTATGTGAACAGTGCCTTTGTGTGGAGGTGCCGGTGTTGGACAGGTGGATAAGGTCAGAAATCACACGACACCAGGTTACAGCCTGACAGGTTTATTTGAAAACGCAAGCTTTTGGAGCGTAAACCCTTCGTCAGGAGAAATGACGAAGTGAAACTCTTTCACTTCACGTATGAAGGGGCTACGCTCCCTTGTGTTATCAAATAAACCTTTCGGGCTATAACCCGGTGTCCTGTGATTTCTAACATTGCCTTTAAGGGAGTCCGACTTTTAAGGACTTCACAGTTTGCCTCCAGTGTTGTCGCTCTACCTGCCAGTGCACTGACAGAAATCTATTGCTTTGCTATTATGTCTGCTCCGTAATTTGTAATATGTTTTACTGTTTTAAATAAACTATCTCACGAATTATCATCATCGCATGGTGAACAGCAATGGAAAACATCTTGTTTGAGTCGATCATGCTTGAACAAGTAACTCTGTAGTTGAATCACATGGTCAGCAGTCTAAAATCGTGCTAAATTGAATGGGACAACCCTCAACATAAAAACCGCAAGAACTGCGGATGCTTTAAATAGAGGTTGCTGGAAAAGTTCAGCAGGTCTGGCAGCATATGTGGAAAAAAAATCAGAGTTAACGTTTCGGGTCCGGTGACCCTTCCGCAGAACTAATGGTGGCTGGGAAAATGTCAGCTTATATGCAGAAAATAGGGAGGGGGTGGGGTAGGGAATAAACAATAGGATAGAGCCTAAAGAGAGAGAAGAGGACTTGGATAGACAAAGGAGTTGATAACGATCTGGCTGGGAGGGTGAATAGTTGTTAATGGGGACTGTTAGTGACTAACAATAGGTAGTATGTAATGGTAGGCTATGTGGTAACAAGGTGTGTGGGGTTAGGGGCTGGGACACCGGAGAGTTTAGGCCCTAAAATTATTGAACTTGATATTGAGTCAGGAGGGCTGCAGGGTCCCCAAGCGGAAAATGAGGTGTTGTTCTTCCAGCTTGCGTTGAGCTTCACTAGAACACTGCAGCAAGCCAGAGACAGAGATGTTGGCCAGGGAACAGGGTGGTGCGTTAAAGTGCCAGGCAACTGGTAGCTCAGGGTTTTTTTTGCAGACAGAACGCAGGTGTTCTGCGAAGCAGTCACCCAGTCTATGCTTTGTTTTTCCAATGTAGAGGAGACCATATTGTGAGCAGCGGATGCAGTAGACTAGATTGCATTTCTGAAGAAGGGTCGAGGCCCGAAACGTCAGCTTTCCTGCTCCTCTGATGCTGCTTGGCCTGCTGTGTTCATCCAGCTCTACACCTTGTTATCTTAGACTAGATTGTGTGAAGTGCAGGTGAAGTGTTGCTTCACCTGGAAGGTATGGTTGGACTCTTGGATAGTGGAGAGGGAGGAGGTAAATGGGCAGGCGTTGCACTTTCGCTGGTGGCAGAGGAAGGTGACGTGGGGTTGTGGGTGAAGGAAGAGTGGACCAGGGTGTCCCGGAGGGAACAGTCCCTGCGGAAGGCGGACAAAGGAGAGGAGGGGAATATGTGTCTGACGGTGGCGTCTTGCTGGAGGTGGCGGAAATGGCATCTGATTATCTTCTGGATGTGAATGCTGGTGGGATGGTAAGTAAGTGCAAGGGGAACTCTATTGCTGTTGTGGGAGGGAAGAGAAGGGAAGGGGTGAGGGTGGAAGTGTGGGAGATGTGTCGGATCCGGTTGAGGGCCCTGTCGACAACGGAACTGGGGAATCCTCGATTGAGGAAGAAAGTGGACATTATGGAGTCTCCCTTGTTGAAGCTGGTCTCATCTGAGTATATTATAGAACCCCTATAGTGTGGAAACAGGCCCTTCGGCCCAACAAGTCCACACCAAACCTCAGAGCATCCCACCCAGACCCATCCCCCTATAACCCACCTCATCTGCACCTCCCTGAACACTACGGGCAATTTAGCATGGCCAATCCACCTAACCTGCACATCTTTGGACTGTGGGAGGAAACCGGAGCACCCGGAGGAAACCCACGCAGACACGGGGAGAACGTGCAAACTCCACACAGACAGTCGCTTGAGGCTAGAATCGAACCCAGGTCCCTGGTGCTGTGAGGCAGCAGTGCTAACCACTGTGCCACAGTGCTGCCCCTATGTGCGACGGAGACAGAGGAACTGAGAGAATGGGATGGAGTCTTTACAGGAAGCAGGATTTGAGGATGTGTAGACCAGGTAGCTGTGGGAGTCAGTGGGTTTATAGTGGTTATTAGTGGCCAGTCTATCCCCAGAAATGGAAACAGATGTTTAGGAAGGGAAGGGAGAACTCTGAGATAGACCAGGTGAAAGTGAGAGCAGGGTGGAAATTGGAAGCGAAATTGATGAACTTTTCCAATTCCGACGGGAGATGGAAGAGCACCGATGATATCATCGATGTATCGGAGAACAAGTTATGGATGGGGGCCGGAATAGGCCTGGAATAAGGAATGTTCTACGTACCCACGAAGAGACAGGCATAACTGGGGCCCATGAGGGCACCCATGGCCATTCCTCTGACCTGAAGAAAATGAGGAATTAAAAGAGAAATTGTTGAGGGTGAGGATGAGCTCAGCCAAGCAGAGGAGGATGGTGGTGAGTGGTGATGGTTCAGGTCTTTGCTCCAGGAAGAAGCAGAGAGCCCTAAGACCCTCCTGATGGGGAATGGACGTGTAAAGGGATTGCACATCCATGGGAAAGAGGAGGCAACTGGAACCTGCAAACTGGAAGTTTTGAATTCGGTGTAAAGTGTCAGAGGAATCACAGATGTACGTGGGCAGGGACTGGACCGGGGAGAGAAGACTGAGTCAAGGTAGGAAGAGATGAGTTCTGTGGGGCAGGAGCAGGCTGAAACAATGGGTCTGGCCGGACAGTCCTGTTTGTGGATCTTTGGGAGGAAGTAGAAATGAGTTGGAAGCAGTGGGGGGGAGGTCACCGGATGAAATGAGATCCGTTACTGCAGTAGATACAATGGCCTGATGCGTCATGGTGGGGTCATGGTCCAGGGGAAGATAGGAGGAGGTATCTGAGAGCTGGCGCTCAGCCTCTGCAATGTAGAGGTCAGTATGCCAGACTACAACAGCACCACCCTTATCGGCAGGCTTAATAACAAAGTCAATAATAACCCTCAATATTTTTGTTGTTACAGTGTTGGAGAGTGCTGAAAATATAGCTTGCAGGTAAGCAGACATTACAGCAAAGCAACAGATACTGGCAGTGATGTTCTCTGAAACGAACTCAATCAGGCCATAAAAGAAAACAAAGAACCATTGAAGCAATAATAAGCAAGATCCAGGTTTCAAAGAAAAAGAGAGGGGGGAGAAATGTTGAAGGCTGGACAGTTGTTAGAGCAGATTTTGAAGGAGAAAAATATACTGGACCAACAGAAGGCTTTGATATAATTAGAAGAATCCGGGGTGTAAAACCGGAAGCTTCAAATGAGCTGGAAGCTTTTAAGAAACAAAACAACAGTAAGTGCTAAGGAGATTTGAAAGAAACTGGCTGAGGTACAAGCCAGGTAAGCTAATGGCTACATCAGATACAGTAATCAAATTTAGTGCAAGCAGATGTATCCTTGGATCTGCAAATTGATCTCATTGACATCGAACTTGAACATGTGAGACTATTTTGGCCTTTTCAGAAGGAGTAAGAAATTTTGTGAGGAGTGATTTTTTTTTAAAAGGAAGGCAGGTCATTATACCATAGTAAGCATGACTTAATACTATTCAACAATTTTGTTATTCAAACATGGGCATATATCAGACAAGATGACTCAGACAAGACGACTCAAGAGAGTCTATATTAGCCAAATATCAGTAACAACATCAAAATCCCTTGTGAAAAATTAAGAGGCACATTAGGAGCATATGCTAAGTCAGCACAAAGATCACCGAAAGCAGAGTCCCTGCCCATTCTTTGTCCAAAATCACACCTGACCTTTATTGTATCTATGGAAATGACCACACCTCAAAATTCATAAATTGCACAAATGTCAAGCACAACCATTGCATACTTCACTTTTATTTTATTTGCCAACCCTGGAGAGATCATTTCAGACAATGGTCCACAGTTTTTTTGGTAAACTGTTCCCAGACATGTGTGAGAAATGGAGTATTGATCACACCACCTCTTCTCCATGTTATCCCAGGTCTAATGGTGTGTCTGAGTGCATGATTTGCACAATCAGAACTCTAATCCTTAAATGTAGATTGGCAAAGCAAGAGCTGTACTTTGCAATGTTACATTTGAGAGCAACACTCTTAATGCAATCATTCCATCACAGGTACAGTTCTAGTTTGGCAGACCAGTGCATTCCAATTCACTCACTTGTATCCAAAGTAATCTTTTTGAACCTCAAGAGTAGCTGAGAAGATGATGACCAACATGCAGAATGCAAAAAAAGGTATGGGACAACAAATCTGTATTCAGGACCCTACAGCATATACATGGCAACCAACCAAAGTGACAAGAATGTGCTCAAAACCTAGAACTTATGGAGGTATATGAAGGTGAGACAAAACTGAGGACCAATCACATCTGTTCCAGTTTCCCAACCGCCAAACAATCCTGTAACGTCACATATAAAACCTGAATACATGCAGATAATATTTTTGACTGTGGAGATCTTCCCAACAAAGTCACTGTCATAGGATCTGGACATATAAGCAAATTGTCTATGCATGATAAACAGTCATAGACTCACTTAGTATTGTAAATACATAAAACTTCCTTGTGGAAAGTTGGGAGTGTTGTATGTGTATCTTGCCTTTAAGAGAATTTACCTTTAAGGACTCCATAATATCATAATATTATAATATTGCAACTCTGCCTGCTTTAGGCTGCATACATACACAAATTGCTTTGCTGTAATGTCTGCTTTATACCTTAGAATGTATCTTAAATAAACTTTTGATGGTGTAAGTCAATCTCTACTGAGTGATTTGATTATTACACTGTTATCATTAACATGGCATCATCTGCCTTTTCATGTGACATGAAAGATCCCACCATATTTTCAAAGAAGGGCATGAGAATTGTCCCTGGTATCTTGGCCAATATTCATCTGAATCAATACCACACCAAAACAAATTCTGGTCATTGTCATATTGCTGGTTATGGTAGCTTGCTTTGTGTAAATTAGTTGCCATATTACCTACATTACCACATGATTATGCCTCAAAAAATATTTAATTTCCTATAAAATACACTGAGAACTTCTGTTCTGAAAGGTGTTTTATAATTGGAAGTCTTTCTTTTTCACTGTGTCTTTTTGTATCCAACATTCTCCTCTGAATTCCAGCTTAGAAATCACACAGCTGACTTAAGACGAGAGTCAACCCAAAGTCAGTGAGCAAATATTCAAAATTAACATTAACCGTAGAAATTTAGGAATTGCTGGATGAAGAAAAGCTAAAGGTCCATCCAGTTCACCATCTACCTTTCTAGGTACAACATTAAGGTAATTGTTATCAAAGCTTAGCAATCAATCGCTATCAATTAATCTACAACATCCCAGAAATTACAAAAGGAAAACCCCAGTCATGCTGAGTTTGGGAACCATCGGTCCAAAATCACTTTTTCTCCTGAGCACACTACTCCTGCAACATGTTATCAATAACTGTATCCCAAAATGTTATTTTCTGAAATAAATCTAGAGAAAGAATTACTTCTACTTATACAATGCCCTTCACAATATTCAAGTGTTTTACAGCTAATAAAGTACTTCTAAAATGTAGTCATTTTGGTAGGAAGTGGATAAACAGTCAACTTATATTCAACCAGCCCCCACAAAAGAGCAAAAAGATAATGACTAAATGAATCTTTTTATTTCGATAATACTAGTTAATGGATGGGCCAGAACACTAAGAGAACTCTATTGTTCTTATTTGAAATAGTGCCATGAGAAAGCAGATGGTGCTTTTAATGTTTTTCTCTGAAATCCTCCTAATTTGCATTTAAAATAATCAATGTTGGCCTTTATCTTATGTGAGGGTTGTAGTTCTTTGAGTGGAATTTTAGGAAATCATCTATACATCCTCTCATGTCATATTTCAAACTACTTTCAAAGGAATGAAGAACTTGGCATGCATCTGTTTACTATCCTTTAAAACTTGATATTGCAAACATGATAAATTTATTTAATGGTCTCAGAGTAATGGCCTCATGCCCTGAAGTAGCAGTGATTGTAAAAAGATTGGATTTTGCATTCAGTTTGAGGGAGAGAAAAGTGAATCTAATGCCAGTGGTTTAATCTTAAATGATGACATATAAGAGAGAACAAAGACAGTGCTAGCTGAAGTGAACTGGCAAGTTAGATTATGGATAGGTCAACAGAGATGCAGTAGCAAAAATTTGAGGGGACATTTCAGAATTCACAAAAGAATACATTCCAACGAGAAAGAAACAATCCTAAAGGAGGACCCACTTATCTGAGGTTAACTAATAAGTTAAAGACAGCATCAAACTTTAAAAAAAAGCATTTAATTGCTCCAAGATTAATGGCAGGTCAAAAGATTGAGCAGAATATAAAATAAATTAAAGAACAAGTCAAAGATTAGGACGGAAAAGTTAGTATATGAGAGAAATCCAGCTGGAAATATAAAACAGACAGTAAGGGTTTCTATAGATATTTTACAAAGAAAATGAACAAAGTGAGTGATGGACCTACAGAAAGTGAGCCTGGAGAATTAATGATGGAAAATACAGAAAGGGTAGATGAATTGAACAGGAATTTTGCATCAGTTTTCACTGGAGAGAACAAAAGTAACACTCCAGGAGTAGCTATAGAGCAGGAAGTGGAAGGGAAGAAGTAACTCAAGAAAATTATAATCATCAGGGAAGTGTTGCGGAGTGAACTGTTGGAGCTGCAGGCTGATAAGTCTCCAAGTCTTGTTGGACTTCAACCAAGGGGCTCCTATGTCCTTTCTTTCTGTCATTCTCATCAATCAGTCACAAATCTTGTAACAATAGGTGAACAACATAGCAGCTGGTGTGGATGAGTGTGGTGAGTAGCAGTGAACATGTACAAAGGCAGCTCAGGCCACAGGGTCAGTTTCACTGGAATGAAGTTGAGTTGGAACTCAGCAGACTCTGAACAGCTGAGCAGCCGGATCACATTGTTCTCTACCCTAGTGCAAGAAAGAGGCTAGAAAAAGTTCCACGGACATTGTCTGCTTCACCTCCTTGCTAGTATGGCGCATTATTATCTAATATGGTTGGACGGAATGCCTGAGGCCTACTGGAATGAGGGAACATATGGATATATTAATTAAGAATTAATTGGGTGAGACTTTTTGTATAAATATGGGGAGCTAGTAATCAGTGGGGTGTGAGTTTCATGGAAAGTAAAGCTCTCAAATAAACATGTGGACTTGAATTCTGTTTAAATACAGGAATTCCATCAATGCCATCATAATCAATCTTCAAACAAAAGGTCAAGGTAAACCTGGTCACCACTGGCACATGGAACATGCACATCTTCATGGACAAGACCACAGCTGAGAGACCTGAGAAAACAAGTGCTGTTATCAGTAGATAGCTGGCAGGATACAATGTAAAGTCATTGCCCTCAGTTACACTCTCCTAGTTGAGGAAAATTGTCTCAAGGAAATTTGGACAGTTTTCACATTCTTTTGGAGCAGTTGTGATGAAGAAGATTGGTGAAAATTGACATAGGCTTTACAGTCAAGAAACATCTCATCAGTCACGTGACCTACCTTCTCAAGGTTGCAGGCCAACCAACCTCATGTTGTTGGACTTAGGAATTAGCATTGAAACGTTTAGGAACAATTAGAGACTAGGCAAATTGGATTGGTTAATCCATATCTACTTTATTATTCCTTAAAACCCAGCTCAAGTTGCTCAGTTACATCAAATTCCCCAATGTATACTTGATGTAACCCACTCAGTCTTCTAGCAATGTAGTATGTCCTGAAGAAGGGTCACTGGACCCCAAATGTTAACTCTGACTTCTCTCTACAGATGCTGCCAGACCTGCTGAGTTTTTCCAGCAATTTAGGTTTTTGTTTCTGATTTTCAGCATCCACAATTTTTTTTTTATACAATGCAGCACAGACTTGTTCTGCAATACATACAGAAACTTTGATTTGTTTTGGTTGATTTATTATTGTCACATGTACCTAAGTACAGTGAAAAGTTTTGTTTGAATGCAGTAGAGGCAGATCATAATTTACAAAGATCACAGGGTGATTGAATGGAGCAAGGAATACAGAGTTACAGCTGCAAAGAGGGTGTACAGAAAGTAAGATCAACATTAAATTTGAAATGTGAGAGGTCCATTCAGAAGTCTAATAACAGCAGGGAATAAGCTGTTCTTGAACCTGTTGGTATGTAGTTTAAGCTTTTGTATCTTCTGACTGTCAGAAGGGGTTGGAAGAGATTATAACTGGTGTGGGTGAGGTCTTTGATGATGTTGGCTGCCTTTCTGAGGCATCGATGGATGAAATGTTGCCTTGTGTGACGGTCTGGATTGTGTTCATAACTTTCTGTAGTTTCTTATGGTCCTGGGCAGAACAGTTGCCATACCAAGCTGTGATGCATCCAGATAGAATGCTTTCTGGTGAGAGTCCTTACAGACATGCCGAATTTCCTTAGCCTCCTGAGGAAGAAGCAGTGTTGTTGTGCCTTCTTGACCATCGCATCAACGTAAGTGGTCCAGGTCAGATTGTTGGTGATCGTCACTCCTAGGAACTTGATGCTCTTGACCACTTCCACTTCAGCTCCATTGATGTGATTAGGGGTGTACCCTCCTCTTTGCTTCCTGAAGTCAGTGATCAGCTCTTTAGTTTTGATGAAATTTAAGGAGACATTGTTATCTTTGCATCATGTCACCAAGCATTCTTTCTCCTTCATGTATTCGGTCTCATTATTGTTTGATATCTGGCCTACAGTGGTGCTGTTGTCAGCGAACTTGTCGATGAAGCTCAGACGAAATTACGTACAGTAATTACGTACAGCTCAGACGTACAGTAGCGGACTGAGTTAGCAGCCTTGCAGGTATCACGGAGGAGGTGTTGTTGTCTATCTTCACTGATTGCGGTCTGTGGGTCAGGAAATCGAGCATCAAGTTGCAGAGGGCAGAGTAGAGACCCAGGTCTCTGAGTTTGAACATTAGTTTGGTTGGGATTTTAGTGTTGAAGGTGGAGCTGTAGTCAAGAAGTAGAAGCCTGACATAGGTATCTTTTTAGCCAGATGTTCCAAGGATGAGTGTAGGGCTAAGGAGATGGCACCTGTGGAGGACCTGTTGCACTGGTAGGCAAATTGCAAGGGATCAAGGCAAGCTGGGAAGCTAGAATTGATATTAGCAATGACTAATCTCTTGATACACTTCATAATTATGGAGGTCATTGACACCGGACAATAGTCATTAAGGCACATTGCATGTGTTTTCTTTGGTACTGCAAAGATGATGATGGTCTTCTTGGAGCAGGTGGGGACTTCAGATTGTGGCAAGGAGACGTTAAAGATGTCAGCGAATACTCCTGCCAGCTGGTCCGCACAGGATCTGAGTTAATGGCCGGGGACTCCATCTGGGCCTCTCGCTTTCTGTAGGGCCACTCTCAACAAGGCTGATCTGACATCTGGAGTGGTGACTGAGGAACGGGTGCATCTGAAGCTGTTGGGTAGGTGACACTGATTCACTGACCTTCTGATCAAACTGAGCATAAAAACCATTGAGCACACCAGGGAAGGATGTATTTTTGTGTGCTATTCTGTACTGCTTCATTTTATAGCCCTTTATGTTGTGTAGGCCTTGTGGGTGTCCGTGTGGTTAGTTTGGGTCTCCAACGGAGTCTGGTATTGCCTCTTGGTATCTCTAATGGCCTGGCAGAGGTCTTTTCTGGATTACCTGTAAAGGTCTGGGTCGTCTGACTTGAACGCCACCTCCTGGTACAATGGATTTCCTGGTTCATCCATAGTTTCCAGTTGGGGAACGTACAGATTGACTTCTTTGGCCTTATGGTCAACACAAAGAAAATTGAAGTAACGTAACAGCTTGCTCCAGGAAAGCTCTACCTCAAGCCCAAAATCACTGATTTATATGTCACATTTGAATCTTGTGCTGTGTTTGCTGAAGAAGAATAATTTTAACAAAATGGAATTCCTTTAATATTTTTGAGCACAAGGTGTTTGTGTCACTATTAAAGGAAACTGGCTGGAAAGATTATCAAGCCCAAAGAATGCAGAAACTGAATTGAGGTAAATACATAGGAAACATTCATGTCTGGACAGGTATTTTGCAGACAATGTCTAACCAGTGTTACTGATTGCCTTTGATTCCTGTGAATGGTAACAGCATCAAAATAAGTGGTTTACTTCCTGAAAATAATCTGTTTTCACCTTGTGTCCTCTTCATGCAGTTCACATGATTCATGGGTCATTTAGGTAGTATGCATGAAACCTTTTCATAATACTTGTGCCAGTTTGTCTCATTTTTAGATGCATTTATCATTTTGGATGTGAATTAACTACAAACTTAGTATAAATGGCACGTAACTTTCCCAATCATTATTTATGAGAATTAGTTTGGCATTTCTCAGACTTTGTTCTCCTCTGTTCAAGCTACTTGCTGTTGTAAGATCTCCTGGAAGGCAGGGAAACCCCTAGGTTCCTCTTCTCCATGAAAAACAGCCTACCAGTACCTCTATATCTTCCCTTTCCATTTTCATTTCCAAAACTGAATGCAACAAGTTCATGAAATTGAAACAATCAAAAACAGAAATTGCTGGAGAAACTCAGCAGGTCTGGCAGCACCTGTGGAGAAAAAAACAGAGTTAATGTTTTGAGTCCAGTGACACTTCTTCAGAACTGACAGCAGCTTGGAAAAGGTTTATGCTGATTCATGGATTCCTAAGACTGGGTCTACTACTATAGCAGTCTCTGCTGCTATTTCTTTTTCTCTCTGTCCCAGTGCCCTAGACCAGAATTCTCACCACTTTTCAGTTTTATCTAGATGTCCTCTCCACATTCTCTGTCCTGCAAGACTCATCTCTCTGCCCAACTATCATCAACTATTACCACTGGTTCTAGCTACTGTCATATTAATGGCTCCCTTCCTTCAACTACTATACCTCTTTCATTCAAATCACTGACATTACTCCCTGCACAAAAAAAAACTTCAACCTCTATCATTCAATTACTATGTTTCCTTTATAAAATTGTCTAAGAATGACATTATCTCCAAGCTTTAAATGCGCTACTTGACTTCCTTCAGCAGAACTTCAGCAGTAAAATAAGTGGCTGTTAAAAGCATTGAGGCTGCCCTGGCCAAAACCACAATTTGAAGTATCTGTTGGTTTGCTACATTATTTTTCCCTGTCTTCCTTAAACTTTCTTTAACGTTTAGAATATTGGAGTCTGCTGACCTTCACAGTATCCTTTTCATTTTTCAAGTACAAACAACTGACCTTACGTGACACCACTCCACCTACTGAGGTTCACAACAGCATTGCTTCCCTTTCTTTCACCATCAACCTCATGGCCTGTTTAAAGAAATATTCTTATTCCTTTCCTTTCCCTCAGCAACTCAGTAACCAGTGACAACAAGAAATAATGAATCACAACATCATTCTTGGTCCTCCTACAAAGTCCACCATCCCTGCCACTGACTGCTATATTGCCTCACTCAAGCAAAACAAGACAAGGCAAAATATGGAAACTGTTTAACCATAAACTGAGTTTCGATCCCAACATCATCTTTATCACCAAGACTAATTATACGCATCTTCCCAAATTATCTGCCTTTGTCCCTATATGCCTCATTTCTGGTGAAAGGCTTATTCATAATTTTTCATCTCTACACTTGATCATTCCACAATCTTCTCATTGGATATCTGTGGTTTTACTCTATAAAGCTCAATTTGACCACAGAATTCGAGTCCATACTTTTAGTGAGCACTTTATTTCAGTTAGTTGCACTCCATAAAACTCAAACCCCACTGATTACTAGCTTCCCATATTTGTACAATGTATTCACATCCAATTGACTACTCATTAATGTATCAATCACCTGTTCTCTCTTTCCAAAAAGTCTCAGGCATTTTCGCAGACCATATTAGCCGATAACATCCATTGCCCTTGATGCCATTCGTCTCCAGAAATCTATTGATTACTGTCTCGAACATGCTTTTACAGCCTTCCAGGATAGACAATTCCAAAGATTCACCTGTCTCTCAGTGAAGAAATTCTTCCTTATCTGAGTCTTAAATGGCCTACCCTTTCATCCTTAGATTATGTCCTGTGGTTTTAGACTCACAGCCAGGAAAACAAAATAGCCTGTAGGAATTAAAATTGGCAGATAGAGTTCAATCTGGATAAATGTGAGGTACAACAATGCATTTTGGTACCACAAACAAGGGCCTTTGGGTAGTGTTGTAGAACAGAGGGACCTAGGGGTGCAGGTACATAATTCTTTAAAGTTTGCATCACATATAGACAGGGTGGTTGAAAAGGCGTTTGGCATGCTTGCCTTCATTGCTAAGTCCTTTGAGTGTAGGAGTTGGATGTTATGTTGAAGTTGTACAGGACATTGGTCAGGCATCTTCTGGAAACTGTGTCCAGTTCAAGTTGCCCAGTTATAGGAAGGATATGATCAAGCTGGAGAGGGTTCAGAAGAGACTTACCAGGATGTTCCCAGGTATGGAAGGTTTGAGTTCTAAGGAAAGGTTGGATAGGCTGGGACTTTTTTCACTGGAGAGTAGAAGGTTGAGAGGTGACCTGAAAGAAGTTTAATAAAATAATGAGAGGTATAGATTAGAGTTGATGATGGTTGTCTTTTCCCTAAGATGGGAAATCCCAAGACTAGGGGACACATTTTTAAGGTGATAGGAGAGAGACTTAAAAAAGACATGAGGCAAATTTTTTACACGGAGGGTGGTTCACATGTGGAATGAACTCCCTGAAGAAGTGGTGGATGCAGGTACAATTACAACATTTAAAAGACATCTGGATGGATATATGAATAGGAAAGGTTTGGAGGGATATGGGCTAGGTGCAGGCAGGTGGGACTAGTTTAGTTTGGGATTATGTTCGGCATGGACTGGTTGGACCAAAGGGTCTGTTTCTGTCCTATAAGACTCTATGAATCTATGACTCTAATCGTGTAAGTTTCAATTGGGTCGACCAACATTTGACTAGGTGATACAAACCCACTGTCCTTAATCTCTGCTCATAAGACAGTCTCACTATCCTAGGGATTACTTTGATGGACATCTGTTCGATTTCCTTCTTGGCAAGTATATCCCTTCTTAAATAAGGGGACCAAAACTATTTGGATGAGTGAGGTCTCACCAAGGCTCTATACAACTGCAGCAAGACGCTTCACTGCTCTACTCAAATCCCCTTGCCCTGAAAGCCAACATAGCAATTGTCTTTGTAATTAGTTGCTGCCTGTGCATTCCAAATTTCAATGATTCACAAACAAGGATACCTAGGTCCTTTGGTACCCACACTTCCCACCCTTCATAACTTACAAAATATTCTGCCTTTCAAAGTGAGATATAATGATAGTGAAGAGATTAGGATCCTTTGTGTTAATTGCCAGAATGTAGTAACAGAGGCAGCATTTGGACAGTAGGGTAGTACCACCTATGAGAAGTTTTTAATTGTCAAGATCACACTATATGTCATGTCAGAGACAGTAGGAGCTGCAGATGCTGGAGAATCTGAGATAACAAGGTGTAGAGCTGGATGAACACAGCAGGCCAAGCAGCATCAGAGGAGCAGGAAGGCTGATGTTTCCGGCCTAGACCCTTCTTCAGAAATGGGGGAGGGGAAGGGGGTTCTGAAATAAATAGGGAGAGAGGGGGAGGCGGATAGAAGATGGATAGAGGAGAAGATAGGTGGAGAGGAAACAGCTAGGTCAAAGAGGCGGGGATGGGACCAGTAAAGGTGAAGGTAGATGGGGAGGTAGGGAGGAGATAGGTCAGTCCAGGGAGGACGGACAGGTCAAGGGGGCGGGATGAGGTTAGTAGGTAGGAGATGGGGGTGGGGCTCATTTGTGATGTCACTGACATTCTCAAGAGGTTTCTGACATAAATGTTGGCATGTGTCCATTTTCACTATCCTTTTGTTTTTATGAGAAATCACTCATAAACATAAGGGATGCAGGAGAAACATGTTTATTCAGACAGTGGTGAGAATGTGGAACTATCATGTGGTGTGATTGAGCCAATTAGCATAGGTATGTTTAAGGTGAAGCTAGATAATACATGAGGAAGGAAGGAATAGAGAGATATATTGAAAGGCTGAGATGAAGTAGGGTGGGAAGAAACTTGTGTGGAACATGAACATGAACCCGTTGGTCTGAATGGCAGCTTTCTATGCTGTAAATTTCAATGTAGTTCTATGAAAGTGATGATTTTTGCTGGGTCATGAAGCCGAAAAAAAATCCAAAGCCTCTGTCTTGTAGCCGCTCATCCACACTAGTTACATCATTGCAATAACCCCACCAGATACCATGGGGACTGAGAATTTGCATTAGTTTAGTTTAACAAACATCTTTGAGGAATTTCCCCAAGTGCAATCGCTTGAGATGTAACAGTTAAAGGAGGTGGTGATGTAGTGGTAATGTCACTGGATGAGTAATCCAGACCCAAGGATATTCTGGGGACGTGGACCTGAATCCCCTGCAGGCAGATGGTGAAATTTGGATTCGGTAAAAATCTGAACTATGAAGCTAGTCTAACGATGACTATGTTGGTTGTTGTAAAAATCCACCTTGTTCACTAATATCCTTCAGGGAAAAAAATCTACCCTCCTTACCTGGTCTGGCCTCCATGTGACTCCAGACACACTGCAATGTGGCTGCCTCTTAACTGCTCTCTGAGCAATTAGGAATAGGCAATAAATTCTGGCCTAACCAGTGACACCGACATTCAACAAACAAATTTAAAAAAAAAAAAAAAATGCCAGATCCTAAGATGGTGTGAATGGGGCTTTTGGCATTGAAAAAGCAGAACAAGTTTGTTTTGGCAGTGCTGGTATTCTGGAAGAATGAGAACGAAGGGGCTGCAGAACTTCCTTCATACAAAATTATCATATCATCTTTCTGACTACAATGCACAATATCCATCAGAGCTCACAGATATTGTTTAAAGTGAACCTTTACATTAGCTGCAATTACTAACTCACAGACCAGCATCAATTTTGTGTCCAGTCTACTCTCATCTGCGCAGACCCATGTTGTGTGGTACATTTAGGCTTGAGGGCCAACAAATTTGTGAAGCTCAATGAAAAATGAACAAAAACCTTGCAGCTGTTTGCTTATGTTTATTGTAGCAAGGTAATCTCTCCTTCTCCAGAGAAAAAAGATACAATGCAACAGAATTGTTTCATAACTCGACGGAGACCATTTCATAGTTTGCTACCATTAAGAAAGCAATGCTGTGTGTCTTCTTGTTAGACTGTCCTGATTGCTTCCCAGAGCAGTATGATTCAGCATGGAAGTACACCACATAGTAAATAAACACTTGTTTAATGTTTTAAGTGTGATTGTCATCATCTTATGTATGTTGTAGTTGTGTTCACCTTAACCATCTGGGATACCTTGGCTAGCTATATTCACAACCACCGACCATTCTTATTGGTATGAGTTTGAGTTACTGGTACTATGTGGGGAAGGATACCTACATAAAGTCTTTGGCAGAAGATAGCTCAATATTGATAGCCAGTCAAGTTACATTGTATTCAATAGCTTTTTACATTATGTCTTGAGATACATGATCGTCCCTTGTGAGACATTAGGCTCAACTTCAATATAAATATACATTATTGCTACTGAAACACTCTCACACTGATTTAGTACCAATCAGAGATTGGTACATAACTGGTTAGCCCTCTTAGGAACAGTCCTGTACGTTCTGATGGATAGAGTTTACCTTGTGATGTCGGTTAATCCTTTCAGATACTAACTGCCTTATAATTTTTCTGCTGTAATGCACAACATCATTGTATTGTAATATTTTTAATAGTGCTTGTTTGAAAAATGTAATTAGAGTTCCTAAATTCCAAGACTAAAGGACACTTATTTAGCATTGTGCAGTTTCATCTAGCAACAGTTTAAGCTCCTTCCTTCGCAACTTCCGCAGTGGGATGACTGAGCAAATTCAACTGAGCACTTGCAACAATATACACACTGATCCCTTAGCACTATCCACAGCAATATTATGATCATTCCTAGCATTGCTGAGGCTTATGAAAAGAAAAACAACTTGGCTAAGAAGCTCTTGCTCAATGGGTCAATTAACCTTTCCAATCCAAATATAGTTCTGTCAATCCCTTTCTAGGGATTTAAAATAAAATAATTTAGTGAAAAACTAATTAAAACTATAAATATAATGTTCCAGTAGTTGAACATATAATCTGTGGAATATCTGAAGTCACGGATTAACTCTATTTGCGTTCTGTTATTTAAATAGATTAATTTTTCCAACTTTTCTCTGCCTGACTCATGTTAATGTAGTTTGACGGAAACCCACTGCCCTCCAGTAATTAGTGTAAATAATTGCTCCTCATCTCTGAGCCCAGCGAGTGAAGTGGGAGAGCAGAATAAACACTGGGCTGAATCTTACAGGTTTTGGCTAAATCTGAATTGTGATGCAGTTTTTGGAGGGATTTCCACTTTGATGCCTAGGGACCTTTCTCACCGTATCTTACCAAACTCACCACATTAACCGTCTACCCCATCCCTATGGAATCCATCATGTCTGATTCTGGCCCCATATTTCCACATGCCGCTCCCAGAACAAGTTGCCTTTCAGTGGATATCCACCTAAAGATCAGCATTCTTTGCATGTGTGCAATCTTTAAAAGGCTGCTGTGTGACTAGGTGAGCACTGGCATTCCAAAGTTGCCATGCTTGGTCAAGGACCTTGTAAAAATTTCTGAGAGAGGGGAAGATGGCACCATGATGCTCCAACAAGGACCGGGAGGTTATTGCCGGGGGGGAGATGGGGATGTGAAAGAGAGGAGCCCTCTTTCAGGAGGACTGCCAGAGGCGGCTTCCTGAGATCACCACCTGGGTCTGTGCCATATTCCACAGGCTGAGGGAATGGCCAAGCAGACCCACAAAGAGATCAATAACCTTCTTTGGTAAGCACTGCACTCCTCTCTGCCACCTCACACTCATGCACTCTAACTCTGCTCCTACATCCACAGCAGGAACAACACAAACAAGTAGGGCAATGCATTCGGATGGCTAGGGAATTGGGACCCAGCAGTTCTGTGCCTTGTACAGGTCTATCTGCAATGTTCTTTCACTTTTAAAATCCCTAACATTGGTGGGTCTTGCAGACACTTCCCTCACAGTTCGCAGCCATTTTTTCCCCCATTGTATACTTCGAACTTCTAACACAATGGAAGATGACAGTGAGCACTCCTCAGCCAGTAGCTTACATCCTCAATCTCTACATATCAGTGAGCCTCCAAACATCCAGAATCTGGTGTTGATAGTCCTTCCCATAAACCATACAGGCTTTGCACCTTCCCAGGTTCCTGCCCAACTTGTCTTCATGAGACTGTACTTGTCCATCTTTTTCATTCATATGAGGTGGCCATGCCATGTGAGGTCATACACCGCCTCCTATTGAGGTCAGGCTGCTCTTGACCATGGATAAACCACACTCCCACACGACTTCCTTCCCATTAATGCTTTACATAACATCCCCTTGCAGATACTGTTGCCCCACTGCACAACTGTCATCCCCCTTACTCCGCCTGCCTTAGACAGAATTGGTAATCTGATCATCATTCACCCTGTTATGCCTATATCTTTATGGGGTATGTGGAACATTTCTTGTCCCAGTCCTATTCTGGACCCTCTCCACAACCCTTTCTCTGGTACATCAATGACATCATTGGTGCTGCTTTCCTCTCTTGTTTGCAATTGGAAAAATTTATCAATTTTGGTTGCCATTTCCATCCTGCTCTCACTTTCACCTGGTCCATATCTGACTCTTCCCCTCCCTTCCTCAACATCTCCGTTTTTATTTCTGGGGGATAGGCTGGCCTCTGCTATCTGTTACAAACCCACCAACACCCACAGTTACTTGGACTATATTGTCATCACAGCCTGCTTCCTGTAAAAATTCCATTCCATTCTCCCAGTTTCTCCATCTCTGTTCTGATGATGCCATCTTCTGCAGATGTCGGGGGTGGGGGGGGGGGGGGGGTGGTGGGGGGGCCTCAGAAATGACACCTTTTTTCTTAACTGAGGATTCCTCCCCCCACCTCTGTGGTTGACAGGGTCAGTGAGTCCAACCTCATTTTGTTTTGTACTTCTGCCCTCACACCTTCTCTAACCTCCCACAATACCAGTAGGGTTCCCCTGGTCCTCACTTTCCAGCCCATCAGCATCCACATCCAAAAGATCATTAGTTGCCATTTCCAGTACTTCCTGCAGTAGGTCACCACTAGGCACATATTCCCCTCCCCTCCTTTCTCAGCCTTCTGTAGGGATCATTCCCTCCAAGATACACTGGTTCATTCCTCCTCCACTGCCAATACCTCCCCAATACCGACCCATGCAATCTCAGAAAATGCAACGCTTACCTGTTTACCTCCTCTCTCCTCACTGTCCAAGGTTCCAGACCCACCTTCCAAGTGAAACAACAATTTACCTGCACTTCACTCAGTCTAGTCTACTGTATCCATTGCTCACAATGTGGTCTCTTCCACATTGGGAAGACGGAACACAGACAGAGAGATTGCTTTGTGGAACACCTACACTTTGTCCATAAAAATGGTCCCGAGCTTCCAGTTGTCTGCCACTTCAACACGCCACCATGTTCCCTGGCCAATTTTTCAGTCTCAGGCCTACTGCAGTGTTCCAACGAGCCTCAGCAGAACCTGGAAAAACAGCATCTCATCTTCCACTTGGGGAACCAGCAGCCTTCAGGACTCTATTCTGAATTCAATAATTTTAGGGCTTGAACACAGCTTCTATTACTTTATCAATCCCCACACCCCAGGCACTGTCATGACATGGGCTGCTTTCAGCACAGCCAACTCATTATCACCCACGGTTCATTCCCATTAGCAGCTTTCTTCCTTCCTTGGCTTACTACCAACCATCCCTTTGCCTAACTTACTTTCTGTCTCTCTGGACTCTGTCTCCACCTATCCATCCACTCCTATCCCCTGAACCACCTGTCATCAGCATAAGCACCACCTTTTCCTAACTACTATCAGTTGTTAAGAAGGGTCACTGGACTCAAAACATTACCTCAGCTTTTTCACAGATGCTGCAAGATCTGCAGAGATTGTCCAGCAATTTCTGTCTTTGCTTCAGGCTAACTATAACACCTGCTAGCTATGTACTGCACTGCTGACCCCAGTGCTGGGTATGCAGTCAGTTAGCACACCTTGGGCTCTTGTGCTGCAAGCACAAAGGTTGCATTCTACCTGAGTCAATAAGACCAAGGTGGAGTAAACTCAAGTCATTAATCCTGCACTTGAAAATGGGAGAAGTCCCAGACTTTCTGCCACAAGTTTACAGAGATTTCCTCCTTTCACCAAAGTTGTGAACATGATTCCGAAATGCCATGCTTCATAGCCTTGGGAAGTTACCAAGACAAGAAATTACTATAGGTGGTACAAAACAAACTCTTATGAGGTTTCTATGGCCTCTCTTTCTCAAGTATTTTAACAGATGTTAAAAAGGTCAGGTTACTGTCTCTAACAAAATAGCAGAGGAATGTTTGTGCAGATGTTTGAGGATGTTTCTCCCTTACTATCACAAGAAGTAATTTCTGAACTAAACTGACCAATGGACCTCTTATCCCATTGTGTGAGTCACCTTGGGGTTAAATTGTGCTACACAGCACCCATGTAAGAGGCAGCATCCAGCCTCTTAAAAAACTAGAAAGAAGCATGAAATATTTCCAACAAGAAAAATGCTGCCTGCCATATTATTTGAGGGCAAAAAGGAATATCTTTTAGCATGTCTGAAGCAATCATTGTCCCGAAATTGAAGGAGTCTGATGCCTGCTCCAGATCATCCCTGTTACAATGGACACCGTGAAACAATCGCCAGATAGGAATGTTCCCCCCCAGCTGGGGAACACTTCAGCAATCAAGGATTTTCAGTTTCTGATCTTCAGATAAGTTTCCTCCAAGGTGGCCTTCAAGATATATAATGCAGAAGCGCTGAGCAGAAACTGATAGCCAAGTTCTGTACCCACGAGGGCAGCCTCAACCATGATCTTGGGTTTATGTAGCGCTACATGTGACTCCACTGTTCTGTAAAACCTTCATTACTGTCCTGTTTTGACACCATCACGTTGATAACCAGTTATGATCTCTCTACCTTAGTTAGTTTGTACAGTTTTGGATTACTTGTTACTTTGGTTAGACCCTCAGCATGCAAATCTTATACCTAGCATGTTATTCCAATAATTTATTTTATCTCCAGCACCACCGTATTTTTAATTTTTTGTAATTACCTCCCTGCCTCAATTAACCAGAAATTAGGTCATCCCTTCACTTGTTATTCAGCTGTTTATACTTTACTCATACTGTCTGACACTTTTGATCACATGCAGAGACCTATTATTTGGCCTGTTCACACTCCACTCACACCATTTGTGTGATCTTTTGCTCTCTCTGATTATAAAGTCTGTGCCTGGGTGCTATCTTCACTTCACCTGACAAAGTGGCAGCGCTCCAAAAGCTTGTGATTTCAAATAAACCTGTTGGACTATAACCTGGTGTCCTGTGACTTTTAGGACCTTAACCCTGTTACAATATTGTTTTGAAATAGTTTGAGACAAATCAATCTTAAAAATCGCTTTTTGGCAGCACCAACAATGCAGTGTACCTTCTGTACTGAAGTATCAGAAGCTGACAAATGCAGCACTAGACTTGGCAACAATCCCAACATAAAGGAAGAAATATTTGCATTTATATATTTCTTTTAAATTCTCAGGACACCACAAAGCACTTTACAGTTTTGGAGCATCATTGCATAATGTCAGAAAGGTTACAACCAATTTGCACATGGTATGTTCCCACAAACAGTCATATCTTAATGATATTGATTTACAGATGAATACCTTCTGGGTACTAAGGAGAATTCCATTGCTCTCCTTCAAAATAATATGGATATATGAGGTCTCGGTTTAACATTACATCTGGAAGACAGAATCCCTAATGTGCTTTAGCGTCAGCCCAGATTTGTACTCAATTCTGTGGATTTATCCCACACCTTCACTCAGAGAAGTTTTCTACTACTGAACCTAATCCTGTAAAGTGATGAAATATCACTTCAATCTTGCAATTTCCTGTAATTGACCCTGAAGACTACTGCCCTAGTGGCCTGGCTCTCTGCATCTATGTAACATATTAGAACAAATGGCTCCCTCTATCCAAATTGATGTTGTGGACACTAATGTAAACTAAAAAAAATAGAAATAGAGAGGTCTCTGGTATAAATTGCTACAATCTCAATTGTGGTATAAATTAAGGCAGGAGCACGGCAACAATTTGAGAACAAGCTTAACAAGTTCCTTTCAGCATATTTCACTCTCCGTTTGCAATAGTAACCGCAGCTCTTCAAAATGTTGAAGCTTTTCAATGCACTCTAGACTTAGCTCACATAGAAATTGTGTCTTTCTGTCAATTGTTCTATTGCTCCCCAAATTCTTACCTTTCATAGGAAAATATACATTGATAACATGAAGGAGAATAGGGAAGTATGATTGTCTGGATGGAAATGGGGTGTAAGAGATTTGTTAATGCGTCATTCATCATGCATCGTTTGTAGCAGTTAACATTCTTGAACATCCATGGTTGCATAAATTTGGAATTCCTTCAAGAAATCCCAAGCTCACAATTTAAATACATAGAAATCAGTGTTAGATACAATATTTTCCACTGTTATAAACAGAATCACCATCAGACTATGGGCCAGCAGAGAAGGACAGTAAAGATATTTCTACTCAAAAAATGATTGAATGGTATTATAACTGGATGGAATTAGGGGATTTTGCATGAAACAGCAGCACATCATTGGGGCGCAATAATTTTCATTGGTCAGATGAAACTGCTCTGGGGACAAAGGCCATATAACAGAGATGTTTTTACCCACCTTCTTCCAACAGTTCACTTTATGAATGGCAATGGCTCTGAGATGCCCGGTATTTTTGAGATGATACATCAGAGGATGGCCATCACCAAGCAACAACAGAAACCACAAAGCCATCTTCAAGCAACAGTAGAGGGTTGACTGATCAGGAGGAAGGCAACTAGGTTTAGTCATAGATGTGTATCAATGATCCTGTCATTGGGCTGTTCAGAACTTGTACCAATTACCCAACTCTCTGAGAGGCAATGCAAGAGCCAGTCACTGATCTGAGTGTGTTCCTTCCACAATATCTGTAACCCCATATGAAACCTAATGCCCATCCTCCTCAAGATGGCTTCAATGCTGAATGTCAATGCTACACGCACTTTTCAGGATTGCAGAAGGGACATGTGTAGCATATCCAGGTTGCCACACATAACTGTATGACAATTTCTATAGGTGTTACATAGATGCAGAGAGCCAGGCCACTAGGACAGTAGTCTTCAGGGCCAATTCACAACAGTGCAGGGGACTACTGATGGCACGCATGTGGCAATGATAGCTCCCTGAGAACAGTCAGCAGCGTACATCACTCACAAGCCATTTCATTCCCTTAAGGTTCAACTAGTCTGTGACCACACATGGCTGATTATTTGGATAAAAGTGAAATACTGTGGATGCTGAGACTAAAGCTGGAAAGTGATGAGAAACTCAGCAGATCTGGCAGAATCTGTGGAGAGGGCAAGAATTAAGGAAACATTCCCTCCATGACACTCCTCGATCACTCTCAACATCTCATCTTCCTCCCCCAGCACTTTCCCATGTAAATACAGAAGGTGTAACACTTACTCTTATACCTTCTTCATCCTCATAGTCCAAGGCCTCAAACACTTCAGGTGAACCAGTGATTCACTTATATCGCTTTCAGTTCAGCTTTGTGTATTTGCTGCTCACAATGCAGTCTCTTCCCTGCCAGACCAACACAGTCTGGTTGACCCATTTGTGGGGAAACCTCCTCATTCTGCAACCATGAACCATTTCAATACAGCAATCCCATACTCATGCTTCTAATCTAGGCCTGCTGCAGTGTTCCAGTGAAACTCAAAGAAATGTGGAGAGATACCCATTTTACCTTATTAGTGCCTGTATCTTCTTTTCATGTTTTTGTTTTCAGATACAGTTAGCCTATTATTAACATCTTCTCTGGCCCAATGATTTAACTATTCTCTAGAAGTGTTACCATTCTCTTTAGATTTTGATTCCATGACACTTTTAATCTCCAATCTCTCTTGGCTTCCACACTTTGTGCGATGCACGCCAACCTATTCTCAATTTTCCCTTTTGTTCCATTTGCCTCTCTCCTCTTTTCCACAGCATTAAACCCATCATATTTCCACCCTTAGATATAGTAAGAACTGCAGGTGCTGGAGTCAGAAATAACAGTGTGGAGCTGGAGGAACACAGCAGGCCAGGCAGCATCTGAGAAGCAGCAAAGTTGACGTTTTGGGTCGGGACTCTTCTTCAGAAATGGGGGTGGGGAAGGGAGCTCAGAAATAAATAGAGAGAGAAGAGGTGGGGCTGGAGAAGGTAGATGGAATGGTGATAGGTGAGTGCAGGTAGGCAGTGGTGGAGATTGGTCAGTGAGGTGGGAGGGGTGGATAGTTAGGAGAGAAGACAGACAGGTTGTGTCAGGTCAAGGAGGCGGGGATGAGAGGGAGGGTTGGTCATGGGATGAGGCCGGAGGTTGAACTCCCTTACCCCCACCCATTTCTGAAGATGGGTTCCGAACCGAAACATCAACTTTCCTGCTCCCCTGATGTTGCCTGGCCTGCTGTGTTCCTCCAGCTCCACACTATATTTCTACCCTTCTCCATTTTAGTAGAAGAATCATATTTGATTCAAAACATTATCTGTTTCTTGCTTCATAGATGTTGCCAGACCTGCTGGAATTTTCTCCAGTATTTTCTGTTTTTGTGGCAGATTAAGCAGATCGGTGCTCAATTCCTCTTGACTCCAATATCTTAGACTACACCCAGCTCTTTGTGACCACTGCAAGTTATTGGTTGGATTCTGTGTGACAGGGCCAGTCCTTTTGATGATGGTCATGAGTCCAATGCAGAAAGCCCACAGTCCCATGGATGAATGGTATGTGCAGTCATACTTTGACCAGGGCCATCACTGAACAGACCACTAGGTTGTTGAAAATGCACTTGTACTGGCTTGAGAGATTCAGTGGAGCATTACAATATACTCCACAGTGTGTATCCTGGATTGTTGTGGTCTTCGTGCATTGCAATGAGGGGAGAAATTGCCAAGCAAAAATATGGAGGGCCCACACTCCAACTTAGATGGAGATGACAATGAAGATTCTGAGGAAGAAGCCAGTAATGTCATAGCACTTCCCAGGAATGAGAGGGTATGCAATGGAATGGAAAGATCTGTTAAGGATGCCAGAGACAACTCAATTTTAACTCATTCTGCATAGGATGAGACATCTAATGGAACAGTATCCCACTGCTTGCAAACCATTGCCCAAATGTGACTTTCACCTACCCCTGCCCATTTCCCTCACAGCAAGCTTAAACACGCATCGTTATCACCTAGAAGGGCAAGGAGAGCACAGTGTCACACACAGTGAAAAATGTTTCCTTGGACAACTGCTGCTGCTGGACATAAGTTATTAAAGCTACTACGGCCAACTTTAGATCCTGGTTTATCGTGACAGAGTGCACCTACTACAGTTCAACTGTCTCAGTAGCAAATAACCTCAGATGGACTCCTTGCCACTGCATATAAGGAGAGTCACCAGTGACAACATGATTAGCAATGTCCCACTGAGTCAAATCCTGCTACACTTCTGAACAACGAATAAACAAACACTCAACACTGTTGCCTCTCTATCATGACTGTGTAGTTAAGATAGTCATTTATATAAAAACTCTTTTAAAGGCTACTGTTTTGTAAAAAACACAGCCACAAAGCCGCATTGCTCAGGACATATAGCCAGCATGACTGACACTGTTTCACGTATACAATTCATTTGGTCACCATTGTTACTGTTTAACCACCAGAACTCTCAGTTTATCTGTCCTCAGCTCTATCCTGTCCACACACTCTCTAAGTCACCACTGTTCTGTCCCCAAAGCTCACTGTAGACCTGCAGCTTGTCATTCTCAACACATACAGACAAGCAGTTAGTCAAATCTGAATACAGCTCATGATGAACACTGTCAGCACCAGACTCCACAGATACCCTATCAAGACCTGCATGTCCCCTTTACCCTCACATTACCCCATCAGCACTTTCCGTCCAATCCCTCCTTGTGGAGACTAACCACAAAAACATTGCCTCCAACTGTCCTCCCTGGACCCTGATTGTAATGAGGTCAGCCAGGTGGACCTCATAAAATATGAATTCCCCGATTAGGTCTGTTAATCTGGTCCAATCAGGGAGCCCTGGCTGACAGATATGAACGGGAGTGTCAGACTGTTCATTCTGAGAGCCAGATCTGAGGGAGCTGGATCAGTGTCAAGGACTTTCCATGTGTAAATAAAGGGTGACTTGGTGACGGGATACCAGCCTCAGTGAAGTTATTTCAAACCCAACATTAATGATGCAGGCTCTGCTCCTCTATGCTCCCCATCTCGAGACCCTTCATTCCTGTAACCTATCATGCCCTCTGATGCTGTTTTACCTGGCATGCATAACCTTGAGTTCCACCATCATCATCTTTGTCCTCACCTCTACACATCCCTCGGCTTTCCAACCCCACAAGCCTTGATATCTCTACCCCTTTTGGAATTGATCCTTCCACCGTCCCTACAGGCCCCTCTTGGACTGTCTCTCAACAATCAATGATTGGATCCCCAGGACTGTTCACCCCAGACCTCCTACTGACTTCAAGAGCCCTAGGTATGACTGAGCAGACCCTGACCACTGTCATTGTAGCTCCCCAACTGATAGTACACAATTCCCCTGACTGCTGCTGCTGACCCTACAGGGCTGACTGTTGTCCCTTCCCCAGACTGTACCCAGGCATATGCCCTGACCATGTGTGGCCCTGTTAAATAGCAACTCACCACTGCCTGGTGAGCAACTTATCTTGCTGCTTGGCAAAAGCATGCAATTTGTAGCAAATTGGGAGGTCATGTTGAGGCTGTACAAGACATTGGTTAAGTCACTTTTGGAATACTGCGTGCAATTCTAGTCTCCTTGCCAGAAGAAGGATGTTGTGAAACTTGAAAGGGTTCAGAAAAGATTTACAAGGATATTGCCAGGTTTGAAGGGTTTGAGCTATAGGGAGAAGCTGAATAGGCTGGGGCTATTTTCGCTGGAGCATCAGAGACTGAGGGAGATCTTATAAAATCATGATGGGCATGGTAGGGTGAATAACCAAGGTTTTTTTCCCCAGAGTGGGGGTGTCCAAAACTAGAGGGCATAAAGTCTAAGGTGAGAGGGGAAAGATTTAAAAGGGACCTAAGGGGCATGCAGAGGGTGGTGCATGTATGGAATGAGCTGCCAGAGGGAGTGGTGGAGGCTGGTACAATAACCACATTTAACAGGCATTTGGATGGGTATATGAATAGGAAGGGTTGAGAGGGATATGGGCCAAATGCTGGCAAATGGGACTAGATTTATTTAGGATATCTGGTCAGCATGGACAAGTTGGTAACTGTACATCTCTATGACATACCACTAAGTAGGTGGCAATGCCTTAATTGCTTGTGTGTTGTAAGGCCACTAGGACCCCTTCCATCCTTATCAAGGGGAGTGCTAGCCTTCTCTCCTTTCACACAACACAGTCGATCTCAGCTTTGAATTCCGGTTTCAAAAATAGCTGCTGCAGACAGACATTGGAGGTTTGCACAAAAGAAAGAAATAATAGAGGGAACGCGGCCAACTGGTGCTTAGAGACTATGGACGTCCCATCACTAACTGAAGTCCTTAATCATAGAATCCCTACATTGTGGAAGCAGTCCATTTGGATCATTGAGTCCACACCGACTCTCTGAAGAGCATCCCACAACGACCCACAACGACCCACAACAACCCGCTCCCCCCCCTGCCCCCCCCCCCTGTAACCTTGTACTTCCCATGGCTCACCATGGACATCTGAAGCCTGCGCATCTCTGTACACTATGGGCAATTTAGCATGGCCAATCCACCCTAACCTGTACGTCTTTGGACTGTGGGAGGAAATCTGTGCACCTGTGGGCAATTCATCATATTCATCTGACAATGGGCAGAGGGGCAACTGTATGTGATGTCTGAGGACTTCTGGTGCATGGGGTGAGGGGGCGTGTAGGGCAGATAATGCTCCTCCTTGAAGCACTTAGATCCAGGAACCCAGCACCACTCACACCCCTGCTGAGATCACTCCCCTGGATACCTCCATGGTCTTTGGTGCAGTACTAGCAGTAGCCACAGCCTCCCCGATGGCGCTGCTGAGCAATGAACCGTCAGCCAATGAGGGAAACACCTGCAACTTGTATCCAATTCCTCCTGGTGTTTCAGTAGAAGATATGCCCAAGTTATTCCAATAACTCCTGCTGAACAGGCAGCAAAATGTACCCCACGGATATACAAAATAAATTTCTTGCTTCAATCTTCAGAAATTAACATTTCTATTTGCACGGATTTTGGATGAGAATCGTGCAAGGGGTTTTTGTGTTGGGTAAATTGGAATTTTGCACAATGAGAAAAAAACATTTACACCTGTATTTAAGATCAATTCTAAGATAAATTATTTGCACAAGAATTGTTCCCATATTAAAATTAGCTGGAGGCCTTTTATGATCTCTGAAAGAAATTATGCATTATTCTTTTACGGCCCAGAAAGTAAAGCCTCGTTATTTTATATAATGAGAAGCAGAATCTGGCTTTACTCAGTATTTAGAATTAGAAACATATGAATGCATAGCTCTGCAAAAGACCATCTGACTTCTTTATTAAACTCGGGCCCAGCAACCTATCTGATGATTTATTTTATGCAGTATCTCTGTTTTCCAATACTTTTCCAAATCTGTCCTGAATTTTCTGTCAATACTGTATTTATTTTCCCAGAATGCCACTCCTGGCACCTTGAGCTATTTGCCATCTCCACCAGCATCTAATATGGGTAAGAGTTGTCTTAGATAACTTGCTATCACCAATCCTCCTTTATCTTTGCTTTGTCTGTCTATCTAAAGCATACACTACAAGAGGCATACACTACAGGAACAATTACTAGAACCTTACGGAGCTGGTATAGTTACATTTATTCCTTCCAACTACCAGTGTAGAACTCCTGATCTCTATTCACTTACTGTGTGTAACATCAGTAGAATAGAGGGACCCAATGTAATATGAACATTAACTGCTTGGGAAATGTGGATACACAAAGGGATCTAGGTGTCCTTGTACACCAGTCAATGAAATTGAGCAGGCGAGTTAGCAAGTAGTTAGTAAGGCAAATGGTATTTTAGCATACATGGCAAGAGGAGTTGAGTTCAGAAATATGGACACTAGTAATATAAAAGAAGATTGCAAGAGTTTTTTTTTAGATGCATAGAAGGTATGAGAGAGCCAAGAATGGGCATTGGGAAATGAGGCTGGAGAAGTAGTAATGGGGAAAAAGGAAATTGCAGAGGAACTGAATAACTACTCTGCATCAGTTTTCCAGGTGGAAGACACCAGTACCATATCTGAACTTCAAGAGAGTCAGGAGGCAGAGGTGAGTGTAGTGAGCATCACTAAGGAGAAAGTGCTGGAAAAGCTGAAAGGACTGAAGTTGGATAAATCACTCAGACCTGAAGGACTACACCCCAGACTTCTGAAAGAGATAGCTGAAGAGATTGTGGAAGCATTGGTAGTGATCTTTCAGGAATAACTGGAGTCAAGGGGAGGACTGAAAATGGCTGATGTAACACTCCCGTTTAAGAAAGGAGGGAGGCAGAAGATGGGAAATTATAGGCCATTGGTAAGATTTTAGAGTCTATTATTAAGGATGAGATTGTGGATGTGCATGGTAAAAAAGGGCTGAGTCAGCATGGCTTTGTCAGGGCAATCATGCCTGACAAATCTGTTAGAATTCTTTGAGGAGATAATGAACAAGTTAAACAAAGGAGAGCCAGTGGACGTAATGTATTTGGATTTCCAGAAGGTCTTTCACAAGTTGTGACACAGGAGGCTGCTAATTAAGATACGAGCTCATGGTGTTAGGGGCAAGATACTGGCTTGGATAGAAGATTGGCTGACTGGCAAAAAGCAGAGAGTAGGGATAAATGGATCTTTTTCAGAATAGCAGTGGGTAGCCAGTGGAGTTCTGCAGGGGTCAGTGTTGGGACCACAACTATTTACATTATACATTAATGATCTGGACAAAGGAAACGAGGGCATTGTTGCTAATTTTGTGGTTGACACAAAGATGGAGAGACAGGTAGTGTTGAGGAAGCAGAGTGGCTACAGAGTGCTTGGACAAGCTAGGAGAATACATAAAATGGCAGATGGAATACAGTGTGGGCAAGTGTGAGATTACGCACTTTAGTAGGAAGTGTACAAGCATAGACTATTTGCTAAACTGGGAAAGTATTCTGAAATCTGAAGTACAAAGAGACCTAAGAATTCTAGTTTAGGATTCTCTCAACATTAATACACAGGTTCAGATGGCAGTTAGGAAGGCAAAGGCAACTTTAGCATTCATTTCAAGACGGCTAGAATACAAGAGGAGAGAGGTATTAGTAAAGCTGTACAAGGCTCTGGTCAGACTGCATTTGGAATATTGTCAACAGTTTTGAGCTCTGTATCTAAGGAAGGATGTGCTGGCTTTGTAAGGGGTTCTGAGGAAGTTTACAAGGATCCCAGGGATGAAGGACTTGTCATATGAGGAGCAGTTGAGGACTCCTGGCATGTACTCGATGGAGTTTAGAAGGATGAGGGGTGTCCCATTGAAACTTACAGAATACTGAGAGGTCTGGGGATAGAGTGGAGAAGATGTGTCCATTAGTAGGAGAGACTGTGATTCGCACTGGAGTATTGTGTGCAGTTTTGGTCTCTCTCAGAGAGATATCCTTGACACAGAGAGAGTGCAGGGGAGATTCACTAAGCTGATACTATGGATGGCAGCACTGTAGTATGAGAAGAGATATGTTTGACTGGGCCTGCATTTGCTAAAATTGAGAAGAATGAGAGGAAATTTGATTAAAACATTAAAAAATCTAACAGGGCTAAACAGACGAGATGCAGGGAGGATGTTTCCCTTGACAGGGGAGTCTAGAATTAGTGTCACAGTCTCAAGATATAGAGTCGACCATTTAAGACTGAGATGAGGAAACATTTCTTCATTTAGAGTATGGTCAACATGTGAAACTGTTAACTGCAAAGGCTGAGGAGGCTGGGTTACTGAATATTTTCAAGAAAGAGTTTGGTAAATTTTTGGATATTAAAGGCATCAAGGAAAATGGAGAGAATGATGGAACATGATGGTGAGACAGAGGATCAACCATAACCATATTGAATGGCAGAGCTGGCTCAAAGGGCTGAATATTTCCCTATTTTCACATAAGCATCAGGCTCTGTAGTAAAGGAAAGGCACACCTTTTAAAAAACCTGTTTGCTCAGGAACGCCCACAACAATTCAAATTAACATAAAAGAGACAAAGGGCAGATTTCATCTCAGGAGTGAAATGGCTTCTTGGAAAATTCTCACTCACATCTGCTTTTAACCCTTTGTGGTAAAATGTGACAATGAGATCTGGCATTAAACCATCTTGTAAAAACACTATAAAATGCTGCAGAGTTTCTAGGAGGAATTGCAGAGAATTTAGTGAACCACAGCAGGAATGTGGAACAGCCATGGAAAACATATATGGCTTCTTGGGAAGGGTCTCACTGTAGCATGAAGTTTGTATTTGCACAATAGCTTCCCTCCTCCTACATAAACATCAACATTAATTAACATTTCACTGCTTTGCTGTTGTTCTTTTGCAAGTATCATTTGTCAGTGATGTAGTCGGAGGATAAACAGAACATGGTCATTTAAAGGGTCAGAGCCCTATTAGTTATGTCTGAATGCCAGTGAGATCTCCCAAAGATTAGCATCAAGCCAATGGGGCAGAACAATGACAAAATACACCTGTCAGGATAGACTGACCAGAGTGGAGTCTCTTTTCTATAAACAGGGTGACCAAATAGTTGTATTTAAAATTATGGTTTTAATAAGGTAGCTGTAGAAAAACGTATCTGCAGTAGGGAAGTTTAAAATAAGGTTAATTAATTTCTCCAGCACCATTTCTTTGTCATACTCACTTGCTTAACTTTCTTATTTCAGTAGATCCTTGGTTCCCCATTAATTCCTATATTTTTGTATCTACTGCCATGAAGACCAATACTAAGCATTTGTTTCGGGTCCGGTGACCCTTCCTCAGAACAAGGAAGGGTCACCGGACCCGAAACGTAAACTCTGTTTTTTAATTCACATACGCTGCCAGACCTGCTGAGCTTTTCCAGCAACTTTGTTTTTGTACCTGATTTACAGCATTTGCAGATCTTTCAGTTTTTACTAAGCATTTGTTTAATAGATCTACCTTTCCCTTGTATTGTGTTAATTTCTTTTGTCTCAGCTTCTAAAGAATCTGTCTTTACTTGCATGACTTTTTTCCCTCCTCACATACCTTTTACAATCTGTTCTTAATGTATTTGTATAGTTTTCCTTCATATTCCTATTTTGTCCTTCTTTACCAATTGTTATTTGATATCCTTGCTATCCTTTACTGAATTTTAAAGTCTTTCCAATCCTCAGGTTTACAACTCTTTCTGACAGCATTATAAATGTCTTCCTTTAATGTAACACTATCTTTAACCACTATGAATTACTTATTTGACTTTTTAATCTAATTTCCCAATCTATCCATTGCCAACACAACATCAAACATGCACAGATTGATCAATTTAAAGGTCCAGTTTTAAAAAAATTTTGTTCAGGCCTCAGTTGCGATCAGTGTTATGGACAGGAAGAATTGAGATAACAAACCTGTTTTTGCCACTGCTCAGTTGACCAGAACAAGATCTTTTTTGACAAAGTTTTAACTCTTTTGAGTGCTTTGAAATTGAAGAGGAAACATGAACAGGCTTTAACGCAAGTTTAATTAAAAGAAAGGACAAGCACTAAATTAGTGTTTTATACAGGTTCATACCCTCCTTGCTCTTGTACTCTATGCCCTTCTTAATAAAACTTAAAATACTGTACTTTATTAACAGTTCTCTCAACTTGTCCTGCCATCTGTAAAGACATAGAATAGAATCACAGAATCCTTACAGTGAGAAGCAGACCATTTTGCCAATAGGGTCCACACCAGCCCCACAAAGAGCATCCCACCCAGACGCACCTCCCTACCCTATCCCCATAACCCTGCATTTCCCATGGCTAATCCACCTGGCCTGCACATCCCTGGACACAACAGACAATTTTGCATGGCCAATCCACCTAACCTAGTGCCAGACCTGCTCAGCTTTTCCAGAAATTTCTATTTTTGTCTCCACCTAATCTTTGGATTGTGGGAGGAAACCCACGCAGACACAGGGAGAACGTGCAAACTCCACACAGACAATCAAGGTTGGAATCGAACCTGGGTCCCTGGCACGGTGAGGCAGCAGTGCTAACCATTGTACCACCCTTATGCACTTACACATTAAGGTCTTTCTGCTCCTGCAGCACCTTTTGAGTTGTACCCTATCTTTCCATACTTTTCCTACCAAAATGAATCACAAGTTTGTTCTGGCACAGATAAAGATCATTTGGCCCATCTTGTCTGCACTGGCTTTCCACATGAGCATGGTGACTTCTACCTTTTTCTCATACCACTACATGTTGTTTCTATTCAAGTGATCATCTAATACTTCTTAAATGCCTTGATTGCCTCTACCATATTTCCACATGCATGTTCCATGCCTTGAACCACTCGGTTTGTGGTCACCCATCATAGAATCTCTCTAATATGAAAACAGGCCATACGGCCCAACAAGTCCACACCTAATCTCTGAAGAGCATCCCACCCAGATTCACCCCCTGCTCCAATAACCCTGTATTTCCCAAGGCTAATTCACCTAACCAGCACAACCATGGACACTATGGGCAATTTAGCATGGCCAATTCACCTAACTTACACATCTTTGGACTGTGGGAGGAAACTGGAAACCCACGCAGACAGGACGAAGAGATAGTAGGAACTGCAGATGCTGGAGACTCTGAGATAACAAGGTGCGGAGCTGGATGAACACAGCAGGCCAAGCAGCATCAGAGGAGCAGGAAAGCCAACTTCACACAGACAGTCGCCCGAAGCTGGAATTGAATCCAGGTCCCTGGCGCTATGAGGAAGCAGTACTAAACACTGCCACCGTGCTTCTTGTTGCCACTCACTTAAAATCTGTGCCCTTCATTTCTCGAATGGTTCAGCAGGCTAAACAAGCCTTAATCCTAATTTGTATGTTAACAGCACAGGTCTATTTGCTGTGATAACAAGGTGTAGAGCTGGATGAACAGCAGGCCAAGCAGCATCAGAGGAGCAGGAAGGCTGACGTTTCGGGCCTAGACCCTTCTTCAGAAAATATTTGCTGTAACAGGTTTCTTTACGGACAGCCCGTGAGGTACTGCTCAGACAATACAACCAAAACCTATCACCATTAAGTACAACGCCAATCTCATTCTCTCCCGCCCAGAACCCGGCTTTCATTCATTCATTCATTCATTCACACGCTCGCGTTCCCACCATGCCTCGCGACAAGTGTGCGTTGGATCGTTCTGATTGGTTCTTCGCGATCGTCTCATTCTGCGCAACGAGGGGTGTTTCTTGACCATATATCCTGAATGGCGAGTGCAAGATCGCGGAGCTAAAGCAAAAGAGAACGGAGGAGAAATATGTATCGAGGAATTATGTCAAACTTTTTCTAAATAAGCCACGTTTAGCGACACGGGCTCCCAGAAAAGCGTTAATTCAGAGCCTCAACTCCCCGCCCACCACCAATGGAACCGGCTCACCTACTTCTCCCCATTCGGTTGGCACTTGCCACCTGAACAGGCTCGCGCCGCCCGCGCAACCGAACATGTTGACCCGAAGGCCCGCCCCCGGCGCCGATTGGCTACGATGTCCCGGCTACACGGGCAACCCGCGCGAGGCCCGAGTTCTACTGGCCAAGCGCCCTGTCAATCTCTTCCCCCCTCCCAACCAACAAGCAAGCCCCGCTGCAATCAGGTTAGGTCGAGGCGGCCCGCTTTCTTTACCCCTCCCTCAAACTGTTCCCGAGAAAGGGAGCGAGAGATAGAGAGTGAGCGGGGGATTTATTTTACCACAGCACAAGAATAATAATTTAATCTTCGGAGTCGCGGCCGGGTTTCAATGTGAAGATTATTATCGAGGGGAGGTTTTTTTTTTGTTTAGTTGTATTTTCCCCTCAGCCTCCAACACCCCCCTCCCCCCGCCCCGGCCCCGTGTTGATTTGGATGGTGCTCGTGGTGGAGGTGCAGTTGGTGTGGCGCCCGAGGCCGGAGCCGGTGACTGCGAGATGAGGAGGGGGAAGCCGTGCGCTGGCAGCCCGCACTGCCTTTGGTTGCTCACGGCCGCGTTGCTGCTGGGCCGCTGCTGCCCCGGCGCGGGCTACGGCGACAAGGTGATCTGGGCCATCAACGCCGGAGGGGAGGCTCACACCGACATCCACGGCATCCACTTCAAGCGGGACCCGCTGGAAGGCAAAGTAGGCCGGGGTATGTGTGTTTGTGCGGGGCTGGATATCTCCTTGCTGGGCCTCACAACGTGCTTCTTTACCTCCTCACCAATCTTCAGACCAACTCTGACTTATCTCGGGGGCCCAAATTGAGAATTTGCCGAGAGTAAAAAAAAA
>NC_063355.1:10871755-10882739 GCF_021869965.1 Rhincodon typus
TGGTCCGAGGATGGGTGGCCCCAGCAATTTTCTGGCGTCTTCTCCCCCCCCCCCCACCTGCAGCACCAGCACATGGAGGAGTTTGCTGATGTTGGTGTCGTGTTAATTGGGGGACACGGTCATTCTGTTCTTGCCCGCCAAGTCTAATCAACTTGCCCAAGGTAGTCAGTCATTTTCGCAAAAAAATCCGGAATTACTGTAATATTATTTATATCACTTTGAGCGTGAGCACGTTGTTCTGTGTAGAGCAGCTACGTGAGAACCTCCTGGGGCATCTGACCTCTGAAATTACATGACGCTAATAGCGTGCAGGATGAAATCTCTCGCAAGAGCAAAATGCTATCAGAGTCACACTTAAAGTACATTGTTAACTATTTCGGCACATATCCGTTCTTTAACATGCCTTTCCCTTTCCACCTTTGAATGTGGCATTCTTGTATGGAATGCAGGCAGGTGACTTGCTCACACACCTGCATTTTAGTGCTTACAATGAGCATTGTGCAATAAGAATGGGTTAACCTGCCTTGGGATGCGAGGAATCAAACTTCAAATCAGCTGAGGTCTTGAACTTGTACTGAAGATTTAGAATTTGAACTCCTTTGGACTTAGAGTTTCACAGTACAGCACATTTGTTCAAATGAATTCAAAACTTTGTAGATTGCTGTTTATTTGATCTCTCTGGATCCTAAATTCATAAGGTCAGTGCTGAATTGTCATATTTACTGTTAACATATCCCCATTATGGTGTTGCTGCTTTTGATCTTTGACTTTCTTTGGAGGGTAACAGGGAGGGGACTGGTTTGCCTGCAGATATTGGTCACTGCAGAGACCAAATGGCTGTAATGTGTATGAGTCTGTGAATGCTATAGTGATAACTACCTTGGCCCTTGAATAGTTTGCCAGTATTTTCCATCCAGGTGACATGACTTTGGTGAAGGTTGAACCATTTGAGTAAGAGAGTTGCACCTGTGAATCCATATTCGTTGAATGGGCACCTTGCAGAGCAAAAATAAACTGCTTGTTTTTGGCTCAGTTCTTGAATTACGAGTGCTTAGCAAGTTATGTTTTTAATGAAAAGAAAGCCAGACTTGCCTTTTAATGCCTTGCATGACCACACGATGTCCCAAAGCACTTTGAAGACCAGTCACTGCTGCAGTGCCGAAGTACTGTATCAAATCAGGAAGTGGAATTGGCTTTTGTTTAATTTTACTAAGTACAAGCCTAGCCTAATGTAACATCTTTGGAAAGTGTGACCTGAGGAAATTGCATGGTGAGCTTGTCCTATGAAGATAGGCTATTATTAAAGGCTTCATTATTTGGATATTAATGGGACATTACATTTTTTAACTGTTTTGTAAGAATAATTTTAAGTTAATCTTATAATCAAGGAAAAGCTTGGTTAATAGACTTGACTCACATGAGTGGCTAAGAGAAAATGATAGACAGATAAATAAGCAATAATTTCATCTGTTTGCAGATTAACACTTGCAAGTAAATTTAAAGGAGAATAATTTCTATAGAAAATGAAAATTATTACATTTTTGATGTTACTTTTCCCCCTGCTTTCCTACTAATTTTATCAATGGCTGTTAATATAGTTTTCCTGGCCAACCGTGTGTGTGCTTGATTGAAATTAGTATTTCATTGAGGGTGCAGAGCATGTTGTCTTTTTATGTTTGGGTTATCCTTTTTTAGAAATGCGAACATGGTGTATTCATGATCTTTTCACAATTTGGAATGGCCCCAACTATTTGTCATTAATAAAGAAATAATACTTTCATAATGTGAAATAGCATTGCCTGGGAACTGAGCTGCTGATGCTATGTCCCCAAGCTCCAGGTGGAAATGTCCTCAAAATCAAAACAACCATGTTAGATTCTGTTTGAGCTATTATGGCATTACAAAGTGGTATAGATGGTATAAATGCAATTTTTCCTGTGAAAGAGTTAGTGTGAGGGATATTGGTGCTGCGTAATGGAATAATTTTCTATTCCAAGTATCTGCATCAAATGCTTGCAGATCTGGTATCACACATTCATGTAGTGAATAAAGATCCCTCTGCCCTTCTTAATCCCAGTCTCAAACATTTCATGATTTGTGCACTAGTGTGACATTTCCCATTTACTGCACTGACCATCTTAGAATAAAAATGCTAATTTGGGTACTTGTGTTGAAGGCATGTGTCTGTTCTGAGCTTGCTTGAAGCTAACCCAAACTCCTTTCTTGTTGGATTCTTAGGGGTCCGCAGACGTTTATCTCCTAATCAATATTGAATTTGAACCGAGGTCCTAGGGGTTTCAGGCGAGTGAGAGTTTCACTGTGTAACGCAGTGTCTTGCAGAATTTATTTTTGTTCTGACAAATATAGTTAGCTGGTACTTGTCACTTATGCTATATTTTAGATCAAGTCAGGAAATCAACTTTGAATTCAGTGAGTAAGAACAGTGTTTTGGAAAAGCCCTGTAAGTAGAAAAATATGATTAGGTCTCCTTTCTACTGCACAATAATTTGTTTTTTTTCTCTCATTTTACATAATAGGTACAGCTATAACCAAGATAACTCTAAGAGGAAGCATCATTTGAAATTTAGATGCACAGAGCTGCAGCTGTTTGTGACCAGGACACTTTTACTTGAAAAATTCAGTTCCTTGCAAAATTAGGTTTCATTGTTGATAAAACTGCATTGAATATGTAATCCTGTGGTATATCAAAAGATACTAAATACTGTCTGACTGCCATAACCAATCATTATGTATTATCTAGTACAATCAAGGGTATATTGCCACCGTGTAGGATGCATTGTAATAAAACTTTACAAATCACCGGTTGAAATCCTCTGATTTGATTCCAGGGGTCTGCTGCCCATTGGTAGAATTTAAAGCATTTATATCAGTTATGCATATGTTATCTTGAAAAGCCACCTAATGGTTCACTGATAAAGGTGCCATTCCGTGTGGCTCAGACTTTAATCTGGCCCAGGTTCAGACAAATCCTGTCAGGTAACTATTTTTCAGTTGGTACTGAAACTTGGATTAGCACCTGGAAAAAAAAAAGGCCAGGTTTATGTTAGTGGAAAAACCAAGATGTGGAATTAAATTGGACTGCAGTTTGAAAGAACCACCACAAGCAAATCAGGCCAAATGGCTTCTGTGAGCCGTAAGATTGTAGGGTTTATACTTACTAAAATCCAAGTGAAAAGACACTAACGTGGAGCTCTATGAAAATTAAACTTGTTTACCATTACACCCTGAAATCTTATCCATGGCAGTGTTTATCAGTTTATAACCCATAATCCTATCGCAAGTTTTTAAAGTATGGCATACTGCCTTTTGAATTGTCCACTGACATTGAAAATCTGATTTCACGCCATTTTATCTGTTTTGCAGACTTGTACTTTAGCCTTATTTTTCCCATTAGGCACTTGCACTTGTTTCATGCAAGGAAGCATAAAGTAACATCGAACATCTCTTTGTAAGTGTGGGTGTTGAATTAATTAATCTTACATTCATTTTGGGATTCTAGCAGGTCTTCCTTGTTTATTGTCTTACAATTGTTGAAACCTCATACTGGAGACATCAACTGCCGTTTTTTGGTCTACACTCTCATAACCCCCTCTACCCTTTTCACTTGGCTGATTTTATAGGTTAATACTGGGTACACATGTTGAGTATACAAAAAAGGCTTGGGGATGTTGCACAACCTGTGAATCCCTAATGCAGGGATGCCACTTATAAGGGACAAAAAAAAACTGCAGAAGCTGGAATCCAAAGTAGACAAACAGACTGGAAGAACACAGGCCAGGCAGCATCTGAAGGAAAGGAGCAGTCAACATTTTGGATATTGCCCCTCTTCAGGTGGATGTGGGGGTAGGGGAAGCTGCAGATAAAGGGGTGGAGATGGAATGGTGGTGATAGGTGGACACCGGTGGTAGGTACAACCTGGTCGGTCACTGGGAGGGATGAATCCGGTTGTTGGCTGGAAGGGAGGGTCAGAAGGTGGAATGGAAGAGAGGAAGGGGATCTAGTGGATGGGAGTGAAAGTTATTTGAAATTGGAGAACTCCATGTAGTCTTCTGGGCTGTAGGGTGCCCAGGTGGAAGATAAGGTGTTCTTCAAATTTGTGTTCCAAGTTGCTGTGACACTGGAAGAGGCTGAGAACAAACGTGTTGGAGTAAGCAGAGATAACAAGGTGTAAAGCTGGATGAACACAGCAGGCCAAGCAGCATCAGAGGAGCAGGAAAGCTGACGTTTCGGGCCTAGACCCTTCAGAAAATGTTGGAGTAATGTGAATTGTAAAGCCTGCTCCACAGGTTTGCAAGTTGATTGGTCTGAATGGACTTCGCTCTATAACATCTCTGCATTTCATAGAAAAAGATTACATGTAGGCTTTTTAGTTCTCAAATGACTAAGGTTCATTTGCTGAACATTTGAATACTACTTTGTCCTAAAGTGTGATGCAGTCTTAAGATTTCAGTGTTGTATGTTTAAAGGTATATTTTTATAAAGAGTATGCTCTTCTAGTTCCAGATATCTAAAAGTGACAGCATATTTTTCACGTGAATCAAAAGTCTCTATTGTTTTACTCGTTTTTTTTTGTCTCCCTTTTTCCCTTCCTCATTGATCATTGGAGCGGTGAGAATGTACTGACTTTTCCTGGTATTGGCTTTTACCTAGTAACCACCTACCAGTTCACCTAAGTTGTCACTTTTTATACGAGAAGACTAGGCAGTGAGTGCTGGCTGTTCTGCCTTATGTGGAAGGGGTAAACAAATCCATCTTCAGCCACTTCAGAAGGTGGAATCCCGCTTGCTCAATTTTAGTATTGTTATTGTTGCCTCAGCATAAATTTGAGAGAAGCTTGTACTCTCGTTCAAAGGGTTAGCACCATATTTTGTTGTATTTGCCTATGGAATCATTCATTAGGGAGTTGACAGTTAGAGTTGTGAAAAATCATGCTGCTTTTGCACACTAAAAAATTAGTGGTGGATGAATTGAGCAATTTGTGACGGATGCACTAGTTAGCTGTTGGTTAGGTCAACACTGAAAGGCGCAGCTAGTAGTTTATCTTGTGTTGAATATTAAGTGTACAGGAAGTATTAAAATTTAATTGATTTGTGCCGACATCTTGGGCTAAAATGAATATTTGAATGTCCCAATATTCATCTGTTTGAGGAAGTACTTCAATAATATTGCCTCTGAATATTTTGTCTCTTGGCTTTGATCCAGACTCGGCTCCATATAAATTCTGTAGAGGATACACACCGGGGACCAGTGGTTTACCGAAAGTGGAGTGGCACCGGTTGCACAGGCATAACTGAGGTATGGCGGCTGCAACACGAGTGGTTTATTTTCTGTAAACCACATTGTCCCCAGTGTGTATTCTGTTTATTGAACATGTACCTTGCACATTTATACATTCAGTGCTTATTGCATATTTGAATTTTTAATCTATTTCAAATGGATTTAAGCAGGCTTAGTTATTTTTCTTCTCTTCCATTCCTCAAGGCATTTATCTACATGAGGGTATTATTGAGTACCTCCGAGCCAAATGGCTTTTATTATGTGTGGCTCAGACAGCAAGGGGTAGATTCTCTTATTTGCTGTGCCTGTTGAATTACGAGTGGTGACTAGCAGAAGATTTTGGGAAGTATTGCATACTGAGGAGGGAGCCCCTCCAGTTTAACTCCATTAATTTTGTGCATCTAAAATCAGGTGGGTTTCCTCTTGGGCCTGCAGTCCTCCCCAGCAGTATTTCCGTAGTTTTCTCTCATTTGTCCAATTGACCCAGCCAGTGGAACTAGTAATTGCCCAGTGAGAATTTCTCAACACTCTGCTCAGATGTTATTACACACCTCTGGAGCAGGTGGGATTGAACTGAAACCTCCTGGCTCAAGAATAGGGGCATTGCCACTGTGCCACAAGAGCCCTTGCTTTATTGCAGATGAGTGATGCCTTAAATTTACAATTGGATGCGTGAGGAAAAACATTGATCGCCACACGTTATGTTGCTGTTCATGTTGCACACAGCAGCTGAACCCGAGAAAATAGAAACTGGCGAGCCTGTTTCTGTTTTTCATTCTTTAACTCTACTCCATCAATGATTACAGTGTTGGTCTTGTGGCAGCTTCCTGAAACTATCATGTAGTACCTTGCACAAAATGCATGCCATTATAAAAATCATGATGATGAAACTGGGGCTTCCTTGTTCTTTTGGTCATAAATGTGTAGTTATGATAAACTTCTGTCTTTTGAGAAGTTTGTTTGTTTTATTGCTGTAATGTTGAGAGAGAAAGATATTTGTTCTAGTGTTTCATAAAGCATTAAACTTTAATGTTCTGCCACTTGCAACCCTTTTGCATCTAAATTGTAAATGGGGGAAAAAATAGCCGTGTGTTGCTTCCTTTCAAATTGTTCTACTCTGTGGCAAGGTATAGTCTTTGTGCCATGTTTTATTTTCCACACGTTTTTTTTAAGGGTTTTGGTTTGCTTCCTATATCTTAAAGCTGGACTTTAGAACAACTGTTTTAATTCTGTTGGAAGGCATATGCAGAGTGTCAGCCATGGTTCAGAAGTATTTCATTCTACTGAATCAGATGATTGTGGGTTCAAGTCTTGTTCCTGAAACTTGAGCACATAATTAACGCTCGCAATTTACCATAGTGGAATTGTCAGTTGTGTGTATTCTTTTGGATGATGTCTTTAGCCAAAGCCACTTCTGCCCTTTGCTTGAGAGGTGGGATGTAAATGTTCCCTCCTGTTGAACCACGTGGAAGAAGAGTGGGAAAGCGTACCACGATGTTCCAGCTAATACTTTCCTCTTAACCAACATCACTGAAAGATTATTATATCCCATTGTTCGCATATTCACTTCTCATGCCTTTCCTACATTACTACAGTGAATTCAGTTCAAAAAGGTATTAAATTGGTTGTAAGCACTTTGAGACTTCCTGAAATATTCAAAAACACGAAGTGCAAGTTCTTCCTCTTGACCATGCCTATTATTGGTCACGTAGTTGGATTGATTTGAAATCTCTTAGATTTGCTGATAAGTTAATTAGATGCCCAAAGCGCTCTTTCGCCTTTGAAAGGAAAGGAAATCGAGTCTTCAGTTGACTGGTTAGGAGATAGTAAACTAAAACCTTGTTTATATTTGCTCGAACTTAATGTAACTTGCTGCCTTTACTTCTCCCTCTCTGTTCTCAAGCATCGGACTATGGAATGAGATTGCCAATTTTTCGGTCTGTGCCTGAAGATCAAGTTTTGTATCAAACTGAGCGCTACAATGAAGAAACCTTTGGATACGATATTCCAATTAAAGAGGAAGGCGACTATGTACTGGTTCTGAAGTTTGCTGAAGTATATTTTGCCCAATCTCAACAGAAGGTACTTTTAAATTTCTTTGGAAAGAATTTTGATATTGTGCTTATGGAAATTTAAAAAGTAATATTTTTGCAGTACGTATTCCACTACTAAAGTGAACAGCATGTCAACGGTCACTGTTATGACTCTGCTATTCCAAGCTTTTCTGCCCTACAGGAGCTGGTGAGTGGTTCCTGTAACTTCTTTTGGTGCCTAATCTAAATGACCCCTTAATATTAATCAAGACCACAACTTTTTTTTTCAAAAAGTTATTTAACAGTTGGGTGGTTTCACCACAAATCCTGATCCTTGCCTCCCAACTCTACATTTACTTATCTGTAGGAGTCACTGAACAGTGGGAGATATAGCTGACACTTCCTCAAATGCTGGCAAACTGTTTATGAAGGGGAACTATGTTGTAAAATGAGGTCATTGTATGTACCTATTGCTGCTCTCGTGGCCCGAATCAAAGGATTATACATGGAGAGGACAGATTTAAAGGGTCCTAAGGGGCAAAGTTTTCACGTAGAGGGTGATAGGTGTACGGAATGAGCTGCCAGAGGAAGTGGTGGAGGCTGGTACAATTACAACATTTTAAAAGGATGGGTATTTGAATGGGAAGGGTTTAGAGAGAAACAGACCAAATGCTGGCAAGTGCGGTTAGGTTAGTTTAGAATATCTGGTTGGCATGGACAAATTGGACCAAAGAGTCTGATCCTGTGCTGTACTTCTCCATGATTCTATTTCTAAGTAATGGCGTAACTGTTCATTTTAAAAGTATTTTGTGTCGTAAGCCTGCATCCAGGAGGAAGCACTGCAATACTCGTTGATCTGTATGATCTTCACAGCCAGCAGAAAAAATAATTTTAAACCCGTTAGTATGAGCCAGTTTGGAACTGTGTTCCCAGTTACAGTTGCACAGTTAATTTTGCAGAGAATACAGTAGAATTTAATAATGTCAAATTAATTCTTAACAATTGCAACATGTAGTCGTCACCATAGTCTTACCAGACCGTTGGGTTGCTCTATCATTAGAGAGAGATGACTGGTGGTGATTTAACTTGAGGACTACTATACCTCAGGTGAGGAGAGAGATTGGGAAGGAGATTCCTTCATGGTAACTTCAGCCAGTGTGAAGATTGAATCCATGCTGTTGTCATCACACTGCTTCGCAAATCAACCGTCCAGCCAACTGAGCAAAGCCAATTTCCTCCCCGCCCCCAAAACATGTAGTGGATGTTGATGATTGACACGATCATTTTGAAAGTTGTGACAGTCAAGAGTTCACTTGTAGTAGAATCAGGAAATGTTTATGTCAAGCCAAATATGCAGAGAGGGAAAGAAAATTGATATTTCAAGTCAATGATATTTCATCAGATAAGAAAACGGTAGTGGGAGCGGAGATCCAGCATTCTTTTTCTTTTTTAGGAAGAGTTCAGCAGAGATTGGAGTTTACAGATCTATGAACTCATGCTAACATCCTAAGAAGCCCCTTCCAAGTTTTTTTCAGAATAATTTGACTATTGCCTACAAGTAGAAAAGTTAGTTGTTGTTATGTAACACAGTAAAATTACATTTTGTCATTTCTGGCAAAATCATAGAATAACACTATAACAGATACTACTGACTGAGAAGATTGTGGTAGGCAATCAGGATCTGTAATAAGTTTTATCATTTAAATTTTTTAAAATGAAGGTTTTATGGTTTATGATTATTTTTATTTGTTGATCTAATGCAACCCAGCTGTACCTGAAATTTCAAGCAGTGTAGCTCAAGAGTTCCTGCATTGTAAAGGGGTTGCTTGTAGTGAACCAGTGAAGGTTTGTAATTTGTTTTCTTCCAAGCTAAGTCTTTCCAGCAGCTGCCCTTGTCACTTTGGAGTATTTCCTTTGGGGTTGCTGGTAGCTGGGAGAAGCATGTGCATTAGGAACTGGTAAGGCTAGCAACTATGACACATAGTACAAAAGCAGCTCTAATGACATTTTTCCTTCTGTTGGTTACAGGGCTGTACCCATAAGTTTGTCACCCTACTGTTGTGTTAACCTTTGACTGTATTACTAACGTTTTTTAGCTCCAATTTGCACAGAAATTTCACAAGCCCATATTTGCAATTTAATGAGACCTTCTTGACCATACTGTTAATAGGTTAGAAATGCTTTTAAATTAAGTTTGGTGGTTACTGTGAACCTAAAGCTGTCAAATGGCTTATGCAAGCAGTTGAAAGTGTTTATGGTGCCTCTCTAACTTGGTTATAATGCAGTCCAGTTACTAACATAAATATAGAGATATGGGCTGTAAAACTTGGTTTTGTGTTACAGATGATTTTGGTGCTCAGAGCCTGGAGTTTAGAATAAGCTTTAGGCTGTTGCAAACACAACTGTGTACATGCTGGAATCATGTAGGGAGGACAGATATGACTCCATATACTACTCACTTGGTGCCCTCCTTGTTATTTTGAAGCTCTTGGGTTCTGTTAGAGACTTTTATTACAAATGTACAGTTAAACAAGTGTTCAATGCACAAGGCCCTTCCCACCACTCACCACCAACACTACAGTCAGTTCTGGTATAACACGATAGTTCTGTTCTCGTATTATAAGAAAATTGTGTGATAGCTGTGCCATTTAAACTAATGGGGCCAGAATGGCATTATAGCCAATACAGGTAAGGAAAATTCACGTTCTAGTGGTCTAAATTCTTCAATTGTGTTTAAAGCCAATTTGTGTTGAAGAAACACACATAGCCGAACTGACCCTACGTAATGGGACCACCATAGCGTTTACTGGTGTGGTACTTTTGACTTTGCTCTTCCGCTGAGTTAGCGGATGTACTATCCTGTTGAAGAACTTGCGTAAACTGAGTCGAGGAAGAATGGTCTTCAACAGAAGAAAACCCACTCTTGTTTGTGGGGCAATTATTGCAGACTTGCTTGGGCTGTAGTGTGAAATGGACATATAGCAGAGAGGGGATGCTGTTGACCAAAGGAGAAGAGCTTTCAACAGAGGGTCATACCTACTGAGGAGTTTGAGTGGTTACAGCTGAAAGTGGAATTTACCCAGGCACAGTGTCTGAGGTGCCTATACTTCATTAAGGAGTTAGTTGCTGAACATGACTGACACTTCCAGCTAGACCTGAGGTCATTCAGCGCTGTAAATGATAGCGCTGCCAGGGTCACCATCTTCCATTTCTAGACATAGCTAGCTGCATTCTGGAAAATCCTATGTTGCCAACATTTTTCAGTTCACTGTGCAATTGGAAAGTGATTGAATCTCTGTATGTGTGGAGATGGACTTGATTTTTCTTTCTTCTCTTAGCAAGAATATCTGGTCTGGCTTTGCAGAATTAATTAACTTTCCAATGGTGCAGGGACCCTTGGATTACACACTTGCGTAGCTCTGAGAGTGGCAAAACTGGAAAAAGTTCCAATTCCTGAATACGTAGTTGATTTGTGACTGCTCTGCAAGTCATTTTGGTGAATGCCTGGTATCTTGTGGCTTTTATTGTGTAGCAGGCAATAATTTCCACCATCTACAAACTACAACATCAAACCAGACGATGGTTGTTAATCAAAACCTATCTGCTCTACAAATGGCTCATGACTTGCCTCCTCCACCCAGCTGCACAGCATT
>NC_063355.1:10883239-10895876 GCF_021869965.1 Rhincodon typus
GAAGAAGTGTGTAGGCCCGAAACGTCAGCCTTCCTGCTCCTCTGATGCTGCTTGGCCTGCTGTGTTCATCCAGCTCTACACCTTGTTATCTCAGATTCTCCAGTATCTGCAGTTCCTACTATCTCTGCATATTATTTTAACCTGAATTAAACAGATAGGTAAAATTGAGCAATTCGGTAGTCTATAATAAATTTTTGACATTTGTTGGGACTCTCAAAATAGAGGGACTTGATTTCCAACGTAATATCCCAGTTAGTGATAACAGTTAACAATGAGCTCCCAAAATAAGTCTACCTTATAAACCTTTTTTTTTCCATTTGTGGAATGTGTGCGTCACTGACTCGGCCAGCATCCCTAATTGCCCAGGGACCAGTTAAGAATCAACTACAATGCTGTGGGTCTGGAGTCACATCTAAGTCAGATCAGGTAAGGATGGCAGACTTCCTTCTCATAAAACAACATTAAAACAACATTAATGAGGCAGACGGGTTTTTAAAACAGTCAACAGTAGTTACAGTCCCCATTAGAGAAGCTTTTAATTCCAGATTTATCTGCTAAAAATATTCAAATTAAGCCAGAGTGGTTTGCCTATTCACAAACTAGTGGAAAGAAAGTAACCTCACATTTCGAGTCTAGATGACTCTTCATCAGAGCTTGCTCTGTCTCCATGGAAGCTGCCTGACTCACTGTGGTCTCCAGCACTTTTTGTTTCAGTGCAGATTCCAGCATCTGCAGTAATTTGCTCCTAGTTAAAACTAGCTCCTACAAATGAATTTTAACAATTGTCTCTGTTGCTACAACTGTGGAAAATGTCTGACTTGAACGATAATAATTTCCCTTTGCTATGATATATGTACATTGTGACAAACCTAGGTAAAAATGCATCTATTGTTTGTCCAGGTATGGTATCCCTAATAAGGAGGTTACATTTAGGATGCTAGGGAGTGAAAGACTTTTTCAATGAGACCTGATTGTTGCAATGGATGAAAACCATAGTGAGACTTGAATCATCACATAACACATCAGCATACTTACCAAAAGCAATCACTGGTTAGCTATTAGGCAGTAGGGAAGCTATGCTGATTTTTAAAAATATTTTTCCTTTCTAGCCCATGATTTGGGACCAAATGTAACAACACACCTAAAATTGGCTGACTGAAGACAGGCCAAGATTAAACTAGGGCGTTTCTTGCTCTGTAGACTCATTATATCATCACACAGTGCAGTAATCATAGTGCAGGAAGCCAAGGGCAGAATTTTGAAGCCCTGAATGTTCACTGGAGCCCTGCAAGCAGCAGGCAGGGCATCAGAAATTCATGGCTGCATTGTCTACAATTTTTCTCTTCTTAATGTTAAAAGTGCAGGCAGGGATGGCCTGAGCACAAAGGTATCGTGTCATCAGGAGGGCACAAGGGAGCCATTTTAATTCAGATGAAAGCATAAAACTCATAATAGTAGCCAAACCATCCCATCCGCCACCTCACATCAACATTCCCTGCCTCTACCACTACCCAGTTAATAATCTCCCCCAATTGATTTCAATAGAAACAAAAATCATGACAGGTGATTAACAGGCATTCCAATATTGCCCACTTTACACCCACACCCAAAATAGCCCCATCATTTTCCTAATTTCACATGCTCAAAATTTATCATCATAATTGATCAACATTACTTAAAACAGTTTGATTCCTGTAACAAATAAATAGGAATTAGAATGCTGCTTATAGCATTATAATACTGCACCACAAAAGCAACAGTCCTCTCCCTATCAGACGGCTTTGTGAAAAGGTAAATTACTTATTCCTGTGGTAAAGTTCCCCTATAATGATGTGATAATCATACTTGACGATTAATGATCAAGTTCAGATGCACTTACTTCCCTCTAATGCAAATATCAAAATCAAGATGTTTGTCTTTGCTTCTTGCCATTTCTAATGTACTGTTCTGGAGTCCTATATGATTAGACATATTTAAGACATGAATAAAATACTTTTATTAGGAATTAAAAGCACCTTGCATTCAACTGACAAGCTGAGCATTGTGAAGCTACCTTCTTGTATCATTCTAATGCTACAAAATGTTCCTTTGTTAGTACATTTTATGAAAAGTGGAATACCGCAGTCCTGCCTTGTTTTACTGAGATGCATTCAGTAATAATGGTGTAAGAATTATTTTGTTGTTCAGACCACAGTCATATCTTTAAAACTGATGCACTTGCCAGTAGCTATAAGATGCTAGGCCAGTTCAGTAAATACTTAGAAAATCATTTTTATAGCTCTATTAGTCTGGCTGATATCCATTTTGAAAGAGAGGAAATATCGGTGTTGAAAGTGTATTAAAATTCAATAGTTTAATCATGTTTTCACATTTGTGGAGCCTCTGAGAATAGAGGTGCTTGATTTCTGATGTACTATCCCAGTTAGTCATGACTGTTAACAATGAGTTACCAAAATAAGTCTATGATGTAACCATTCCAACATGTTTTATTTCCATTTGTTGGATGTGGGCATCACTAACTCAGCCAGCATTTTTTGACTATCCATAATTGCTGAGGGAGCAATTACGAACCAACCACATTTCTGTGGGTCTGGAGTCACACGTAGGCCAGACTGTGTAAGTAGGTGATAGCCTAGTGCTATTATCACTCGTCTATTAATCAAAAGACTCCAGGTAAAGTTCTGGGAGCCCGGGTTTGAATGTCATTCTGGCAGATTGTGAAGACTGAATTCAATAAAAATCTGGAATTAAGAGTCTAATAATGACTGTGAAATCGCGGCTGACTTTTGGAAAAATCCATCTGTTTTACTAAAGTCCTTTAGGGAACGAAACTGCTATCCTTACCTGGTCTGGTGTACATGTGACTCCAGACCCACAGTAACGTGGCTGACTCTTAACTGAGCCGTGAGCTATTAGAGATGGGCAACAATTGCTGGCCTAACCAGTGACAGCCACGTCCTGTAAATGAATTTTAAAAATGACATTTGTATAGCAACTTTTGCAGCATTAAATATTTTCGAAGCACTGTTGGAAAGTTGGAAAGCACAACAGTCAATTTGTGCACAAAAAGTTCAAGAAACAGCAATTGATTTTGGCTTTATTACATATGTTGTTGGTGATGGTTTGAGAAATAAATATTGGCCAAGACAATTGGAGAGCTCCCCTTCTCTTCAAAATAAATACAGCTTTTAACTACACCTGAGAAGGTGCCATTTCAATATCGCAGCCAAAAAATAGTACCTGCAACCAAGCAGCATTCTATCAGCTAAGAAGAAGGCTTTCTGCTGCTTGCTTTCATCAGAGCATTAAGTATGGAGTTGGGACGTCTCGTTGCAGCTGTAAAAGACATTATAGGGCCACATTCGGCGTACTACATGCAGTTCTGGTCACTCTAATATAGAAAGGCTATTACTAAACCAGAAAGAGTGCAGAAAAGATTTACTAGGATGCTACCTGGACTGGAAGGCTTGAGTTATAAGGAGAGGGTGGATAGCCTGTGAATTCTTTCCCTGGAGTGTAGGAGACTAAGGGATGACCTTGTGGAGGTCAATAAAATCATGAGAGGCAAGATAAGGTAGACAGCTAACAGACTTTCCCTATAGTAGGGGGGTCTAAGACTAGAGGGCATAGGTTTAAGGTGAGAGGGGAGAGATACGAAAGGGGCAGCGGGGCATTTTTTTCCACTCAGAGGGTGATGAGTGTCTGGAACAGCCTGCCAGAGGTAGTGCTGGTGGTGAGTACAATTTTGTCATTTAAGAAACATTTGAACGGTTACATGGATGGAATAGGTACGAAGGGATATGGACCATACACAGGCAAATGGGACTAGATTAATTGTGAAAACTGGATGGCATGGTCAAGTTGGGCCTAAGGGCCTGTTTCCAAGCTGTAAACCTCTGACTCTGACTCTATGTAGCAGGCTAATTTAGTACTCAAGTACTCACAATGTGACTTGAATCCATGGCCTTTTGAGTTAGAAATGAAAAATCAGCCATGCAGCAACATGACACCCTATATGGACTGCCTGAGCAAGCAGACCATCTACCACTGAAGATAACTAGATGCAATACTAGCAAAAAAAAAGAACAGATTTGCTGACTCAGCAGGTAGTGATTGCAGACATCCAGCAAAATCTCATCCCAAGGAGATTCCTGCACTTTCCCTGATAGCGCTGCAGAGCAGCTTTGATACTGTGGTAAGTTCTGATAGTATTCTCACAGTCAGTGGAGATCCTACTATAAAGGTGGCAACAAGAGATTTCAATGGAGAGCTTCCTACCAATGTCAAAAGTATCAATTACTTAACAAATAAACGGATTGCAGTTCAGAAACAACGGGTCATTGTTGGAGTTGTTTTCACATAGAAAATAGATATGGTCAAAATGGATTCGGAAATGCAGCAACAGTCACTTCCAACATAACTTTATTAACGTATGTCAGAAAAGTGAGGGCTATTAGCACTTTCCCATTCAAACAGGATTTGTATCAGCTCTTTACAATTTAGAACTGGTTTACATTAGAATACCAAAATCTACCTCGAGATACTTTACCAGTTTCAACAGATATGAATTGAATCAATTAGAATCAACAGTACAAAATGCTCCGACATGTCTCAAAGCAAGATCCATTGATTTGCAAGCCATGTGAATCCTGTTACAATGTCTTTCAGTTTAACTTACTAGATATGGCAATAATGTGGAGGATTGTATTTCTGGCACTGATAAGAAATTTATCAATGTTCTTCATGATAGAATTCAGCCAACAGCTAATTCAATTACTGGTTGCAATTTCTATACTGTTAAGCAACTTTACAATACTGCACATGTTTCATTTACTTTGGAAGGCTTGAAATTTTTTTTTAAGTGCCAATTTTTAAACTTAATTGTGGTTTCAGTTGTTAAGCACAATTCAACTTTTTTTCTCAGTCAAACCAGCTGAACAACATGTCAGAACTACATGTGGTCTGACAGGCTTCCCAAAGTTCATGGAGCAATTGAAAAGACATATGTAGCGCTCAAAGCCACACCTGAGAACCACCTTAATTTCACAAACAAGAATAACTTTTGTCTGATTAATATGCAGTTTCTGCAGAATGCCAATTATCTTATCCTGTATGTGGATTCCTGATATACAAGAAAAATCACTTTAAGTTGCCACAAGGAGACCCACTAAAGTCTTCTTTATTTTAGTGATCCTAATCAAATCTCCTCAAAATCTATGCTTTTATGGACTAAAAATAAAATTTTATTATGGTAATTCATTACCTTCAAACTAGGCATGAAAATAATGGTACTCCTCAAAACCTTTTCGAATTGTCTCTATATCATCCACCTCGCAACGAGAGTAAAGCTGTGAACTTTTTTTTCATTCTTATGATGTGAGCATCACTGACAAGGCCATTATTTTTTGTCCATTAGCCTTCAGAAGGTAGCTACAAGCCACTGTGATAATGTTTTCTGCAGGTATAGCACTATATTTATGTTTTTTATTTAAATTCCTGCCAATACAACCTTACAGGCTGCTTACTTTTGTCATATATTTGCAGGACTAGTAGTGAAGATTCTGTAGATTCATGTACTATCACACCCCAGTCTTTCTTCTGCTTATTAAATTCAAAATCTTGTATGTAACACATGTATGGGTTTGCCTTATATACATTAGTAATACATTTATTTATTAAATAATATCTGTCAGACAAAATCCCACTATCAGCACTTTTTCTAAAAATTTGTACATGGGATGAGGGTGCACTAGCTAGGTCAGCAATTTATTGTCCATCACTAACTGCTGTGGAGGTGATGATGTGCATCCTACTTAAACCGCTGCAGTCCTTAGGGGGTAAGTTGTAGGAAGGGAGTTTCAAGATTTTGACCCAATATTAGAGAAGGTACAGTGATATAGTTTCAAGTCAGAATGATTTGTGACTTGGAGTGGTACTTGCAGATAGTGGTGTGCCCTTGTCTTTAGGTGGTGGAGGTTGCGAGTTTGGAAATTGCTGTTGAAGATGCCTTATTAAATTACCGCAGCACACTTTTTAGATGGTGCATACTGCTGCCACTGGGTGTCAGTGAATATCGAAGATGTTGGTTGGGGCCAATCAAGCAAGCTGCTTTATCCTGAATGGTGTCAGGCTTCTTAAGTGTTGTTGGCATTGCATTTATCCAAGCAAAGTGGAGAGTATTCCATGACAATCCTGATTTGCACCTTATAGATGTCAGTTAGGCTTTGCAAAATTCCTAGCTTCTGATCTGCTCTTGTAGATGCAGTGCTTATGTGGCTAGTCCTGTTCGGTTTCTAATCAATAGTGACAGCTAGGGTATTGATACTGGGAGATTGAGCAATAGTAATGTCGTTGAATGTCAAGAGGGTTTGTTCGATTCTCTCTCATAGTCATAGTGCTAGGGACCTCAGGAAGAGGTTGGAATGGATCATATAACTGGCACTTCTGGCTGAAGCTGGACGCAATCTACTTTTCCCACCTAAGCTTCCAAACATGGCTTTGTGCCATCTGTAGACATTTTCCCTAATCCTATTATCCAGTCCATTAATAAAGATGGTGAAGGGCAGTCCCTATCACAAATTTCTTTGGAATTCAACTTGCAACTGGTGTCCAGGCAGAATCACCATCATTAATAACACCTTTCTAGCTAACAAACTAGTTTCCTATCCAACTCAAATTATTTCCACTAATCCTACAGTACTTTGTTTTATTATGTAGTCTGTTACTTGGCACTTTGTTAAATGCTTCATGAAAATCAAGGTATACACTGTTAGCCTGGTTAATTGTATATTAATTGCACATTAATCATGTTTAATGACATGAAATTGGAGGACATTAATTAGGCTTTCCCCTGAGCACATATAAAGAAATGTTTATTAAAACTGTGAGTTTTTTGAGTTAGGAGATGTATGCTTGGAAGTGCCTGGTTTGCAACTGACTGAAATGATGAAGGAATAGTTGACAAGGCACCAACCACATCCATAGACATCATCAGGTAAAGTCAAGGCATCAGAGAAAGTGCACAAATCTCCAAACACCTCATCTACCCAAACCTTCAAGCACTACCTGAAGATACCAAGAACTGCAGTTGGAGTCAGAGTGAACACAGTGTGGAGCTGGAGAAACACAGCAGGTCAGGCAGCATCGGAGGAGCAGGAAAGTCGATGTTTCGGGTCGGGACCCTTTTTCTAATAATTATAATTTCACGAGTCTTGAGTTATTTTCTTGAAATATACCACAGGAGCACCCTGAAACTAAGTGGGAGTATCAAAATATAAACAAGAGACCCATGCTGTATGATTGGATAAATGATATGTGGACCAGCAGCCCACATTGCTTTTAAGATTTCTTGTCTGGGCCAAATAGCGCACTTTGAACTTTATCAACATTATGATGCATTGTTGGCAAGGTGGCATTCATTTTTCCGTTGTGAAGATTAGCATTTTAAAAAGTCTTCCATATCCCAAATGTTCACTTAAACCTTTTGTGAGGAATCATTCAAAGTATCTGCACAATTCACAATGGCATTTTGAATCCTAAGATGGCCAAAACAAAACAAGTATATTCTGCCTCCTGGACTATATACATCTAACAAGTTGTTTACTTGCTCAAAAACATATAGGTTTCCACTCTACCTCAAGAAGTAGAGCAAGACTAATAACATAAATGCTTTACAAGCTTTGCCTTTTGAAAGACTTTAAATAAATGAAGGTCTTTCTTTCTTCTAGGAAATTCCTAGCACTTGCTCTTGCTGCCACAACTCTCTACCAACCTTCTTGGCAATTACAGTCTGTTCCTATAGCTAATCCCATCGCCAGTAGCTGTGGCTGTAATCTATCCTTCAAAGTTCTGTAGAAAAGTTGCTTTGTACTCGAAACATTAATTCTGTTACTATCTCAACAAATGCTGCCACACCTGTTGAATTTCTCCAATACTTTCTATTGCTACCCATCCTTGTTCTCCTGAGAATTAATTTAAAAATTTTCTGAGCAAGTCCAGTTTGTTCTTGTACATCATTTGTTAGCCAATTTAGTTTTATTTTACCATGTGCCTATCTTTTATCTTTAAGGACGTGCATGGCTTCCTTCTGCAATAGGCTAATTTTAAAGATATTCAATTTTTCTTTTCTGCTGCCATGTCTCTACCTAGTAGGGCAGCACGATTAAGCCAATTCAAGTTGTCTGCCATATTTGCAAATCTAGTCCCCTTAAGATTTGGAAGGAGCATTAAAATTTCGTAGGAACATAGGAACAGGAGTAGGCTGTTCAACCCCTCGAGCCTGTTCTGCCATTCAATAATATCACAGCTGATCTGTGACCTAACTCCATACACCTGCCTTTGGCCCATATCTCGTAATATTTTTGCTTAACAAGGATTTATCTATTTCAGATTTAAAATTAACAACTGATCTGGCATCAACTGCCATTTGTGGAAGAGTTCCAAACATTTACCACCCCTTGCGTGTAGAAGTGCTTTCAAACATCTCTCCTGGACAGTCTGGCTGTAATTCTCAAGACTATGCCCCCCTTGTTGTAGAATGCCCAAACAGTAGAAATAGTTTCTCTTTATTTACCATCTTTTCCTGTTAATATTCTTGAAGATTTTGATCAGATCACCCCTTAACCTTCTAAATTCTACAGAAAATAGGCCTAATTTGTATAATCTATTCTCATAACATAACTCCTGAAGTCCAGGTAGCATTCGTGTAAACCTGCGTTATTCTCTGTCCAAAGTGAATTTATCCTTCCTAAGGTGTGGTGCCCAGATACGCTCACAGCACTTCAAATATGGTCTAACAAGGTTTTATACATCTGCAGCACGATATGTTCATCCTTATACTCCAGTCTTCTAGCTATAATGGCCAGGATTCTATTGGGTTTCTTGATTACCTTCTGTACCTGTTTATGACATTTTTAAGATCTCTACTTCTGAATGCGCAAGTCTCTTTGGACATCCACCATATTTAATTTCATGCCATCTAGAAAGTACCCTGATGTATTTTTTCTCAGTCCAATATAGAAGTCCAACCACCACATTTTTTGCCCATCCTCGAAGTCTATCAAATTGCCTTTGTAATTTTATGCTATCATTTACACTGTCTAAAATGCCATCTAATTTTGTGTCATCATCAAATTTGATATATGACTTTCTATGCCAGTATCCAAGTCATTAATAAAAATGTGAATAATTGAGGCCCTAGCACAGATCCTTGCGAGACACCACTTGTTACATCCTGCCAATTTCCATACCTACCGTTAACAATACTTTGTCTCCTTCCACTCAACCAATTTCCCAGCCATATCAGTAATTTGTCCTCAATTCCATGGGCTTCTACTTTAATTAACACTCTCTTATGTGGGACTTTATCAAATGCCTTCTTGAAGTTCATATCATTCCACTATCCACCAGCTTAATCACCTCTTCAAAATTTTCAATTTGAGTCAATTGAATAAACTCTGACCAAACAAGTGGACTTTGATTGGTCAGAGTATTGCCATGGAATGCAGCTGAAACTTTTAGTTTCCAATAACCTTTTCTGGCTTCAGGTATTTTTACTGCAGTGAGGGAAATACATCAGCTGCCTTTCCAGAAGTCCCAATGCTTCTCACTGCATTATTCACACCCACAAGCAGTTCTGCTACCCAGGAATCAATCAGATTTGTCATTAGGTTAATAACCTTTGCATCCATACCTAGGTACAATTGCACAAATCAATCAGCTACTCATTGCCAGCTAAATCTCAAGTGCATACACATCTTGTCATGCTCTAACAAAGATTTCCCCCCATTGCTTAAACAAAACAGCACAGTAAACACCACATGCAATGACTTCCTGTAACTTTTTTTAAAAGTGCAGCAATTCCTTTGTTTTAAAATGGTCTTTTTTCCCCATTTCATCCTCAACCAAAATTATGAAAAATAAAACGATAGTCTTTACAGTATGTCCCAACAACGGGTGGGGGGGTCTGTTTTCCAATATCACAGCACTTTGACCATCTGCAGCAGGCAGTGTGAAGACTAGTATATAAGGCAGTCTACCTGACAGGGCTAATACTGAACACTTAGTGTAGTTCTGCCAAATTATACATATACCAGTCTCTGGGAGGAGCTAGCAAATTGCTAGCCTGTTAGTCTCAGGCTACAGTCATTCTACAACCATGAATTAGTTTAGGAGAAAACAATGTCTCTTATCTAATGCTCATGTAACCTGTTATCTTATCGTTATGAAATAAACTACTTTTGTTACTCATGTACGTGTCTCTTCTGCCAAAGACCAATTTGTGGCTGATCCTTCTCCAATTATCACTAAGGCACACAGATTAGTTTTACAAGATAGGATGATGGCAGTACATCTTAACTGAATAAGTTCCTAGTAGGATCGAGCGTCTCTTACAACACTGACCACGTCAGCAAGCAATGCTCAGAACACCATATCCAACATTACATAGTTTCTGCTACTGGACAATAGTCACTAAATAATCCTAACTGCTTGTTAAGAATTGGGTTTACAATGTATTTTATTTGTGCGTACTTAGATGCTACATATATTCATGCACAGGTCTCCGCTCTTTATAGACAAAAGCTGTTTGTCCTTATGTTGCACCTTTTTCATTAAGGAAAGGGTTACAGAAACTTCCAGTCCCTGCTGCATTTCCCCTAGCAACACCCCGAACAATCAGTCTACCTGCTTGGTGTGAAATTACCCAGATAACAAAGACTGACAGTTAACAGTTCCTGTTGCATCTCCATGTCAACCAATCAGCAGACTCTTCTCATGTTGTATAAATGCGCGTTTTCTTTCTAAACCTGGTTTCTTACATCTCAGTCCTGAAAAGCACAAGATGGAATAGTTTGACTTCCAGCCTCCTTTTTGGTAGTGTATAAATTCTATGCTACCAAACATTTTAGTAATCTCATTGTGCTTTCCAGAGACAGATTCTTACTTCTAAAGAGATTCGACATTTTTGTGAAGGTTATTTTGCAAGTGTCATGCACTTCCTGCTGTCCTGAGCACTTTTCCCTTCAGATGGTATTAGGATTCCAAGGTAATAAAATGATGCAATTTTTAACAATTCGAATATTATTTCCTACCTGGGTGTATGCTTTGCTTTGATGCTACCAAGCATGCAGTTTTCTGCAGTTTAATGATATTCTATATCTGTTACTTCTCATTACAGTTGTATCCCAGAGTCTGATTAGATACTCCTCATATCTGCCATGATTACTGCGTCATCTGCATATTTCAAATTACTACAAAAAATGACAGCAAGCAAACAATTCTTCTTAGTTGCTTTAGAAACATGCTGTGAAAGGAAGTTGTTATTTATTGAATCTAGACCAAGAACCAAAAGACACTGATTTAAAGTGATTGGCAAACAAGCCAAAGGTGACTTGAAGAAAATCTTTTCTCCTCAGCAACTTGTTAGGATCCAGAAAGTATTGCCAGAAACCTTGATGAGGCAAACTCAGCTGTAGCTTTCAGAAGAAAATTAGACACTTATCTGAAAAGAAAACAAATTTTCAAGGTGACAGAAGAGTCAGAAAAGCTGAGTAGCTGTCACTGAGAGCCGACATGGGCATGGGATTTGACGGACTAAATGGTCCTCCTGTGCTGTATAACCATTCCATAATTCTAACATATTGACTACTTCGGAAATTTAACTCTCCATCATACTGAGATTACTCGATTCGGCTCTTGTCCCGCTAGGCCTCAACTGTTTCAGGCGTCCAGGCTGTTGTGCTTACCGTCCCTTTAAAAACGATGCCCCTTAAGGGAGCACACAGTGCTGCAGTGCATTGTCCTTCCTCTCAGGAGCAGTAACCAGGACAATTGCTTCTAAGTGGCAGCTTTGGGGATTGAGGGTATCAGGAAAATGAAGCAAAGTTCCAGAGTGACAGGTCAATGGAAGCTCCACACTGCTGTGGACTCAGCAACAAAAGGGGATTGAATGGATTTGATAACTTACAGATATTTTAAAATATCTTTATGCTTTTGCAACATCATCAGCTTACATTTACAGCACAATAAAACAGCCTGAGAGGTTTTCACCGCAGCATTATCAAATATAAAAGAAATATTTTACAGAAATATGGTGGATTTTTAAAAAGTATCATAATTTGTATGTCCCTTTTAATAGATGGTAACCAAAGGTAATTTCTCTGTTAAACCTGAAATACCTGATTGTGACTCAAATCGACTAAAATTAAACTTCATGTTACGGCTTATCAAATCAAGTGAAAACAAAAATCAATTACCTTCCTGGCCCTCCACAGTCTAGACTTTACATAACAAGAAATAAAACAGTAGTAAACAAAGTATTTCAAATTACACAATCAGAAATCAGCAATCACTCCATCTTTAAAAAAAGTTGGCTGGTCACATTTGCAGAGCTTAAAATTAGAAAACAGTTTGAATAATTAAAAAATAGATTAGTGTGGCTTTGCTATCAATTAATCCTAACTTTAAAAAATCTGGATTGTTCAGAACAAAAAGCTATCACAGTGCGCCACCTGCTGGTTCTGTTGCTATTGACCACATTAAATTAATAAGAAGCCTGAATTCAATCAACAATTTACTGGTATACTCCTAATGCCACTGCTGGGTGGACCACCACACAAGTGCACAGTGGAAGTGAGAT
>NC_063355.1:10896376-10921227 GCF_021869965.1 Rhincodon typus
ATGGATGGAGGAATGGTTAACAGACAGAAACCTTAGAGAGTAGGAATTAACAAGGTATTTCTAGTTGGCAGTTCTCTGGGGGTATAATAAGCAGGGTTGATAAAGGGGGAACTAATAAATGGATTTCTAAAATGCATTTGATAAGTTGTCATATAAAACGTTACTGCACAATAAAATGGATTTAGGACTGGCTAACTAATTGGAAACAGATTTTAGGATAACTGAGTTACTTTCAGGATGGTAATCTGTAACTAATGGAGTGCCACAGTAATCAATGCTGGAGCTTCAGTTATTTATAATCTACATTAATAAGTCGGATGAAGGGACTGACTGCACTATGGGCAAATTTGCCGATGACGAAGAGATAAGTAAGAAAGCAAGTTGTGTCGAGAACACAAAAAGTCTTCAAAGAGACATAGGTTAGGTTAGTGGGCAAAAGTTTGGTACGTGGAGTATATGAGAGCAAATCTGAGGTCGTCCACTTTGGTAGGAAGAACAGAAAAGCAAAATGTTAAATAAGGAGAGATTGCAGAATGCTGTAGTACAGAGGCACCTGGATATCATTGTATGTGAATCACAAAAAAAAGTCAGCACGCAGGTGCAAATACTTAGGACCGCAAAGGAAATGTTGGCCTAAGTTGCAAGAGGGATGGATTTTACAAGTAAGGAAGTCATGGTATGTCTCTACAAGGCAATGGTGAGACTGCACCTGGAGTATTGTGCACAGTGTTGATTCCTTTACTTAAAAGGGACATATTTTAATTGGATGGAGTTCAGTGAAAGTTTACTAGGCCTTTTCCTGGGATGGGGAATTTTTCTTATTAACAAATGTTGTGCTCGTTGTGTCTGTCTTCATTGGAAATTAGCAGAATGAGAAGGGATCTTAATGATATATATAAAATTCTGAGTGGGCTTGACAGGATAGACATTTGTGTTGTTTCCGCCGGATGTTAAATCTTGAACAAAATAGCATAGTCTCAACGTAAGGGTCAATTACTTAGGACTGAGATGATAAAAATAATGCAATTAGAAAGTGGTGAATCTTTGCAGTGATGTTCACCAGACTGATTCCTGGAATGATGGGACTGTCCTATGGTGAGAGATTGAGGATACTGAGCCTGTATTCTGAGTTTCAAAGAATGAGAGGAGATATAAAGGGCCAGACACAGTGAATGCAGAAAAGCTGTTTCCCCTGGCTGGGGTATGTGACTTTAGAGCCTGGTCTATAGCTGATAAAACTGGCTAAGTTCCATAAACAATCTGAGAGTTTTCTTTGCTGAGGTTTGAAGCTGGCAATAAGTATGACTAAGTAAGATTACCTTGCCAGTGGTTAAAGATAGTAGAATCACTAACATCCTTAGAACTGCCCTGAAATGGTAGATTATATACTTCAGTATATAATGGTGTTTGAACACAAATTTTCTGATTCAGAGAATGAGAGACAGTATTATGGATGATTTTTGGCAAATAAAAGGATCCCCTGAACACTACAATAGTTGTTACAGCGCCTAACATCTCATGGCCAAGTTAATCTAATCATAGGATCCAAGAAGCTTATATGTTGATTGCTTTTGACACAACTGGGTGCTTTAATCACCTGATTTAGGATTGAAAACGTCCCATCTGGAGAAGGGTTAGGGCAGAGGAGGATGATTGCTGCCTGACTAACTGTGATTGACAGCTCAGTAGCATAGAATGCAAGCTGTGTTTCTCCTCCTGTCAAACTGTTTCATGCCAGAACCAGTGTAATTGGCTCTTTACGTACGACGAAAAGAAATGATTGTTATCACATTACCAGTGATGACTGGCCTTTAATTGATGAATTTTGGCATTCAGCATTTGGTTGTTTTCTACTTTTGAAAACAATACAGTGCTTGACCTTTACCATGATTCCTGAAGAAGGGCAATGCTGTTAGAATTGATAAAGCATTTTCAGATTTTACCAAGTGATAGTATACCAGTAGCGGCTACTGTTTCTGATCAGCTATTCTGTATTTCCAATTCCTGCAGCCGTGAGGTCAGGATGTTTACGCCGACTGTACACAGTCTATCAGATGGTGGAGCTTCCAGAAACTCATAAGTTGTTGCGGGATACCTGCAGAGGTTTTGCGGAAAAGGAACTCACTCCAGTTGCTGCGCAGCTGGACAGAGAGCACAAATTTCCTGCTGAGCAGGTAACAGTTTTTAATGAAGCATCAATAGCAGTCTTCCTAAAAGGGGGTAGTTTGATCACTTACACAAAGCTGCTATGTTACTGGGAGGGACTCTTTGTAAATCTGCAATCATTGGGTTGAGTTACCTCAGTTCTGCAGAAATCAAAATCAACCTCTCCCCAAAATTATCTGGTGTTCCTATGTGTAAGTGGTGGAATCTGCAGGGTCTGACAGCAGCAAAATGTAGGCCAAATGAAATCTGTCTGCTCCAGGGAGGAAGCTGGCTGTGGGTCTCCATGTTACACAGCAGAACCCAGTAAGTATATGAAGATCGATGGTAAAGGTAAAGGTAGCACATGAGGCCATTTCCCTCACACAGGATTAAAAAAAAGTGTCATGTTGAATAATAATAATAAAAGCAATCAAATGTGCTGTTTGATCACAAGTGGCTGTCTAATGCTGGATTCAGTTTCCAATGCAACTTGAACAGAAGCACCTAGGTTTTCCAATTATTACCTGCTTCTAATGAAAAGCATGACAGAAGATCTCTCACTCTCTCACCTTTTATTTTCTCCTTCCCTCCCTCCTGCTCTCTCAAGTAGTTTCTTCCATGTCCCCATTTCCGAGCCACATCCACTCCATTCAAATCTGATGAATTCTTGGAAAGTGGAAAGATGGAAAACTTTTTGCTGAAAATTATGACCTCCAAGACAGTGTCAGAGAACCTACATGTTCCTCAGTGCTTGTTGAAGTTATTTTTCTGTCAATGAATGCTTCCTTAATTTTTCACTATTACTGTATCTTCTTATTAAGAGGTACTGTTTGTCTGTCAAAGGCATCTGAAGCACTCAACATCATGTACCACAGGCTTGAAGCTACAGATCATCATAGGTTAATACTGGCTGTACATATATAGGATTTTAATGAGCAGCCAGAGTGAATATTGGGTGCTGCTTTAATACTAGCACATGTGAGCCACTTTACAAGTACAATCAGATTTCTAGGCCCTGATTATTAAAAGATATAGAAGATTAAAATGAGCAAAAGCAATAAACTGCTATCTTTAAATAAATTCAATTTCCATTTATTCTCCACAGTCTCAAGCTATGTTTCCAGACTTGCATTCACTTCACAAATTGAATGGATTGTGCATGCTATTTTATTTCTGTCATAAATTACTGGCCTATTGGGCTTGGTATAGCCCTTTTGTAACACAGGGCAGGCAAGGGATTCAACTTGGAATTTCTCCATCTTATTGTCCAATATCACAGTACGTGGCACAGTTATTCACTGACACCTCAGGGAGCTTGGCTGGTATTTTTGTAGTCATATAAAGATTGTGTTTATTCTTTATATGAATTTTTATTGGATGTCACACATCTTTTATTCGGTTGCTCTTGCTCCCAGGTTTAAATCAATTTAAACAGTGAATATCTGCAGTTTCTCTTCTCGTCAGCCAAATTGCAGTGTTTGCAGAGACTTTAATCACAGTTTGTTATTCTGCTTTATTCCTATAATGAACCTTGATCAATATATTTTCATGATTCAAAAGCTCTTTCTAACTTCAAAGAACCCAAAGCTGGTACAAATCTTTTACATTTCATTTTTGCCTGTAAATCCACGCAGGATTTTCTGTCAGTGCTGTTCCTCCACTGGGCTGAACAAGATCGAAGAGGTGAAAGTCTAGCTAATGCTGAGGTGAACAGAAAACTTTGGAAGGTGGAACCTTGAAATAAGAACAGAAAATGTTGAACATTTCAGTGTGACCCATGATCAACCCTCAAAAATTTCTATACTTTAGTTGCAACTGTGTTTCTGTAGCAGATGCTATATATTTCTAGCATTTTCAGTCGTTCTTAAACATTAGGTAACATTCTCTTCTTGTTTTCTGAATATTATTTTGTCTAAATTAATCAAGTTTGGGGGAAGAGTTGGACAATCTGAACTTAATGACCAACAGAAGTGCAAGGAGAAGTAACAGTGAGACATTTTATCGTGGCTTTAGTGGAAACCAAATATACCAAATGAACAGAAAGAGAGAGAGGTGAGGGGTGGGGGTGTAATGGATTCTATCAGAGCCACGTTTGCAATAGCAAGTTTAGATTGTGTTTCACAACTACCTCATGCTAAAGTTTGCTTGCGGACAGTGAAGACCTTTCATTGTCAATGGTGCACTGCACAATACTCAACATTTGGTTGCCAGACTGACAGCTAAAGTAAATGAGGAGCTGTTCATTTCTGTGACTACAGAACTATTCAGTGATTACTGTTCAGAATTGAAGACATTAAAGAACTGCATGGGAATGACTGAAAGGGCAGCAAACGCAAAAGAGGTAGAAAATCATAATTGGATACAGCTAAATGTCAGATATAATTCACAACTACCAAATTGGCTACTTAATGCTATCAGTCACTTATGTAATTGTAATTTTGGTCAGAATAAAAGCAAAATACAACTGTTGGAGTAGGTAAGTTGGTTATTGAATGGAAATGGTAGAATATGCCTCTGAGCATTTCATACCTGTTGCAACAATTTTTTACATGATCGATCAAAATCACACATCAGCTATCATTTACATTGAACCTTTAACATGGTAAAATATTCCAAGATCAAGAATACTCCCCACTTGACTAGATGAGTGTAGCCCTAACAACACTCAAGAAGCCTGACAGCTTCCAGGACAAAGCAGCCCGCTTGATATCCAGCACATCCACAGCGCTCAGTCAATGCTCCATAGTAGCAGTGTGTTCTGTCTACAAGATGCACTGCAGAAATTCACTAAAGCTCATTAAATGATACCTTCCAAACCCTGGACCACTATCATCCAGAAGAACAAAGGCTGCAGGTACAAGGGAACACCACCAGCTGTCAGTTCCTCTTTAAGCCTCTCACCGTCCTGACTTGGAAATATACCACTGTTACTTCACTGTCACGGGGTCATATTCCTGGAACTCCCTCCCTAACAGTACTGTGGGTCCGCTCACACCAAATAAGCTGTAGCAGTTCAAAAAGACAGTTCACCGCCACCTTCTTAATGGCAACCAGGGATGGGCAATAAATGCTGGCCCATCCAGCAATGCCCATATCCCACGAGTGAATAGAAAAAAGAGAAAAGCAGTTTGCCATATGCCCATCACAGTGGGGCTTCCACGAACTCTATGCTAAATGTTTCTTTATTTTCTGCTGAATAGCATATTTGAAGAAGACAAGAATTTCCAGTTCAATCCTTGAACAAAACTTGCCAGAGAGAAATAAGTATTTTCTTTTCTAAGTGCGTTTTAATGAGATCAAAATATCTTAAAGGAGACTGGGGACAGCAATTTGAGGGTAAATCCACATCTAATATGTGGGAATCTTTTAAAGGCCAGTTGATTGAAGCTCAGGATCCACAAATTCCAATGAGAATGAAGGATAAAAATGGCAAGATTCAGCAATCCTGGATGACGAGTCATTGAAAGTTTAGTCAAAAAGTAAGAGGAAGTATATGTAAGGTTTAAGAAACTGAAATCATACAAGGCCCTTGAGTAATATAAAGGAAGCAGGAAAGAACTTAAAAAATTAGGAGGGCGAGAAAGGGCCATGAAATGTCCTTGGCAAGTAGGATTAAGGAGAATCTCAAGGCATTGTATTTGTATATTAGGAGCAAAAGGGTAACTAGGGAAAGGATAGGTTCACTCAAGAACAAAGGAGGAGATTTATGCATGGAGCCGGAGGAAGTGGATGAGGTCCTTAATGAACACTTTGCGTCGGTATTCACTGAGGAGAAAGATATGGATGATGGTAAGATTGGGGAGGGGTATGTTGATATTGAGAAGGAGGAGGTGTTGGATGTGGCCAGTGAGCATTATTCTAGTGGTAGGGAAATTGTTGGAGAAGATTCTTAGGGACAGGATTTATTAGCATTTGGAAAAGAAAGACCTTATTAGGGCGAGGCAGCATGGCTTTATGTGGGGGAGGTCTTGTCTGACAAGCTTGTTTGAGTTTTTTGAGGAAGTGTTGAAGATGATTGATGTGGGTAGGGCATGATAAGCTGGTTCAGAAGATTAGGCCACATGGCATTCATGGTAAATTGGCAAATTAGATACAAAATTGGCTTGGTTATTGGCAATAGAGCGTAGTTTTGAAGGCGTGCTTTTCTGACTGGAAGTCTGTGACCACTGGTGTTCCACAAGGATCAGTGCTGGGGCCTCTGTTATTTGTGATATATGTAAATGACTTAGATGAAAATGTAAGTGGTCTGATTAGTGGGTTTGCAGATGACACAAAAATTGGTAGAATTGTGGATAGTGAGAAAGGTTATCAAAGATACAGCAGGATGTAGATCTGTTAGAAAATTGGGAGAAGAAATGGCATATGAAATTTAATCCAGACGAGTGTCAGGTGATGCATTTTGGGACGTCAAATGCAAGAGGAAAGTATACAGTAAATGGCAGGACCTTTAGGAGCATTGATATACAGAGATATCTTGGGGTCCAAGCCCATAATTTCCTGAAAGTGGCAACACAAGTGGATAAGATGGTAACAGAAACATGAAGCATACTTGCCTTTAATAGGTCAGGGCATTGAGTATAAAAGTTGGCAAGTCGTGTTGCAGCTGTTTGAGACTTTATTTAGGTCACATTTGGAGTATTGTGTACAGTTCTGGTGCCCACACTATAGGAAGGATATGGATGCTTTGGAGAGGGTACAAAAGAGGTTTACCAGGGTGTTGCCTGGATTGGAGTGTATTAGCTATAAAGAGAAGTTGACAAACTTGGATTGTCTTCTCTAAAGCTTCAGAGGCTCAGGGGTGAACTGATAGAAAATAGAGAATTATGAGAGGGATGGATAGGGTGGACAGTCAGACTCTTTTTCCCAGGGTGGAAATGTCAAATACAAGAGGGTATAAGTTTAACGTGAGAGGGGAAATTTAACAGAGTTATGCAAGAAATATTTTTTACAGAGAAGGTGGTAGGTGCCTGGAACATGCTACTTGGGGAGCTGTTAGAAACTGGTGCATTAACAAAGCTTAAGCAGCATTTAGACAGACACATGAGCTGAGAAGGAATAGAGGGATACAGGTCATGTGCAGGCGAATAGGATTAGTTTAGAATGACATCGTGGTCAGCACAGACATGGTGGGCCAAAGGGCTTAAATTCTAAATGAATTACCTTTGGAGTGTAGTGACAGGTGTCTTGTAGTAAATTGTATGCAGTAGATATCCTTTATTTAGTCATACAGCACGGAAACAGACCCTTTGGTCCAACTCATACATGCTGACCAGATCTCCCAAACTAAACTGGTCCCAATTGCCTGAGTTTGGCCCATGTGTCTCTAATCCTTCCCTACTCATGTACTTATCCAAATGTCTTTTAAATGTTGCAGCTATATCTGCATCAACCACGTCCTCTGACAGTTTATTCCACGTATGAACTAATGATATGAACTACCCTGTGGGTTAAAAACGTTGCCCCTCAAGTTCCTTTTAAATCGTTCTCCTTTCACCTTAAAAATACGCCCCCGAGTTTTGAACTCCCCTACCCTAGGGAAAAAAAACTTTGCTATTCATCTTATCATACCCCTCATGATTGTATGAACATCTATAAAGTCATCCTTCAACCTCTTACACTCCCGTGAAAAAGTCCCAGCTTCTGGTAACTCAAACCCTCCAGTCCCAACAATATCCTGGAAAATCTTTTCTGAACCCTCTCCAATTTAATAATATCCTTCCTATGGCAGGGTGACCAGAACTGTACATAGTACTCCAAAAGTGGCCTCACCAACTTCCTGTACAACCTCAACATGACATCCCAACTCCAATACTCAATGGTCTGAGCAATGAAGGCAAGTGTGCTAAACTCCTTCTTAACCACCCTGTCTACCTGTGACACAACTTTCAAAGAACTACGTACCTGACCCCCTAGATCTGTCTGTTCAACATCATTACCCAGAGGCCTACCATTATCTATATAATTCCTGTTCTGTTCGTTTACCAAAATGCAATACCTTGCATTTATCCAAATTAAATTCCACCTGCCAATCCTCAGCCCAATTGGCCCAATTGATCCCATTGCAATCTTAGATAGCCTTCTTCACTGTTGACTATACCGCCAATTTTGATGTCATCTGCAAAATTACTAACCATGCCTCCTAAATTCTTATCTAAAATGTTTATATAAATGGCAAATAACAGTGGACCCAGCACCAGTCCCTGCGGACTGTCTCTTATTGACCATCTCGAATTGTCCCAGAGAAGGTGGAGCTGAAATGACCTCTCTGTCTGCCTGTCTCTGCCTTGGGTCAATTCCCCATTTTCACCGTTGAAGGAGGAAATTCACCACTTTTTCTCCCCAGTTGCTCCCGCAGCTGCAGTCAAATAGTTTTAGAGATGAACACTGACTCCAAACTCCACACTGATGTTGACAGAAACTCAATACTGAAGCCATTGTCCTTCCCTCTTGTTGACAAACTACCACTTTCCTGCATTCAAAACTGATATAACCAATCAAGAGAAGTTTTCAGGTAATCTGTTCAGAATCTCAGAACAGTCAGCTAGTTTCCATTGTTGACTTTGAAAATGGGTGACAGACTTTCTTTTTGTGTGTGGGTCAAACAACTGGTTTTGTTCCTTCCCCAGTCCTAATATCAGAGCATTGAATTTATGAACAGCTGGAAAAATAGTACATGTAGTTTTATATTGACTCGCCAGATTTATAATTGACTGTAGGAAGGACACTGTAAGACAGGAAAAACAAATTTGAGATAATTCAGCACTTAATTTCATACATTCAAAAATAGAACAGTCCAAGAAGGGATAGAAAGCTTAAAGAATGCCTACGTGATTGAGATATAAATATCAAAGACAGGCCATATTTATATATCACCTTTAATATAAGACTGAAGTTTCTACTTCTGCACCAGAACAGGAAGTCAGTGTGACTGATATTGTCGTGGTGTACCCAGAACAGGAAGTTGGCATCTACTGTGTCCATCATTGCATATGCGATGCAGCTGATATCATTGTTGTGCACCCATTGTCTATTGAACCTAAATGCTGCCCCCTCACACTCGCTGCTCTGCTCGCCAGCCTGCACACTGCAAACATTGCCAGCCCCATCACAGCCTTGCTTGCCCTCCCCATTATCACCCAATGCTGCCCTCTTGCTACCCCATTTGCTGACACCCAAACACCCCATCCCTTGCAGCTCTGTTTGATGTTCCCATCACTATGCGTATCCCACTGCATCTTTCCCTTGCCCCCCCACCCCCCTTCATTGGCCCCTCATCATCTCCCTCACTCACCTGCTTGAAGCTCCCACCATGGCATCAACCTCACTGGCTCCCTCACTGCTTCACTGACCACTCTGACCGCTGCATTGCTTGCCATCACCCTCACCATTCCCCTCACTGCCCCCTCACTCACCAGCTTCTCCCCTGGCCTACTTCACTGGTTTACTTACCACCCCTTTGCCTTAGTGTTTGAATGGTACAATCACAGCTCTTGCAGCTAAATTTTGTTGTTATTCCTCAGAGACTTGGCTAAATCCAAATCCTGTTTAGTCAAGAAGTAGTAACATAAACCTCCAGCAAGTCATGCTTACGTTATTGAATTGGAATAAGGTGACTTCTGGTCAAATGTTTAATTGAATTACAGAGTGTTTGGAGAACTGATAATTTTATGATATATCTGTTGTATTTAAACGTTGTAATTGCATTAAGTGATTTATACTTTTAAAGAGTGCAGAGTATGGGTGGTTTGGTTGCTTCATCTCTTTAGCAATGCAGGTTTTCAGAGTGAACAGTGATGTTCTTCTACAAGTTAGTTGTTGCTAAGTTTTTGGTGATGGGCAGTGACGTCTCTGTCACAACGATTGCGTGTGTAGCAGGTGCACCCCCTGAAGTTGCGTTGACAGGAAGCACGCCTTAAAGAAAAACATTTATCTACGGATATTAATTTGGTCCTTGGAGACAAACAGGTACAGATAGGGCAGTCTTGTAATGTGGGAAATATTGGAGCATCCACCCACTTTTTCATTACTTAATTCTTATTTCCCACTGATTTCGATACAAATGGAAAGTGGGGGAGATATATAATAGGCAGCTGATCAGGTAGTGATAATGCAGAGTTGGCACTAAGGTCAAAACCCTCAATTGTTCCATTCTGGTTCTAAAGTCTGGGCGCAGTAAGCGATGAGCCAGTGTTTCCAAAATCTGTGCATCCCCTATGTTTAATCTGCTACATACTCGTTAAATGACCAGCCAATCTTTACCAACCCAGATTTAACAGGGGAAAATCACACTTGAACCAGATCATATTCTCACTTAACCTCTACATGCAAACATTCAAAATGTGTCACTGGAGTAATATTTTCCTGTATTGCTCAGGGACACCAAAGACCCAACATTATGCCCACATCTCTGACAAATTTTAGAATGTCTTTATCTTCCCTCACCTGCTCCCCACCCGGCCCCGAAACATCCTCACACCATGTTCCTAATGTAGCATTTATTACCAGTATCACTCATAGCTGTACCAGTACCCCGTAATACAGTATTTTAGCCAAATGTCCATACCTCAATTCTGATGGTATTAGGAGATTGTGAATTGTCACCATCAATAACATGAGGTTCTCATCTGAAATATACACATAAATGTTCCTGGTTCATGATTGGGGCCAAAATCTATTTGCTCATCCATGATTCAGAGGCGCTGAAGTCAAGTGTAGTGAGTAGCTCGGTGATTTATACTTTGTGGATTTACATATAGTGATTGCGTTCCTAGTGATGTGTCCAGTAGACAATGCTGGTTGTTGCAATGCCATTGCACAAAGCAGTCTCTAAACTCAAATGTGGTAAAGATATGATCGCCTATAAACATTAATCTTTTCCAACATTTATAAACTTTCCTTTGACACATTTGTGACCAATTACCTTCTAATCAATTCTGCAAAAAGATTTTTCTCATAATATTTCCCATATTTCTTTTTGTGATTGATTATCTTAAATTTGTGTCCTTTAATTACCATCTCATTGACAAGACAATCCATCATTACTTACCAAATGATTCATAGTTCTTGCAGTATTATTGGATCACCATTTAGCTTTTTCAACTGCTTTGAAAATAGCTTTAATTTCTTGAATTGTTTTGAAACTATGACAAAAAGTACAGTTAACATCCTAATAAATGCGTACAGACCTTTTCCATTGTTTTTATATTCTTCCTATAATGGAGTACCCTAAAATGTACACAATATGCAACTACTGTCCCACTGAAACCTTGCACACATATTACCTTGTAGGTATTGTATTCTATACATCTAGATTCAATCACAAATATTTGGTCGGGGGTGGGTGGGGGGCAGGTATGGCCTTTTCTGCTTGCACTATTATCTTTTAATGATCTGGTCTTTAAGGTCTAAGGTCCTGCTCTCCTATTTCATTTTAAATAATTTATAACGCATTTCCTTCCTCTATCCCTAATTCCAAAATGTATCTCTTCATGCTTTTCTACATCGATTGATATCTGCTAACCTGTTTGTGTTCTCCAGTAAACTTTCATAATCCTTATAATACACTGCCATTCTCCTCATTTTAGTGTTAGGGTAATCCCTTCTTCTTAGTCTGAAAATGTTAGTTTGGTAGAATTTGTGCATGTCCCATGTCAGTGGGATGTTACCAACAGTGACAATGCTTCTGTAAAGTAGGGCACTACAAAAGCTACTGATCCATGATCAGCAAATAGATCAAGTTGCCTTCCCACTACTTGATATGTTGCATTTTTCATTGATGTATGGGAATCTGTTCCATGTATATATGTTTAATTTTATTTCTAGTCAGCCATGCAACATAAGATCAATGTCTGTGTGCAATTTATTCTAAATTACCTGGTGTAGTACTCTAATCTATATAATCATCATGAGCAATACTGCACAAGGCCGACTGGTTCGTTACAAGAGTAAAAAGGTAACCATGGGCGGCATGGTGGCTCAGTGTGTAGCACTGCTGCCTTACAGCACCAGGGACCCAGGTTCGATTCCACCTTCAGGTGACTGTCTGTGTGGAGTCTGCACATTCTCCCGATGTCTGCATGGGATTCCACCGGGTGCTCCAGTTTCCTCACAGTCTAAAGATGTGTGGGTTAGGTGGATTAGCCATGCTAAATTGCCCATAGTGGCCAGGGATGTGCAGGTTAGGTGGATTAGCCATAGTAAATGTGGGATTCTATGGGCGGGTTAGGGAGGTGGGTCTGGGTGGGATGCTCTTCAAAGTGTCGGTGTAGACTCTGGGCTGAATGCCTGCTATAGGGTTCTAGGATTCTGTGACCATTTGGCAGAGGAAACTAGCTTACCAGCTATTTGCAGCTGGATTTTGGTGGAACTAGCTCCTTTTAGTTCATGTGTTTAAACATTTGGTCTGGCAGATAGTGCCTTCAGCAATAATTGTGAATTAAATAACTATATTGTTTCTTTCAAATCACAATACCGAACCATTTCTTGTAAAGTCGCCAAAGTTTGTAGAATGGTTTTAATGGGAAAAATGTAAAATGTTCAAATATGTATGTATTTCAAAGCAACTATCAAACAAATTGTAATCTGCTAGTTCTCTTTACGACATTAATTATAGCACCTGTCAGGATCTGCTTTAAATTGTGCTTTAGTCCTCTTAGAATCCCTACAGTGTGGAAACAGGTCCTTTCAGCCCAACAGTCCATACCGACCCTGAGAGCATCCCCCTATAACCCACCCCTAACCTACACATCCCTGGACACTATGGGGAATTTAGCATGGCCAATCCACCTAACTTGCACATCTTTGGACTGTGAGAGGAAACAGGAGCACCCGGAGGAAACCCACGCAGTAATGTGGAGAATGTGCAAACTCCACACAGACAGTTGCTCGAGAGTGGAATCGAGCCTGGGCCCCTGGCACTGTGAGGCAGCAGTGCTAACCACTGAGCCACTATGTCGCCCCATTGCTTCTCGGCCTTTTGGCTAAGATCAAGCGTAGTATTCTGTCACCTAACATGCTTTCTTTAACCCTTTTCACACATCCCTTTGTTGCCATTTGGAAGTAAGACAGCAATAATTTGGGCAACAGATCATGGTAGAAAAATAGTATTATGGGACAGCTTTTTTGATTATTTTTAGGGATCATAGAAGTCTATATGTAGAACTTGCCCTCTGGATATTGAATGGGTGAAATAGTGCTGTAGTTGCAAAGACCTGAAAAACAGGAGGATGTCATGTCTTTTTCTAATTTCATGGTTTCCCACATTGCACAGTAAGTACCATTTAAACAATGGAATTAATTGGTTGTAAAGTGCTTTTGATTGTCTTGAATTCATGAAAGATGCTATACAAATCAAAATTTCGTTCATATTTATGATAAACCCCATTTTGTTAATTACTGCATTTATGCATTAGCTTCAAAGTGTGAGTCCTGTTGTGATATTGCAACATTATTTATGTGTTGTCAGATAAAGAAAATGGGAGAACTGGGACTCATGGCAATGGATGTGCCTGAGAAGTATGGTGGAGCAGGATTGGATTATCTGGCATATGCCATTGCTATGGAGGAAATAAGCCGAGGCTGTGCTTCTACTGGCGTAATCATGAGTGTAAATAATGTAAGTCTATTATATATAATAGGTATCTTCCATTTTCACTGGATGATTGTCGTCAAGTGAACTAATTCCTTAGTATCTTTTTAGGGCTACATTTGTAATTCTAGTCATTTAGTCGTTCAGGGCTTAGATTTTGATTAATCAGACTCTAAATGTGCTGTTAATTTTCCTACCTCATCCAGAATGACATTACACAACCTAACAGTTATTGAGATGTTCAGTTACAGCAGTTCTGAGTTACTCATACTGATACATTTGATATTTAAATGCTTTTGTATTTTGGAAAGGATTATTATTCATTTTACTCTCTTTGTGTAAAGATATTTTAATGAGGATGAAGTACAAGTGGAATATAATGGCCCAGAGTTGTATAACCTTATTGTACATGTACATACCATTGTTGTGAGACATTCAATGGCTCCAAGTAACCTCTCTAGTTTTCTCTTAAATGTATTGATCTATTGTGTTGTTGACATATGATTAAAATGCATAACAGCAGCCTGTCATGTCTCACTCAAATTCGCACTCTTCATAGATGAACCTGGGTGATGAGGGCTAGCAGGCTGTTCAACAGAACTTTCTACCAGAGCCACATCTTATAATCAGGAGGGACTGTAGTGTGTACTGTTTACGTGATGAACATAGAACATAGAACAGTACAGTACAGGCCCTTCAGCCCATGATGTTGTGCCGAACTTTTACCTAAACCTAAAGTCTATCTAACCTCCACCCCTACCTTATACTATCATCCATATGCCTGTCTAATAGCCGCTTAAATGCCCCTAATGAGGCCGACTCCACTACCCTCTCCGGCAATGCATTCCATGCCCCTACCACTCTCTGAGTAAAGAACCTACCTCTGACGTCTCCCCTATATCTACCTCCACTCACTTTAAAACTAAGCCCCTTCATAATAGCTACCTCCACGCTAGGAAAAAGTCTCTGTCTGTCCACTAGATCGAAATCTCTGATCATTTTGTACACCTTTATCAAACCACCTCTCATCCGTCATTGTTCTAAAGAGAAAAGCCCTAGCTCTCTCAACCTTTCCTCATAAGACCTTCCCTCCATTCCAGGCAATATCCTGGTAAATCTCCTCTGCATCTTTTCCAACGCTTCCACTTCTTTCCTGTAATGAGGTGACCAGAACTGGACACAATACTCCAGATGTGGCCGAACCAGGGACTTGTATAGCTAGAGCGTAACTTCACGGCTCTTGAACTCAATCCCTCTATTAATGAAAGCTAACACAACATACGCCTTCTTAACAACTCTATCCACCTGGGTGGCAGCTTTCAGGGAACAGTGAACATGAACCCGGAGATCACTCTGCTCCTCAGTACTTCCTCAGCTTATGCTACTGCAACTTATACCATCTGATACCATCCTGACTTGGACGTAGATCATTGCTGTTTCAAAATCTGCCCTGAGAGAGCCTTCACCCCACAGACTATAGTGGTTCACAAAGGTGACTAACTATTGAAAGGGCATCCAGCTATGGACAGTAGATGCTAGCCTTGCTAACAATGCCTATATCACAGAGTGAATAAAAAGTCTTCTTTAGCATTGTTCCCTTATACTTCTCCTGCTCCATAGCCTGAAGTTCTAACTCAACACAGACTCACACTTGAACCTCGAGATATAGAAATTGGTGTGCCTAGGTTTTTGAATATGAGGGTTGTGATTTGCAACCAGCCCAAAGAAGATGGGGAGGATTCATAATTGGAGGATCAACCTCACTTCCTTAATTGTGTGGTGGCCCAGAGTGGATCCTGCACTGCACTTCTCTGGTGCTCCTGGTGACATCTGTGCAGTGCAGGGGTCTGTTTAACATTGTGACATACTCCAGGTAGCCTTCCCTGTAAAAGAGAAGGTCACTAACACAGTGAAGGCTGAGTCTGATATGAATGTTTAATTGGGGAACAACGTATCCACAGAAATATAAAACATAGCCAATAGGAGCAGGAGTAGGCCATTTGACCCTCGAGACTACTCCACTATTTGATATGATCCTGACTGATCACGGAGCTTAATATTCTAATCCTGCTGTCCCCCCTTATCCCTTGATCCCTTTAGCCACAAGAGCTATATCTATCTCTTTCTTGAAAACATATAATGTTTTGGCTGAAGGAATTTCTGCTGATTGCAGTCCTAAAGGTTTACCCGTTATCTTTACACAATGCCCCCTGGTTTTGGACTCCCCCACTATCAGGAACATCCTTCCTGCATCTAACCTGTCTCGTCTGGTTAGAATTTTACAGGTTTCTATGAGAACCTCCCCCACCCCCCACCTCCCCCCATTACTTCCAAACTTCAGTGAGTCAATCCTAATGAACTCAGTGTCTCCTCATATGTCAGTCCGCCATCCTAGGAATCAGTTTAGTAAACCTTCACTGTACTGCCATTGTAGCAAGAACATCCTTCCTCAGTTAAGGAGACCAAAACTACGCACAGTACTCCAGGTGTGGTCTCACTAAGGCCCTGTATAATTGCAGCAAGGCATCCTTGTTCCTGTGCTCAAACCCACTCACTAAGAAGCCCAACATACCATATGCCTTCTTTACTGCCTGCTGCACCTGCATGTTTAATTTCAGCAACCGGAGCATGAGGACACCCAGGTCTCGTTTGAACGTTCCCCTCTCTCAATTTACAGCCATTCAAATCATACTCTGCCTTCCTAATTTTGCTACCAAAGTGTATAATCTCCATTTATCCACAGTATACTGCATCTGCCATGCATTTGTCTGATTACTGAGCCTGTGCAAAGCACACTCCAACTTCTCTGCATTCGCCCCACAGCTCACACTTCCACCCAGCTTTGCATCATCTGTAAATTTTGAAATATTACACTTAGTTCTCTCATCTAAATAGCTAACAGATATTGTGAATAGCTGGGGTCCCAGTAACGATCCCTACAATACCCCACTATTAAATTCCAAGATGGTGGCAGAGTAGGACTCCTCAGCTGGATCTTGTCTGCTCTGTACATTTCTTTTATTTTTTGTCTTGTGTTTTATTTTCCTTCTTTCTTCTCGTGAATGTTCTGAATTCGCAGCCTCAGTGCAGACTTGGACCCTCCATCTCAGCGTGGACCCGGCGTGGTGGTCTCCTGGCCTGACGTGGCGTTCTCTCGGCCCAGCGTGGCAGTCTTATTTGTTTTTTTTCTCCTCTCGTTTGAAACTCTTAAGGCTTGGCTTTTTAATGTTCCTTGTCCCATTCAGAGTATTTTTTACAATCCATCTTAATACTTTCAATGACCTATGCACGTACAAACCCAGGTCCTTACCCTTACACCACTTTAGAATTGTTTTGTTTTTCTCCCATGTTCTCCCTATCAAAATGAATCTCTTCAATTTCTATGAATTGAGCTTAATCTGTCTTTTTCCTCCATTCTACTAATCTATCTGTCTTCTTTTGAAGTCCTATACGATCCTCCTTAAAGTTCATAGATGCTTCCAAGTTTTGTATCATCTGCAAGTTTTGGTGTTGTGCCAGGACACCAAGGTTTAGGTCAATCATAAGTATCGGGAAAAGCAAGGATTTGAATGTTAACCTCAGGGGAAACTCCACTTCAAACCTTCCTCCAACCTGAGAAACATTGTTAAGCATGACTGTGTTTCCTACCAGTCAGCGATTTCCATATTCTTGTTGCTTCTGCCCCTTTTATTTCATAAACTGTAACTATCCATGCTGGCTTCTTTTATATTCTGCATATGTCTTTGTGATTATTAATTTTCATCTGAATTATTGTGTCTAGAAGTTTCCCCGCCATAAAATGTTAAGCTGACTGGCCTGTAGTTATTGAGCATATTTTTAAATCCTTCTCCGAACAAGGGTGTAACATTTACAATACACCAATCCTTTGACACCACCCGGGAGTCTGAGGAAAATTGAAAAATGATGGCCGGTGCCTCTGCAATTTCTTTTCTTTCTTCTTGTAGCATCCTTGGGTGCATCTTACCTGGTCATGATATCTTTTCGACTTTAAGTACAACAGCATATTCAATACAGAGATAGTAGGAACTGCAGATGCTGGAGAATCCGAGACAACAAGGTGCAGGGCTGGATGAACACAGCAGGCCAAGCAGCATCATAGGAGCAGATACAACCTCCTTTTCAATTTTAACCCGTCCACTGTCTGAATTACCTTTTCTTTTACAAGGGGCTGAGTAGTACTTTCTTTCTTGATAAAGACATATGCAAAGTATTCATTTAATACCTCTGATATGTTCTTTGCCTCCACGTATAAAACCTTAGCTCCATTCCTTTCACTATTTAGATGCCTGCAAAGGACTTTGGGATTTGTTTTGACATTAGCTGACTGCCTTTTCTTCTCCTCCCTCTTTGCGTTTCTTATTTGTTTTCTTCACCTTCCTTCTGGACCTTCTATCATGACCTTGCTTTTCAGTTGTATATTTCACCTGACAATTGTCACAAGCATACTTTTTCTTCTTTATCGTAATTTTTATTTCTTTTATCATTCAAGGAGCTCTGGTTTTGTTTTACCTCCCTTTCCCTTTTGAGGGAATATATCTTGACTGAGCCTGAAATGCCATTTCTTTGAATCTTCTATCCCTTGTTCAGTTACTGCTTTTGCTGCCAACATTTAACTGTAATTTATTTGGCACAGATCAGTTTACCATTGAATTGCTCTTTCCTGTGGTTAATTATTTTTACTTTAGATTGTTCTTTGTGTTTTCCTATTACCAGCCTAAACCTTATGAAACAATGATCACTGTCCTTTAACTGCAGTCCTATTGACACTTGATCTGCTTGGTCCATCTTATTCCCAAGAACCAGACCCAGTGTTGTTTCATTTCTTGTTGGATTGATAACAGACTGCTGTAGAAAATTTTCCTGAACACACTGTGGGACCTCTTGCTCCTTTTACAACAGTACTAATGCATGCTACTTTTAGATAGTTGAATTCCCTGACACTAACCATGCTATAATTTTTGCACCTATCTGTAGTTTGCTTTCAGATCTGTCTCTCTACATTTTTCCCACTAGCTGGTGGGCTATAGAATATACTGAATAATGGAATGGCAACTTTTTTTTTGTTCCTTAGCTCCAGTCAAATAGATTCCATCCTTAACTGTTCTGGGAAACCCTTTTTCTCCAGCACCAAAACTATACTCTCTAACACTGCCACCCCGCCTTTTTCTTTCTTTCCTAGCCTTCCTGACCACCTATATCCAGAAATATTTAACACTCAGTCCTGTCCTCTTTTGAGCCAGGTATCTGTTATTGCCGTAACATCCTATTACCACCTGGTAATCTGTGACTGTAACTCTTATTTATTATACTCCATGCATTCACCTAGATGCACAGTAACCCTGATTTAATCTTTATTGCTTTCTCCCTTAATCTGACCCTGCCTGTTAGCTTACTATTCTTTATTCACGTGCTATCTATCTCTCCCAGTATTCTGCTCATTGACCAAACTTTGTATCCTGGCATTGCATCAGTCTGTTTGATTGACTCTCACACATGATAGCATCCTTTCAAGGTCTTTAGCCTCAAATACAGGAAATGGATGCTGTGTCATTCAAATTCAGTAACGTCACGCAGGAGCAAGCATCGCCTATGGAAACCTTTGGTGGGGCTCAGTGGTTTCAACTTCATGCCTTAAAATCTTCCTGATCTGTGTGGTTCAATACTAGGCTAAATGGACAATCATCCATACAATCATTAGGGGAAGCATCAACAGGTTGCTCTGTTAATTAGAATTCATATATTGTGATAAATAACTCCATTCATGTTGTAATAAAAAACATCCCTGCTAAATGATATATTTGCATACTATGAATGTTCTGTGGAATTGTTGATATCAGTCTTTGATGTAATTTGTGATACTGTTGAAAAGCATTCTCATTTTGGTTCCCCCAACTGTACAGCTGTCAACACCAATAACAAAACCATAGAGTAGGAGCAGGCTGAAATCCAAAACTCCAGTTCATATGTTAATAAAAACCGAAAGTACTGCAGATGCTGTTACTCAGAAATGAAAACAGAAGTTGCTGGAAAAGCTCAGCAGGTCTGGCAGCATTTATGAAGAGAAATTAAAGTTAATGCTTTGGGTCCAGTGACAGAGTTCTGAGGAAGGGTCACTGGACCTGAAACGTTAACTTTGATTTCTCTTCACAGCTGCTGCCAGACCTGCTAAGCTTTGCCAGCAACTTCTGTTTTTGTTTCAGTTCGTTAGCTTACTTAAGCTGGGAGACCAGCAGCCACAGTACGGCAGAGCATGGCTAGGGACTTGCTGAAAGTTGTCTGAGCTGTACTTTGTTTGGAAGAGGGAAGAATAATTTAGGTCCTTGACTTCAATACCTAATGATCTCTACTGTAAGTACACATGTGGATATCAGAATGTGAATAGTCGTTACTCATAATTGGGCATATTATCAAAGCCCATGGCATCTAAGGAACCGAATTCAAGCAAAGTGCAGAGGCTCATTTTTTAGGTTTAGTTTTCTCATTACTATGAATATCACAGAATTAACCAAGAGATCAACATGTGTCATTTGTACCAGGTTGGTATTTTGCCTTCTCATATTGCCAAATATATAGTAAACATTCACTTCCTTTTCCAGTCGTTATATCTGGGTCCAATTTTGAAATTTGGTTCAGAAGAACAAAAGAACAACTGGATAACTCCATTTACAGATGGAAATAAAATTGGCTGTTTTGGTCTGAGTGAACCAGGTAGGCCACCGTCTTTGATTGAATCCTGGTACATAAAGACTTGGTACATTGAGGGTATATGCCAAGTAACCATGGTACCTATGAGTTAGAAAAGCCTTCTACATTACCAATGGAAAAGTCTTTTAAGGGCAGTTTAGTTATCATAATACCTTGTTCACTTCGACAAAATATTAGTGTGCAGTGTGCCATTGTTTGGCCCAGTAATCTGCATGTTTCTGAACATACTGTATTTGTTCTTGCACAATTCCACTATCTCTCACTAGGTATGGATATTTTCCTAACCGAAGCAGGAGATCTCTGAACATTAGCCCTGTCAGCATTCACCATTGCTACTCAAAGAAATTGGTGTCTGGTCTTCTATGAACATTTTGCTCAATTATCACAATAAGTTAATATGCAGTTACGGCAGGTCATTATGAAAGCTCCTGAATGTTATGTACTGTGAAAGGATTTGAATATAAATGCTGGGAAGTTATGCTTCAGTTATACAGGGTGCTGGTGAAACCTTATTTGGGGTATTGTGCATAGTACTGGCCACCTTAGTGAAGGAAGGACATAAAATGTGTTGGAAACAGTTCTGATAAGGTTTACCAGAAAATTAGCTGGAATGAAGTGCGTTGTCAGACATGGAAAGGTTGGACAGGCTAAGCTTGAATTTGTTGAAGTTTAGAAGAATTGGACGCGACTGTTGAAATACATATATCCTGAGGGTTCTTGACAGGGTAGATGTGTAATGGATGTTTCCTCTTGTGGGAGAATCCAGAAATAGGCATTGCTGTTTAAAAGTCAGGAGTCATCCATTCAAAGTAGAGATGAAGTGAATTTCTTTCTCTGAGTGTTGTGTGTTTTTGGGACTCAGTCCCTGAAAGAGATGGTGGAAGCAGAGTCCTTGAATTTTTTTAAAGCAGAGGCAGATAGTTTCCTGTTAGGCAAGGTGAAGAAAAGTTATCAAGGGTAGGCAAGAATAGGATTCGAGGTTTCTTTCAGATCAGCTCCTATTGAATGGCAGTACAGGCTTGACAGGCGAAATGGCCTGCCGCTGCTCCTTGTTTGTAAGCTAAAGGCCATCAAACTGGATTTCATCATAGATTTCATAGAATTCCTACAGTGTGGAAACAGGCCCTTTGGCCCAACAAGTCCACACCAACCCTCAGAGCATCCCACCAGATGCATCCCCCTATAACCCACCTAATCTACACATCTCTGAACACTATGGGCAATTTAGCATGGCCAATCCACCTAGCCTGCACATCTTTGGACTGTAGGAGGAAACCCACGCAGACACGGGGAAAACATGCAAACTCCACACAGACAGTTGCCCAAGGGTGGAATTGAACCTGGGTTCCTGGCACTGTGAAGCAACAGTGCTAACCATAGAGCCACCATGGAAGCAAATCATCCTTGATCCTGAAGGACTGCCTAAAAAAGAAAGAAAGAGGCGGATGTCACTTAATAGATAATTTTAGTGTTAATCATATAGGTAGGGCTATCACCAAGCATGTGTAAATCATTGAAAATTTTAGATTATTGAGGACAAGGAAGACAAAGTTAGGTAGAGGGCAGCTACTGTTGAAGAAGCGCGATGGCTGAGGAAGGACTTGGCTAGAAGAGTGGACAAAGAAGTGACAGACGGAATAAAATGTGGGAAAGTATGAGGTCATGCACTTTGTTAGGATGAAGAGAGACATAGACTAATTTCTAAACGGGGAAAAGGTGGGGAAATCTGAAGCAGAAAGGAACTTGGGAATCCGAGTTCAGAATTCTCTGAAGGTTAACATACAGGTTCAGTTGGCAATTAGGAAGGCAAACGCAATGTTAGCATTCATTTCAAGAGGACTAGGATACAAGAGCAAAGATGTACTGCTAAGGTTGTGTTAGACTGCATTTGGAATGTTGTGAGCAGTTTTGGGCCCCATATCTAAGGAAGGATGTACTGGTCTTGGAGGGGTTTCGGAGGGGATTTTCTAGAATGATCCTAGGGGTGAAGGGCTTGTCATATGAACTGTGGTTGAGGACTCTGCGTCTGTACGTGATGGAGTTCAGAAGGATGAGGGGGGGGATCTGACTGAAACTTATCAGAATACTAAGAGCCCTGGATAGAGTGGACGTAGAATAGATGTTTCCACTAGTAGGAGAAACTGGGACCCGAGGGCACAGCCTCAGAGTGAAGGGCCAACATTTTAGAGTGAGATGAGGAGGAAATTCATTAGCCAGAGGGTGGTGAATCTGTGGAACTCATTGCCGCAAAGGGCTATGGAGGCCAAGTCATTGAGTGTATTGAAGCCTGCGATGGATAGGTTGTTGATTGGTAAGGGGATAAAGGGTTACAGGGAGAAGGCAGAAGAATGGGTTTGAGAAACATATCAGCCATGATCGAATGGTGGAGCAGACTAAGTGGACCAAATAGCCTAATTTTGCTCCTATATCTTATGGTCTTATAGATGTCATTCCATATGAATCTGGAGATTCACAGCCAGTGCAGCAATGCTATGGCAAGTATTGTATGTTTGAGTACTGGTTTCAATAATTGCTTAAATCTTTAAATAATTCAACACAAAATTAAAGTATGTTCCTGTCTAAGTGTAAGACCTTGGGCAAGCCTAAACTAGAATGCCATGCAGAGTACCCTGAAAAAGTCAGTAGCATGTCGGCGATTTCAAAGATTCAAAGGGTGTGACTTGATTGTCTTAAACACTTAGCACAATATGATCAGGGAGCTGTGCCTTATACTCTGGTAAATTATAGACTTGGAGAATCATTAAAGTAAGACCTACGTTTAAAAAATAAAGTGGAATATAGATGCTAAGCTTGTATGTTGGCCAAAAATAATACTTGCTGGGTTTTTTTTCTAATTGAGAATTATTACAAGAAGACCAAGTACGCATCTCCAGTGAACATTAGATTCAAAATATGTAGGAAAAGTACTGTTGATGAATTGGAGTTTCAGGGACCCCAGCATTGGTTTGAGTCTGAACCCTTGTTCACACATGATCGTGTTTATATACTGTATACTGTTAATTATTGTATTAATTATATTGTATTTTGAGTTGTTGATCGTTGGTCACAGTCTGACTCTGTGTGTTTTCAGGAAATGGAAGTGATGCTGGTGCAGCCTCTACCACTGCCAAATTAGACGGTGATCACTGGATTTTAAATGGCACAAAAGCTTGGATCACAAATGGCTGGGATGCTTCTGCTGCAATTGTCTTTGCCACCACAGACAAATCACTCAAGCACAAGGTAACTAAAAGAAATATGTACTGATAGATTCTGCAGTACAGAGTTTGTTTGGAAGTGACAGTAATTCAAATGGTGTTGCTATTACATGCAGTCAATGCAGTCCAAAAGATAAGACTGTTACTGGGTTTACAAAGACGGATACATGGTTTTACAAATGTCTGTAAAGAGCCAGAAGTATAAATCTCTTCTTAATTTCTCTGCTTGAAGGGAGGTCCTTGGTGATTATTTGCTGAATCACCACAAAGTGTCATGATCTTTTGCCCCAGATAGATAATGAAGCAGGCCCCAAGTCTGCCTGAGACAAAATAGGGATTTGATTTTTTTCTTTAATGTTCACTCATGGTATGATGGCATCACTGGCTAGACAAGCACTTATTGCCCGTCTCTAAATGCCGAGGGGACAGTTAAGAGTCAAGCACACTGCTGTTGGTCTGGCAGCACATGTAAGCCAGACCAGGAAAGGATGGCAGTTTCCTTCCCTAAAGGACATTAGTGAACCCAGATGGGTTTTAAATACCAGTGCTGTTGCAATCTCATTGTTGGGTAATTCAATGTGAAGTGCAATGATGGTTAAATTTGGCTATTTAAACAAAGTAAACATTTTACCAATGCTCCTATAGTTCAGTCTGTGGATTGTGCATCTGGGAGAAGCTGGATGGGATATGAGCATGTTTTCACGAACTATTGCAGAAAACTGGTGCGCTGTGGAAAATAGCTGCATGAAAATGAATGCAAAATCAAAACAAGATGTCACACTGAACTGACCATTCAGAATGGTGAAAATAAAAGCATTTCCTGTTTCTCTTCATAGTTTTTGAATTGAGAAATAAGATTATGATGAACTGTCAGGAGAAAATGAGTACATTTTTAAATAGAATCAGAGATAGTAGGAACTGCAGATGCTGGAGAATCCGAGACAACAAGGTGCAGGGCTGGATGAACACAGCAGGCCAAGCAGCATCATAGGAGCAGAGAGGCTGACGTTTCGGGCCTAGACCCTTCATCAGAAAAGGGGAAGGGGAAGGGGGTTTTGAAATAAATAGGGAGAGAGTGGGAGGCGGATAGAAGAGGGATCAGTGGGAGAGAGATCCCTTGAGGTTTGTCCGGAGGGAGGAGGGTAACTTCTTCAGGTTAGGCATCCTTAGAAGAG
>NC_063355.1:10921327-10936133 GCF_021869965.1 Rhincodon typus
GGCATCCTTAGAAGAGGCTTCGCGGTGGGGTTAAAATTGAATCAGAGATAGTAGGAACTGCAGATGCTGGAGAATCCGAGACAACAAGGTGCAGGGCTGGATGAACACAGCAGGCCAAGCAGCATCATAGGAGCAGAGAGGCTGACGTTTCAGGCCTAGACCCTTCTGCAGTTCCTACTATCTCTGATTCAATTTTAACCCCACTGCGAAGCCTCTTCTAAGGATGCCTAACCTGAAGAAGTTACCCTCCTCCCTCCGGACAAACCTCAAGGGATCTCTCTCCCACTGATCCCTCTTCTATCCGCCTCCCACTCTCTCCCTATTTATTTCAAAACCCCCTTCCCCTCCCCCTTTTCTGATGAAGGGTCTAGGCCCGAAACGTCAGCCTCTCTGCTCCTATGATGCTGCTTGGCCTGCTGTGTTCATCCAGCCCTGCACCTTGTTGTCTTACATTTTTAAATAGACAGGTAAGAGTTATAAACTGAGAAGTGACCTTTAGCTAATAAATCAGAAACACATAGAATAATGATTTTATGGCTGTGACAAGGAATAACATTTAGTACATGAAAGTGAATGACATGGAATGCACACCTCCTCCAGAAATAAGAATCATCAAGATTCTTGAGATCACAGTGCATTGAGTATAGGAGTTGGGAGGTCATGTTAAGAACATAAGAACATAAGAACTAGGAGCAGAGTAGGCCATCTGGCCCCTCGAGCCTGCCCCGCCATTTAATAAGATCATGGCTGATCTTTTTGAGACTCAGCTCCACTTACCCGCCCGCTCACTGTAACCCTTAATTCCTTTACTGTTCAAAAATTTATCTAGCCTTGCCTTAAAAACGTTCAGCAAGGTAGCTTCAACCGCTTCACTGGGCAGGGAATTCCACAGATTCACAACCCTTTGGGTGAAGAAGTTCCTCCTGACCTCATCTGCTTCCCTTTATTTTGAGGCGATGTCGCCTAGTCCTAGTTTCACCTGCTAGTGGAAACAACCTCACTGCCTCCACCTTATCTATTCTCTTCATAATCTTATAAGTTTCTATAAGATCTCCCCTCATTCTTCTGAATTCCAATGAGTATAATTCCAGACTACTCAGTCTCTCCTCATAATCCAAGTCTCTCCTCATAATCCAACCCTCTCAACTCTGGAATCAACCGAGTGAATCTCCTCTGCACCCCCTCCAGTGCTAGTATATCTCTTCTCAAGTAAGGAGACCAAAACTGCACACAGTACTCCAGGTGTGGCCTCACCAGGACCCTATACAGCTGCAGCATAGCCTCCTTGTTTTTAAACTCCATCCCTCTAGCAATGACAGACAAAATTCCATTTGCCTTTTTAATTACCTGCTGAACCTGCAATCCTACTTTCAGCGATTCATGCACAAGGACACCCAAGTCCCTCTGCACAGCAGCGTGCTGCAATTTTTTACCATTTAAAACAGTCCATTTTGCTGTTATTCCTACCAAATGGATGACCTCACACTTATCAACATTGTACTCCATCTGCCAGACCTTTGCCGACTCACTTAGACTATCTATATCCCTCTGCAGACTTTCAGTGTCTTCTGCACACTTTGCTGTACCACTCGTCTTAGTGTCATCTGCAAATTTTGACACATCACACTTAGTCCCCAACTCCAAATCATGTATGTAAATTGTAAACAATTTAGGTCCCAACACTGATCCCTGAGGCACCCCACTAGCCACTGACCGCCAACCAGAAAAACACCCATTTAACCCTACTCTTTGTTTTCTACTAGTCAACCAATCCTCTGTCCATGCCAATACATTACCTGTAATACCGTGCAACTTTATCTTATGTAGCAGCCTTTGGTGTGGCACCTTGTCAAATGCCTTCTGGAAATCCAGATACACCACATCCGCAGGTTCCCCATTGTCCACCATGCAAGTAATGTCCTCAAAGAATTCCACCAAATTAGTTAAACATGACCTACCCTTCATGAACCCATCCTGAGTGTTCCCAGTGGGACAATTTATATCCAGATGTCTTGCTATTTCTTCCTTAATGATAGATTCAAGCATTTTCCCAACGACCGAAGTTAAGCTAACTGGCCTATAGTTACCTACTTTTTGTCTACTTCCTTTTTTAAATAGTGGCGTCACATTGGCTGTTTTCCAATCTGCAGGAACCACCCCAGAGTCCAGTGAATTTTGGTAAATAATTACTAGTGCATTTGCTATTTCCCCCATCACCTCTTTTAGTACCCTGGGATGTATTTCATCAGGGCCAGGAGACTTGTCTACGTTTAGCCCCATTAGCTTGCCCAGCACTGCCTCCTTAGTGATAATGATAGTTTCTAGGTCCTCACCTGCTATAACCTTCTTGCCATCAGTTTTTGGCATGTTATTTGTGTCTTCCACTGTGAAGACCGACACAAAATAACTGTTTAATGCCTCGGCTATTTCCTCATTCCCAGTTATTAAATTGGCCTTCTCATCCTCTAAAGGACTGTGTGGCTGTACAGGACAGTGGTTGACCACTTTTGGAATATTGTGTTGAATTCTGGTCTCCTTGCTATAGGAAAGATGTTGTGAAACTTGAAAGGATTTACAATGATATTGCTGGGGTTGGAGAGTTTGAGCTATAGAGAGAGGCTGAAAAGGCTGGAGCTATTTACCGTGGAGCATCAGAGGCTGAGGGGACACGTGGAAGAAACACATGCAGACACAGGGACAGTGTGCAAACTCTACACAGACACCATCTGAGGCTGGAATCAAACTCAGGTCCCTGGTGTTGTGAAGCAGCAGTGCTAACCATTGAACCACTGTGCCACTCTTATGAGAAGATGGGATTCTCCATAGTAAGTGGTGAGGGGCCTATTTACATATATTAACATGCATTAACATCTCATTATTACCTAATCTTGCCTCAATAAGAGCAGCTTCCCATCCTCCCACCCACTGGTTGAAAACTGGATGGTGAGTAATACCAGCATGCAGGCCAGCGTGGTTACTTGGTGACTCCAGTTCACTAATTGCTTCACCAGTGTCCATATTGGACACCAGTACGAACATCTCAGAGCATGCTGCATGGGCAGTGACCACACACATGCCTGTCCATGGACCTTGTCATCTGAGATGCTTCATTAGGGCACATCTCTGATCAACTTACAGTACAGTCCTGCACTTCAGTTCTGCACCTTGGAGTGCACTAGCACCTTTCATTGTAATGCTGCTATAAGGAGTTTTTACACACAAAGACAAGGTACCCATCTGATGGATTGGACCAGGCTGCATCTTCGAGCTGTTTGCTTTTCTCTAAGTGTTCACTCACCTTCTGCTTACATCCCTGCCTTTTGGCGCCTAGCCCCGACAGCATATCAACCAAATGGCCATGTATCAGAATTTAAGGGGAAAAATCTTCAGTAAAGTCAAGAGGGGCTGCCTTAGCCAGAGGGTCCTGGTAAAAGGGCATAGTTCAAGGGCATCATCCAATCTCAGTACAGGGGCTTGAACGGGCCAGGGAACCATGGGAGTGGGCCATGGTCAGTCCAGCATGTCCAGTGCAAATAGTCAGGGGATTAGTTGTGAGTCAGTTGGGGAGCTGCACAGAGATCAGATAGAGATCAGTTGTCAGTCAAGGCTGTCCATTCAAGCTGATTAGAGGGGTGGCCCACAGTCAACTCTGGGGGTCATCTGAATGAAGGTCAGAGGGGGTGGGTGTTTGTCAAGGGACTACTGCATTAAGAACATGCAGACACTGCTTGTGAGTAATGTGAGGCCATTCAAGGAGCAGTTGCATTGATCAGACACTTGCACAGTACAGAGTGACATCATCTTTAATCATAGCATCGTTCCTGTGCAATACATGCAGTGTTTAACTGTGTGGGATACAATCCTGATCACAAGGAGTCTTGACCATGTCATTGGCCATTGCTGATTGAAGATAGTCTTCTCTGTGAAGCAGAATCAGTCACAGTGACATTTAAAAGTGGTGCCTACGGACTATAATTTATAAAAACAATCCAAGTTCTCATAGATAATAACACAGTGTGGAGCTGGAGGAACATAGCAGGCCAGGCAGCATCAAAGGAGCAGGAAAGTTGATGTTTCGGGTTGGGACCCTCCTTTGTCCCCACTATCAACCTGTGGGAGTTATTGATCAGAAACTCAACTGGACTCACCACATAAATACAGTGACTACAAGAGCGAGTCAGAGGCTAGGAATACTGAGGCGAGTAACTCACCTCCTGACTCCTCAAAGCCTGTCCACCATCTACAAGGCACAAGTCAGGAGTGTGATGGAATACTCCCCACTTGCCTGGATGAGTGCAGCCCCAACAACACTCAAGAAGCTTGACACCATCCAGGACAAAACAGCCCGTTTGATTGGCACTACATCCACAAGCCACTCCCCCCACCACTGACTCTCAGTAACAGCAGTGTGTACTACCTACAAGATGCACTGCAGTAATTCACCAAAGATCCTCAGACAGCACCTTCCAAACCCATGAACACTTCCATCTAGAAGGACAAGGGCAGCAGATACATGGGAACCTTCAAGCTCCCCTCCAAGCCACTCACCATCCTGACTTGGAAATATATCACCATTCCTTCACTGTAGCTGGGTCAAAATCCTGGAATTTCCTCCCTAATGGCATTGTGGGGCCCACAGCAGATGACTGTAGCAGTCAAAAAGGCAGCTCACCAGCACCTTCTCAAGGGCAACAAATGCTGGCCACCCAGCGACGCCCATATCCCACAAAATGAATAAATAAAGAAAAAAATCCTTCAAAGCATTACATTTTATTCAACAACTGCAAACAGGAACAAAAATCAAACAGGTGCTGCATTTGCCTTCAGAAAAGAAACAGGCTGCTTGCCTTGTGAGTACCTGTATATTTACAGTTAATGAATAGTCACTACATCCAGCTTTCATGCACCCAAACCAGGTGTCAGTTAAGTGCTGTCTTACTTGCTGCATTTGACACTGCTGTGTTCTATCATGCAGAAGGTGATGTTCTTCCTCCTAAATGTCCTCATCCTCCACCTCGGAAGACTCCTCCAGCTCATCATATCCCCTTGTTACCTGCTTTAAGCAGAGCACAGCAAGCTAGGATAATGCAGCACATTCTGTCTGGAGCCTACTGCCAGGTGCCCCAGACCAGTTCAAGCATAGGAACTTCACCTTCAACATATCTATTGTCTGCTCCACCACGGCACTGGTCAAACAATAAGTTGCTTTGTATATGTACTCAGCCTCAGTCAGGGAGCCATTTAACAGAGTTTTCAGCCATAGTCTGAGAAGATAGCCCTTGCCTCCCAGTAGCCATCCTTATAAGGCATTGGGCCTTCAAAGCACAGCAGGAACATGAGAGATCTCAAGGATGTAGCCATCATAGCAGTTCCCAGAATTACTGGCACAGACTTAAAGAATGTGGTACCACCGATCACAGATGACTTGCACATTGATGAAATGGAATCCTTGTTTTATTGATGAACTACTGTTGCGTTTTGCACCTCAATAAAGCCAATTATTGCCAAAACCTACTGCTCAGGCTACAGCATTAACTTCATCTCGGAGAAACAAGATGAAACAGTGTGATTTGTCACAAAATGAATTCGGTTACAGCCTCAATACATTTGTGGGTTGAGGATTGAGAGTGGATCCCTGGAAGGAGCTAGTCACATAAAACCTCAATACAGCCGTGAGCTTGATGCCCACAGGGACAGAGGGACACCCACTCCTTCAGGTCGCAGGTCCCACTCCGCATCAAGCACCATCCTATTACAGTGTCCTGGGACATCCCTAGTCTGTGGGGACTCTGTACCTTTGCTCATTTGGAGGAAATGGCATTAAGGGTGATAAACTCTGGTCTTCCTGTACCTCCTGCATATCATGAGGGGCCCTTCAGCTGCATCGTCCTCACATGGAAGCTCTTCAGCATCTGCTGAAGGTTGCTGCTGGTCTTGAACTTGCTAATGCATCTGTTCCTCCTCCATTTCTCTGCACCTTCATTGCCTTGCAGCAACAGCAATAATAATACCTGCTGTAGCTCATTCATCCATCAAGCTTGCAAAGGAACCTGTGTGAGGAAATATGCAAAACAGATCAGACCCTTAGCAATCTGATCAGTCAGTATTCACATTGCTCATGAATGACGGTTTAGCATAGTCCTCCATACAGTGGAACATGCAGCACTTTGACAAGGAGGGCCTCAGAGTGTCTTTACATGGAACCTTGACACACCACCTTATTCTGATGAATTCAGCACATCATGTCACAGAGAGAGTAGGAGATTGTAAATGTTGTATCAGCCCCTGTCCTCTTAGCTCCACATCACCCATGAAAGGCATCGTTGCATTTCAGAGCACCACGGAGAATACTTACAGTTCAAGGTGACAGGCAATCCTTTTCATGACCCCTGTGCAGCCTATGAGAACTGGGAGATAGCAAGAACTGCAGATGCTGGAATCAGAAATAACACAGCGTGGAGCTGGACAGACACGGACTGCTTCAGTATCTGAGGAGTCACAAGTGGTGCTGAACATTGTGCAATCATCACGAACATCCCCACTTCTGACGTTATAATGGAGGGAAGGTCATCAATGAAGCAGCTGAAAATGGTTGGGCCCAGGATACTACCATGAGGAACTCCTGCAGAGATGTCCTGGAGCTGAGGTGACTGACCTTCAACAATCATCAGGCATGACTCCAACCACCGGATAGTTTGCCCCCGATACCCATTGATTCCAGTTTTGCTAGGGCTCCTTGATGCCACACTCGATCGAATGCAGCCTAATGTATATGGTGGTCCCATATTGAACAATGTGAAGATGCTGGGCTATGCTAGGTATGGGAGAAAGAGTGACACTGATTTAGACGGGGTTATAAGATGGGTTGGGACTAAGGATGGGTTAGTTGTGTGTTTGGTTCTTAAACAGCAGGAGATGTAAGAATGTGCACTTGTGTATGCAGTGAGCTATCAGCTGTCCTGTGTGCTGTTGATTTGTGGTTGCTATCCCATGATGTGCATGATGAAGGACAACTCTGGATTGCCAGTGCTTGACTGGGTACATGGCTAGCCTTCAGTGGTGGTGCCAGGGCCAGGGATGCTGGGAATCGTGGCACCAGGAGAACCTTTGCATGTGGCAAGTGGGAGAATAGGAAGAGCATGGTGCATAGGAAATGAGATGAGTTTGGTAGGGTTGTGTGAGAAAACACGCTAGGCCTTGTAGAGAGAAGCCCTCTGTGGTGTGTTGGTAAGGTAAGGTTTTTATACTTTTTCTATTTCTTCTGTATCGTGTAATTGGTTAAAAATTTACTTTCTTTTCTTATTTATCTATTAATTGGCTATTTGAAAAGACCATAGCAGAGAAGTATTAGAAAGTATTTAACTCATAAATTGATATAAAGTAATTAACTAAGTAGAGATGGCTGGGCAGGTGATGTGCTGTAGCTGTATGATATGGGAGCTGGCTGATCCCATTGTGAACGGAAGTGACCACTTCTGCAGCAAGTGTTGGTTGCTGGAAGAACTCCGGCTCAGAGTTGAAGATCTGGAATCTGAGCTTCAAACACTGCGGCACATCCAGGAGGGGGAGAGTTACCTGGACGCTTTGTTTCAGGAGGCAGTCACTGGTAGATTAAGTAATTCAAATTCAGTTAGTGATCAGGGACAACAGGGTGTGACTGCAAGTGAGGCAGGTAGGGGGATCCTGAGTTCCGGAGTGGAGGAGCCTCAGCTTTTGACCTTATCCAACAGGTACGAGATACTTGCTCCCTGTGTGGATGAGGAAAAGGGCTGCGGGGAGGATGAGCCAGCTCACCACGGCACCATGGTGCAGAGGCCATTCAAGAGTGGGGAGCAAAAAGACAAGTGGTAGTTATAGGGGATTCTATAGTTAGGGGCATAGATAGTATCCTTTGCAAGCCGGATCAGGAGTCCCGCATGGTGTGTTGCCTGCCCAGTGCCAGGGTGCAGGACATCTCTGACCGGCTTGAAAGGATATTGGAGCAGGAGGGGGAGGATCCAGTTGTTGTGGTCCACGTTGGGACTAACAACATAGGCAAGGCTAGGATGGAGGACCTGTTTGGGGATTATCAAGCACTAGGAACGAAATTAAGGAACAGGTCCTCGAGGGTCATAATCTTCGGATTACTGCCCGAGCCACGTGCAAATTGGCTTAGGGATAAGAAAATTAGGGAAGTAAACACGTGGCTAAGGGAGTGGTGTGGGAAAGAGGGGTTCCATTTCGTGGGGCATTGGCATCAGTTTTGGAACCGGAGGGATCTGTACCGATGGGACGGTCTTCACCTGAACCGATCTGGAACCAGTGTTCTAGCGAAAAGGATAAATAGGGTGGTCACTAGGACTTTAAACTAGTGAGATGGGGGAAGGGAAAGGGAAAACGACAGGGACTATGATGGTAAATAAAAAGGTAAGCAGCAGGTTAGCATGTGTGCAGGAGGGTTTAAGTTCAAGGCAGACTATGAAAGAAGCAAAAAGGAAGGATAACTCAGGAGATATTATTAGAGATGTTGGAAATCATGAGGGTAAGAAAGTTAGCATAAAGGCACTTTACCTGAATGCTCGTAGCATTCGTAACAAGGTTGATGAGTTAATGGCACAAATCATCACGAATGAATATGATTTGGTAGCCATTACGGAGACATGGTTACAGGATGGTCACGACTGGGAGTTAAATATCCAAGGGTACCAGACTATTTGGAAGGACAGACAGGAAGGTAATGGAGGTGCTGTAGCTCTGATATTCAAGGATGACATCAGGGCGGTGCTGAGAGATGATATAGGTTCTATGGAGAATGAGGTTGAATCCATTTGGGTGGAAATTAGAAATTCTAAGAGGAAAAAGTCACACATAGGCGTAGTCTATTGGCCACCAAATAATAACATCACATTGGGGCGGGCAATAAACAAAGAAATAACTAATGCCTGTAAAAATGGTACGGCAATTATCATGGGGGATTTTAATCTACATGTAGGTTGGTCGAACCAGCTCGGTCAGGGTAGCCTTGAGGAGGAGTTCGTTGAGTGTATCCGTGATGGTTTTCTTGAACAGTATGAGATGGAACTGACGAGGGAGCAAGCTATCCTAGATCTGGTCCTGTGTAATGAGACAGGAATAATTAATGACCTCAGTTAGGGATCCTCTTGGAAGGAGTGATCACAGTATGGTTGAATTTAGAATACAGATGGAGAGTGTGAAGATAAAATCCGATACCAGGGTCCTGTGCTTGAACAAGGGGAACTACAATAGAATGAGGGAGGACTTGGCTAAAGTAGATTGGAAACAAAGATTTTATGGTGGGACAGTTGACGAGCAGTGGAGGACTTTCAAAGCAATTTTTCAAAGTGCTCAGCAAAAGTATATTCCAATGAAAAGGAAGGACTGTAAGAAAAGGGGTAATCTGCCATGGGTGTCTAAAGAAATAAGAGAGGCTATCAAATTGAAAGAGAAGGCATACAAAGTGGCCAAAAACAGCATGAAACTAGAAGATTGGGACAACTTTAAAGGTCAACAGAAAGCCACAAAAAGAGCTATAAAGAAAATAAGATAGAACATGAGAAAAAACTAGCACAGAATATAAAGACAGATAGCAAAAGTTTCTATAAATATATAAAACAAAAAAGAGTGGCTAAAGTAAATGTTGGCCCTTTAGAGGATGCGAAGAGGAGTTTAGTTATGGGATATGATGAAATGGCCGAGGCATTGAACAGATATTTTGTATCAGTCTTCACAGTGGAGGACACTAATAACATGCCAGTAATTGACAAAGAGACGAAGGTAGGTGAGGACCTGGAAACAATCATTATTACGGACGAGGTAGTGTTGGGCAAGCTAATGGAGCTAAGGATTGATAAGTCTCCTGGCCCTGATGGAATGCATCGCAGGGTACTAAAAGAGATGGCGGGAGAAATAGCAGGTGCACTGGCGGTAATTTTCCAAAATTCGCTGGACTCTGGGGCAGTCCCAGCAGATTGGAAAACAGCAAATGTGACGCCACTGTTTAAAAAGGGAAGTAGACAAAAGATGGGGAATTATAGACCAGTTAGCTTAACCTCTGTAGTGGGGAAGATGCTTGAGTCTATTATCAAGGAAGAAATAGCAAGGCATCTTGGTAGAAATTGTCCCGTTGGGCAGACGCAGCATGGGTTCATGAAGGGCAGGTCATACTTGACAAATCTTTTGGAATTCTATGAAGACATTACGAGCAAGGTGGACAATGGGGACCCAGTGATGTGGTGTACCTAGATTTCCAAAAGGCCTTCGACAAGGTGCCGCACAAGAGGCTACTGCATAAGATAAGGATGCATGGCATTAAGGATAAAGTATTAGCATGGATAGAGGATTGGTTGACTAACAGGAAGCAAAGAGTGGGGATAAATGAGTGCTATTCTAGCTGGCAGTCAGTGACTAGTGGTGTGCCTCAGGGATCAGTGTTGGGACTGCAATTATTTACAATTTATATAGATGATTTGGAGTTGGGGACCACGTGTAGGGTGTCAAAGTTTGCAGATGACACTAAGATGAGTGGCAGAGCAAAGTGCGGAGGACTGTGAAACTTTGCAGAGGAACATAGATACATTGAGTGAGTGGGCAAAGGTCTGGCAGATGGAATACAATGTAAATAAATGTGAAGTCATACATTTTGGTAGGAGTAATAGTAAAAAGGATTATTACTTGAATGGTATAAAGTTGCAGCATGCTGCTATGCAGAGGGACCTGGGTGTCCTTGTGCATGAATCACAGAAGGTAGGTCTGTAGATACAACAAGTAATTAGGAAGACGAATGGAATTTTGTCCTTCATTGCTAAAGGGATTGAGATTAAAAGCAGAGAGGTTATGTTGCAGCTTTACAAGGTGCTGGTGAGGCCACACCTGGAGTACTGTGTGCAGTTTTGGTCTCCTTACTTGAGAAAGGATGTACTGGCACTGGACGGGGTGCAAAGGAGGTTCACTAGGTTGATTCCGGAGTTGAGGGGGTTGGTTTATGAGGAGAGACTGAGTAGATTGGGATTATATTCATTGGAATTCAGAAGATTGAGGGGGGATCTTATAGAAACATATAAAATTATGAAGGGAATAGATAAGATAGAAGTAGAGAGGATGTTTCCACTGGCAGGTGAAGCTAAGACAAGAGGGCATAGCCTCAAGATTAGAGGGAGCAGAATTAGGACTGAATTGAGAAGGAACTTCTTCATCCAGAGGGTTGTTAATCTATGGAATTCCTTGCCCAGTGAAGTAGTTGACGCTACTTCAGTAAATGTTTTTAAAGATAAGGTAGATTTTTTTTGAACGATAAAGGAATTAAGGGATACGGTGAGAACGCGGGTAAGTGGATCTGAGTCCACGAAAAGATCAGCCATGATCTTATTGAATGGCGGAGCAGGCTTGAAGGGCCGGACGGCCTACTCCTGCTCCTAGTTCTTATGTTCTTATGTAAACTCACCAAAAATGATACATGGCTGATTCTTGTAAAATTCAGCCTTAAATTTTAACAATTAAGAGTTAAAGCCTTAATTCCACTCTATTATTGCTCATAATAACGCCAGACTTTTCCTGCATACCACACACACGTTTCCTTCCATTTTCTGTGTGTTTTGGTTCCTGCATGTTTTCTTTGTGTGATAGCATGGAAATGTGCAAACAAAAAGAATGGAAACAATTAAACTCTGTAAATTTTTAATGTGTTTTGGTTCAGTGCCACAATACAGAAAACTCACAGGAATATTTTTTTCGAATGCTGACTAGACTCTGTGAATCTGACCCACATTTTATGCTGATTAACTTTTGCAATTCTGTTTCTTAACAGAAGACATGGACAGAACCTTAACCTTTCTTTATTTGAAAAGAAGAGTTGTGTGGACATAGATTATTGATTATCTATTGAGAAATAGTAAAGATAAACATACATAGCATGACTCACTGTTGTCATTCTTTAATCCACCACTAAGTAGCATGACTAACCATCATCATGCCATTATTCATTATTCATTCCCACGCAATATTTTTTGCTTGTACCTTACAGTTTAAATTATGTTGGAGGAACACAGCAGGCCAGACAGCATCAGAGGAGTAGGAAAGTTGACGTTTCAGGTCAGGATCCTTCTTCAGGAAAAGGGTCCAGACCCGAAGCGTCAACTTTCTTGCTCCTCTGATGCTGCCTGGCCTGCTGTGTTCATCCAGCTCCGCACTGTTGTCTGTGACTCCAGCATCTGCAGTCCTTGCTATTTCCGAGTTTAAATTATGTTGTTGCCTTTTGCAGATTTTTCAATTAGTTTGTGTTGCCAGGAATTGGGATGCTTGTCAGATTAACAGTGTTGATAATGAAGGTCAATGTTGATAGGAATTCTGTTCTTCCTTTCTCTGTTTGTCAGTGAGCCCAATGAAATGACATTAAAAGTAGAACAAGAAAAATAAATTGATTAATAAGATTGGCAGTAAGCCAAGCATGTAGAAAGGCTTAACTTGTGTAATAGGCAAATAATTTCAGGAAAGCAGGAGAATTGCAAGAAGAAAGTATGTAACTAGCAGGCGCTGGATGATCAACAGGGCTTTGAGACATGATTAGTTAGAATTAGAATCCCTACAGTGTGGAAACAGGCCCTTCGGCCCAACAAGTCCACACCGAACCTCAGAGCATCCCACCCAGATCCATCCCCCTATGACCCACCTAATACACACCCTCTACCTCCCTGAACACTACGGGCAATTTAGCATGGCCAATCCGCCTAACCTGCACATCTTTGGACTGTGGGAGGAAACCGGAGCACCCGGAGGAAACCCGCGCAGACACGGGGAGAATGTGCAAACTCCACACAGACAGTCGCCCGAGGCTGGAATCGAACCCAGGTCCCTGGCACTGTGAGGCAGCAGTGCTAACCACTGTGCCACCATTACTTTGTTATTGTTTCTTTGATAACAGCAATTTGTAAATTACCATTTTTTCCTGTGGATGTTTTCTCCTGCTTCTGCTTTCTGTGTTAAACTCACAGTGGGGCTTGCTACTAGTCACATCCCTATTGATTTCATACCAAGTTCTCCCCTGCTTAACCAGTTCCTAACTCACATCAACATGTAGCCTCCAATTCCAAATAGTCTCATTTTTATTGTCCCTCTAAAGTCTACATTGTCCTAAATTTAAAACATTAGAACAATGAACAAAATGACTCACTCATTTCGCTTTCAAATGCTTTTTGGAAGCCCGCGTAAGAAAGAGTCATAGATTCAACAGTCCCAGTTCTGAGGAAGGGTCACTGGACCCAAAACGTTAACTCTGTTTTTCCCAATGTGTCTCTCACTACTAATAGATAATTTCTAGTAACTTCTCCACAAAAGATTTTCGACTAATAGACCTATATTTCCCAAGTATGTTTCCTAGCCTTCAGAGATAATGATGTAGCATTTTGCAGTTTTTTAATCCAATGGAATAATTCCTGAGTTGAATGCTTTGAGGATCACAACTACGGCACCTACAAATTCTCCTTGTCTTTTTTAATATCTTGGGGATGAAAGCAGTCAGGTCCTGGGGACTTGTATATATTGAATTTAGTATGTTCTCCCTTTGATTTATTTTTAGTTTTCCTTGTACTTTCTTAGATACTTTACTTTTAACTTTTACTGTAAAGACTGATAGAAAGTACAAAGTTAGACTGCTGTTTTCTAGTTCCAATATCACCTCTGCATCCATCTTTAAGGATCTGACATTATTCTTAACCATCATGTTTCTCTTAACATACTTGAAAAATCTTTGGTGTTGTTCTTGGTATCCTTCAGAAGTATTTTCTTGAATTCCCTTTTTGAGCTCTTGAACTTCTCAGTGCTGTTTTTTTTAATATCTCCCAGTCTGTTGGATCTCTAGAATGCTGTACATTGTCTCAGCTGCCATGGTGAAATTTGTCACAGCTGTTAAAATGTGACCAGAGTTTTCAGAGTAGGTTGTTGGACATGGATTGTTCTGAATGAAGCCTCTACAGTGAAATGGAAACTCTTAATGAAACAACTTATTTTTTCAGCTTTGTAATTACATTGCATCAACAACACAGAGAATATCCTCAAGGAAGAACTGTAGAATTGTAATAATATTGAGTCAACTCGACATAATAGAGGCCTATGTTCCAATGAGGGTCCTCTTGTTAATGTCCACCTATTGTGGTCAGTTTCTGTTGTCTGTCCCTCTAAAGTCCACTTTGTCCTAAATTTAAAACATTAGAACAATGAACAAAATGACTCACCCATCTCGCTTTCAAACCGTATTGAATTTTTTCTTGTTTTGCGCACTGTTAACTAAGTGTTCCCTTGTAATTGACAGGGTATATGTTCCTAACGCAGGAGATAGAACACCACCATTAGTTATGGTTGTCCTGATCCATCACTGCATGCATGGTTGTACCTGTGATATCACATCATTTACACACATATTCTATTTGTCTATTGTAAAGTGACAAGGTAGAAATTTTGTGGCTGGAATAGTCTCTTCCCAAAGAATACCACTTACAAAAGGTCGGAGATGGGATTTGCCACAATCTGTGTGAAACACCAGAAAGTATTATAACTTTCGGTTAATGAGGTTATGACAACAGGAAAAATGCTAAGCTTTTCCACATGTTCCAGAACCATCCTTCCCAATGTACCTGTGTTCCTCTAACCTTGATGACCTTATCTGCATTTATTTGTAGTTTCCTATGAGTGCAATCTGAAAAGCAGCACTTCCACTGTGCAGAGATAGTAGGAACTGCAGATGCTGGAGAACCTGAGATAACAAGGTGTAGAGCTGGATGAACACAGCAGGCCAAGCAGCATCAGAGGAGCAGGA
>NC_063355.1:10946133-10990461 GCF_021869965.1 Rhincodon typus
CCTGCTCCTCTGATGCTGCTTGGCCTGATATGTTCATCCAGCTCTACACCTTGTTATCTAAAATAATATGCATACCAGGCTTTTCCATTATCAAGAAAGTAACTATTTATTGTAATCCAATACTGTTTTTAACCAATGTCAAGAAAAAATATGAATTGCTAACCCTATAAATTCAATTCTACTCCTTTTTTAAAAGTTCCCATATGTATACAGATTCTCAATCAGACAAAATCAAACATAAGTATTATGGGTGGGGAAGGAAAAACTAGTAAGAGAGGACAGTTCTGGCACCAGTTGGATCATGTGTCGATCAGTTGTTTTCTTTCAGTTTTCTTCTGACTCCTTTTGCTTCTTTGCCAATGATGTGAGGTTGTGGATACACTGATTCTCAGTCTTTCATTCCTGGTTGAGGATTCACCCTTTCTGTGCCTCTAAGGTGTTTTCCCTTCTTCATTTCAAAAGGGGATTTGCAGGGAGAACCGCTGACAGAGAAAGATGATGGAGAGTAGCTAGCTCCTTGGGATTTTCTTTTACTTCTGCACACAGAAGAGAGAGATGGATGCTTTCTCCTTGCAGGTTGGATGTTTCTACTTTATTGTCCACACACAAGGCTGTGGTCACCTGCTGAGGAGACAGTCAGGTGGTCTACAATCCTAAGAATAAGTAAAAGTGGTCTTTACATATTTCTACCCTTAGAGAGATGAACATCATTTCAAAAATGTAACATGAGATTTACATTCATTCATCCTTATCGCTCATACAATCTTTTATCATCTTTCTCTTAAATTCTTAGCTTAATTTGTCAATTTTACTTTCTGGACAATGCATCAGCTAATGCATTGTGTTTACCAGAAATGTGAACAATCTTTACATTGAACGATTGAATGAATAAACTGTATTGTAACAATTTTGCATTTCAGTTTTAAACTTTTCAGTGAATGCTAATGGACTATCATTAGTATTGATTTCATTGCAACCCTGTTAGACATGCATTGTAAAATATTGAAGAGCCAATAATAATTCCAAAAGTCTCCTTTTGTGGTGTAGAATACTTCATTTGTTACTGGTTTAGTTTCTTAGAAAAGCACCCTGATGGCATCTCTATTCCCATCATATCAACTTGCAATAAGAGTGCACGTATTTCCAAGTCACGAGCATCAATTGCTGTTTTAAAAGGTTTGATAAAGTCAGAGAGGCCATCACCAGTTCATTTATTAGGATTACCTTCAGTTTTTTAAAGGTTACTTGGTATTCTGCTGACCATACCTCTTTTGTCTGTTCAGTAACAAATTTCTTAAAGGCCCACCTGTATGTGATTTCCCATGTAGTTTTAGGAAAAAAAATTCGATTGGAGCCTTCAATTTTGCTGTTCTTGGCAATACTTGCCCTTGTCCTACAATATGTCCCAGGCACGTTACCCTTGTTTTTTCCAATTCACTTTTGGCCAGATCTATTATTAAGCCAGTTAACTGTAATTACTTAAACAGATTCTGTAATTGCCTTCCATGTAATTCCCAAGTATTGCTGTATATTACAACATTGTCTAAGTAATTTACACAACTTCAGCTACAGCTTGATTCATAATTCTTTTGAATGTAGCTGGCATGTTTATTAACCCAAATGCGATGACTCGACATTTATATAACCCATAAATTGTGAAAAAAGCAGATATTTCTTTGGTCCTTGATTTTAACGGCACTTGTCAGTAACCCTTAAAAGATTAATTTTAGAAAAAAGTTGCATTGCCAACCCTCTCAATACAATCTTCTAACTGAGGAATTGCCAATGAATCTGTTTCTAATTACTGTGTGTACTTTTCTGTAGTCTAAACAGAATCTAGTTAATCCTTCTGGTTTAAGAACTAGCATGACTAATGAATTCCAGTTGCTTTGGCTGGGTTAATTCAAGCAATTTGCCAGTATAAATCTCTGTTTGCACCTTAGCTTGCTTTTTGGGGGTCAACCAATAAGGATATTGTTTCTGAGTCTGCTGTATCTACATTATGACCAGCAAAATTATATATATAGGTTTATCGCTACAGATTTCTTTACACTTCCTAAGTAACCTTACCAGATCTTCCTGTTTTCTTTCCTGTAAAGTAGAGTGGGGGGAGGGGGTTAGTGGGGTGGGGTTGGGTTGAATTGCGGAGGGAGAAAGGGTGTTGACAGTTCATATTAAGTGATCGGAATGTGAGAATGGCAGAACAATGGTGTGTCTAAGTGTCAGACTGGCAAGAACAGACAGTCCCACTGGGGTGGGGGAAGTGGGGAGAGAGGACATGTTGACAGAGAATGTAACAAGTAAAGCTAAAAGAAGGGGAAGGAAAGGGATCAGAGCGGGTTCACAGTCTGAAGGTGTAGGATGAAAGATGGGAGGTTGTCCAGAGGATCATTGGTTATAAAGAGTATTGATGTTAGGAATAGTCTCATTCTGTTTGAGAGTGACTGGGGAGATGGTTTGACTCAGTGTCTGGAGAATTAAATTTGTGGAGCCCAATATTTAGTTGTAGACAATTGTGGTTTGAATATCCCTGAATGCTGGAGAACTGCAAAGATAATGTGGAGGCAGTGAAGCAGTTGAGAGAGGAACTCCTAAGGTAGATCTAGATGTCACTCAATTTGGAACCTGGTTTCATGAGTTCAGATGATGTTGTCGAGAGACAGCATGTGGCTAAGAAATAGAAACAGAGCAAGGATAGATCCCTGAGGGGTTCCAGGGCCAACAATGCAGGGATGGGAAGAGAAGGCATGGGAGGTGACTCCCTTTTTATAATTGGGTAAACAAGAATGGACTGAGCCCGGGCAGTCCCACTCAGTTGGATGACATTGAAGATGTTTGAAGGAGGGCCTTAAACCTTGTTGTTTTATTATTTTTGTGGCCCCCTGCCTTATCTTTTGAAACCAATCCAGATTGCTTTTTCTTTTTAAGTTTCTAAATGCTTTCCAAGTATGTCAGTGCCTAGAAACGAAGAGAGATTTACAGCACGGAAAGAGCTGTGTCCAGCCTAACTTTATTTCCAGTTCTTGGTCTATTAACCTGTAAGCTACAACACCTTAAGTGCCTGTCCAAATGTTCTTTAAATTCACTGAGGGTGCCTCTATTATGTTTCGGGCACAGATTTGAAGACCCCTATCACCCCCTGGATAAAAAGAATGACACCTCAACTCCTTATAAATCCTCATAACAATTATTTTAAATCAATGCCCCCTGGTTGTTTATCTCGCTGCTAATGTAAATAGGCCCTTCCTATCCATTCTACCTAAGCCTCTCATACTTTTATACATCTGAATTAAATTTTCCATGAGCCTCTTCAGTTTCAAAAAAACCCCAGCCAATGCATTATTTGCTCAAAGCTGAAATTCTCCATTCTTGGCAACATCTTCATCAGTCTCCCTTGAACGTTCTCCAACATGACCAGTCCAGCATTTCTTGCTGCAACTGCCTTCCTTACAGTCAACCAAATGATCAATTTTTGTATCCTCTGCAAACCTGTTAACCACTTAGTGATAGCCCCTACAATTTGGTCTAAATCATTGATTATGTACCACAGTCAGCAGGAATGCAACGCTGAATACTGTGGAACTTCATTGAAATTAGTTTCTAGGCAGAAAACACAATAGTGCTTTGTTCCTGTCACTGAGCCAATTTTAGATTCCATGACCTTTTAACTTCTGGCCAGTCTGCCATGTGGGACCTTGTCAAAAGCATTATTAAAATCAATCCACCTGGACAAGGCTTTTTCTTATCTTTCAGCTTGTTTGGTTTATCAATCATCTCACCCTCTTGCTATTTTAAATGTCTCAATATCTTTTGATTTCATAGAACATAGAACAGTACAGCACAGTACAGGCCCTTCAGCCCATGATATTGTGCCGACCTATTAACCAACTAAGATCACACTACCCTGCATACCCTACATTTTACTATCCTCCATGTGCCTATCCAAGAGTTGCTTAAAAGTCTCTAAAGTATCTGACTCCACTACCACTGCCGGCAGTGCATTCCACACGCCCACCACTCTCTGTGTGAAGAACCTACCTCTGACATCTCCCCATACCGTCCTCCAATCACCTTAAAATTATGCCCCCTTGTAATAGTCATTTCCGCCCTGGGGGAAAAAGTCTGTGACTATGCACTCTATCTGTGCCTCTCATCATCTTCTACACCTCTATCAAGTCACCTCTGATCTGTCTTTGCTCCCTCAACCTTTCCTCATAAGACCTGCCCTGCAGTCCAGGCAGCATCCTGGTAAATCTCCTCTGCACCCTCTCTAAAGCTTCCACATCTTTCCTATAATGAGGTGACCAGAACTGAACACAATATTCCAAGTATGGTCTAACCAAGAGTTTTATAGAGCTGCAGCGTAACCTCACGGCTCTTAAACTCAGTTCCCCTGGCAATGAAAGTCAACGCACCATACGCCTTCTTTACGACCCTATCAACTTGGGTAGCAACTTTGAGGGATCTATGGACGTGGACCCCAAGATCCCTCTGTTCCTCCACACTGCCGAGAATCCTGCATCAACCCTATATTCTGCGTTCAAATTCAACCTTCCAAAATGAATCACTTCACACTTCTCCAGGTTGAATTCCATCTGTCACTTCTTTGCCCAGCTCTGCATCCGGTCAATGTCCCGTTGCAACCTACAACAGCCCTCCACACTGTCCACAACTCCACCAACCTCTGACTGGAGTCAGAGTTGACACAAACGTTGAGATTGCTGGAAGCAAGGACATCACAAGGACTTCAGTTAGATAGTGCCCTTTACCCAACCATCAGCAGCTGCTTCATGAGTGACCTTGCCTGCATTGTAAGATCAGAAATGGGCATGCTCATTGATGATTGTTCAGCATTCATTTCCATTTGCAAATCCTCAAACAAACAAGAAAATCATTCTCACTTCTGTAAGGCCTTCACAGTATTCAGAGCTAAGTGATGACTGGAAAATGACATTGGTGCCACAAAGTAATGAGCAACAACCATCCCAAAGTAGGTCTCACCATTTCCACTTGGCATTCAATAGCTTTACCATTGCCAAATGCCCCAGCAATCCTTGGCCATCACTGGCCAGTTATGTGAGCATTGTGACTTGGCTGGCATGGTGGCTAAGTCGTTAGAACTGCTGCCTCACAGTGCCGGGGACCTGGGTTCGATTCCACTCTTCAGTGACTATTTGTGTGAAGTTTGCACATCCTCCCCGTGTTCTGCATGGGTTTCCCCTGGATGCTTTGGTTTCCTCCCGCAGTCCAGAGATGTGTAGGTCAGGTGGTTTGGCCATGCTAAATCGCCATGTAATGTCCACGGATGTGCAGGCTAAGTGAAATAGCCATGGTAAATGCAGGGTTATGGGGATAGGGTTGGGGGGTTGTCTGGGTGGGAAGCCCTTTCGAGGGTTGTTACGGACTCAATGGGCTGAATGGCCTGCTTCCACACTGTAGGGATTCTATTCTGTAACTGCAATAGCAGATCAGAGGCTGGGAAATTTGCAATGTGTACTTCAGCTCCTGACCTCGTAAAGCCTTTCCATCACTCACAAAGCATGAATCAGAATTGTGATGAATATTATGTTTGCTTGGATGAGTGTTGCTCCCCAGCCCCAAAGAAGCTCAACACCATTCATGAGAGCACTTGGCAGTCTGTATTCCATCCACCACTTTCAATATTTACTCTCTGCACCGTCACATTTAGCACCATCCTCAGAGCGCGCTGCAAGACCTTGCTCAGGTTTCTTTGACAGACCTTCCAAACCCATGACCATTACCACCTAGAAAGATAAAGCCGCAGTTGCAGTCATTCTTCCGTGTCCATGAGGGTCCTGTTTCTGAGAACCCCCATGAATGATGAAATTTGCGAGTGCGGAACTCATTTAAAAAAGTTAAAAATTGCGGATGTGCAATTTTTGCCTGTGGATGTTGATTTTTGCTGTTTCTTATCTTTTGGTGCGAAAAGGTAAATTCATAGACAGAGGATTTACTGTACTCAGGAATGCCATCATTGCTTGGTCATTGTAGTGATTGTAACAAGGTTAGCCAAGTGGACCTCATAGAATACTGGGGCTGTTAATCTGGTCCAAACAGGGAGCCCTAGCTGACAGATATAAACAGGAGTGTCAGAGGTCCTGTTCACTCTGAAAGCTGGCTCTGAGGGAGCCATATGTAAATAAAGGGTGACTCGGTAACAAGATACCAATCTCTATGGAGTTATTTCAGACATATATCACTCTTCTTTCATTGTCACTTGGTCAAAGTTTTGCAAAATCCCTACTGAAGAGCACCGTTTTTGTACCTTCATGACAAGGATGTCAGCAATTGAAATCTGAAAGAAGCAACTCGCTAGCAACGTCTGATGGCAGTTAGAGCAAGACAATAAATATTCCCCTTTTTAATGATTTCCACATCCTATAAATAAATATGTAAAATAAATGGGACTGCATCTGATAGCTATTTTATGGCCTTTCCTGGAAAGTATAGATTTATGCATATCAGGAAGGAAGAGATTTTGCTTGCGGTACACGTAACATGAACACTTTAAGGTTTCGTTGGTGCCATTGCCAAATGTGAGTGATAGCCGTCCTGACATTTCCTTCCTGCCTCATTTCCTTCCTCATGGAGCAATGTCCCCAAAGATAAATGTTGGAAATTGGAGACAACCCAGCACAGCAGTTATATGGAGAGAAGCTTTAAGTATATAATGATCCTGTAGCAGCTTTAACATAATGAATTGTCCCAGTGTGCTTCACAGGATGGTAATGAAACAAAATTTGGCACTGAACTATATAAGGAGGTATTAGAAAGGATCTGAAGAGCATCATACTGGGAGAGAGAGAGGTAGGGAGACATTTGAATGCACGGCTGCCATTGTTGGAACGATGGCAAATGGAATACACAGAACGTTTTGAAGCTGATGTTGCTGCAGAGGTAATGATGATATTTATAAAGAGCAAATAGTTCCTGAAGGGGTTAACTGATATCACAAGAGAAATTTAACTTATTGGGATATAACAGACTATTCCTAGGAGGAGCTAACCAGTTTCAAGTTGCAGGTTCATCTCTAATATGACTTAATATGTATGTATGCTGATGTCTAGCATGAGGTCTCACAAGACATAAGAGATGTTAAAGCAACATGGTGGCTCAGTGGTTAGCACTGCTGCTTCACAGTGCCAAGGACCTGCGTTTGATTTAACCCTCAGGTGACTGTCTGTGTGGAATTTGCACATTTTCCCCGTGTTTGCGTGTATTTTCTCTGGATGCTCTAGTTTCCTCTCACAGTCCAAAGATGTGCAGGTTAGGTTGATTGGCTATGCTAAATAGCCCGTACTTGCAGGGAGGCACGTGGGTCTGGGTAGGAAGCTCTTTAGAGGGTTGGTATGGCCTGCTTACACTATAAAATCCCACTATAGGGATTCTATGATTTTATGAAGAGACTTACATATAATTGAGATGTAATATAATTTTTTTGTAAAAAAAAACTCTGTTTATTAAGATCAAACCTCTCTTCTGCCCAAGACTTTGTGTGGGTATCCTTCCTTAATTGGGATAAGTAACTTGGGCTAATGGCGGTAGGAAAGTTTGGTGACTGTGAATCTACCCAAAGCATCTCAGATAGTACCGCTGAACATGACCGCAATATATACCCTGGTCCAATGATCAGGCAAGTTTTGCGAGATTTATCATCTCCACGAGTGTTGGACTTGATTGTGCAGGTAATAATTTTACAACAGAACTCCCTGCAGAGTAAGACAATCTGATGACAGCAGAAATCCAATGGAGACAAAAATAGAAATTGCTGGCAAAGCTCAGCAGGTCTAGCAGCATCTGTGGAGAGAAATCAGAGTTAACATTTCGGGTCGAGTGACCTTTCCTCAGAACAGAAATCCAATGGAAGTGATTCAGTTATGAAAAAGGCCATTAGAGACTCACGGTTACAGGATGTACTTTGTTCACGGAGTGCCTTGAGTACACATTTGAAAGGTCTGTATCTGAAGACAATGGAACCTTTGCTTGCCACCATGGTTTATCCTTCACTATGCTAAGCTGACACCTGGACTGATTTTTTAAAACAAGCTTTCAGTGGGTTAGACTTCCACATCAATAGCATTTTGTTTTCGAGAAGAACGAATCAGAGTGTTTATTAAGAACTTTAGATTTCATTAGTGCTTACACTGGCAAAAGTATCTGCAGACTGTCAGCTGTAATGCTGTTCCAACTGTGGCTCTCAGAAGATTAGAATAGCTGTACTTTAACATTTTGCTTTTGCATGAATACCCTGTATTTTAGATGATGATGAAAGGCGTTGTTTCCGCAGCCAGATGCTAATCCAAATGTACAAGTAGAAATTTGTCTTTTGCTATCAACAAATTCCGTCAGCACTGTGTCTCACTGTCAGCTGCAATTTCAGCACAAAAGACAGTTTCTGCCAGTGGCCTACACTGACAGACTCGCCTATGTGTTTCCTTTTTCCTGCAGTTTAACCACTTGATGGTGTTAGAGAATGTAGATATTCTCATAAACTGAAATGAGTGCTTTGTTTTCCTCCTTCCTTACTCCCATACTTGAAGTGAGGCTAATACTATGCAGCAAAATTCCGTAAAGTGGTTATTGAATTACAATTCAGTCATGACAATTAAAATAGCCACAGCTACTTCTAGAAGATAAGCCGCTTTACTTTCAAAGTTAGACTAGCAAATTTTTGCTCAAGCAGTTAAATGCGTGGGCTAGAGTCTCTGATGCAGTATATTGCAGACTTTCCCAAACAAAAAGAGCTTGATTGTGCAAAAGCTACATTTGCTGTCACTGCGCCTGCGAAATGCACTCTTAACTGCCCTCTAGGTCAGTATTTATTGCCCATCCCTAATTGCCCAATCAGTGATACCCACATCTCCTGAACAAATAACAAAATGAACAGCGAGGTGTTGGGTGCAGTTGTGAAGGGAGAATGTGAAGAGGTGTGGGGTGAGGCAAGTGAGGTAGTGAGGAAGAGTGAGTAAATGAAGTGGTGACTGGTGATTAAATAGGGTGAGTGACGCAGTATGGTGGGGGGGGATGAGTGAAGTGCACTGAGTGACCTTCATGTTGGAAGCCAGGCACCAACATCTGAGAGCACACTCCATGGGCACCAACCACAGGCAGCCACGTCCATGGCCATTGACACGAGAGGGAGGCAGGTAGAACGGGAGATGAACGTTATTATTGTTGGACAGGTGAAGAGGTGTCCTGAGTGAGTAGAGGTGGTGGTGCTTAGAGCATGCAGGCTGAAAGGTGTCAGGAGCTGTGGTGGATGGAGAAGATGTTGAAGGTAATGGTGAGTTTGGTAGAACATGACACATGTCAGGCTCTAACAAGTCTCATGCCACATTTCAGATACATGTACAGGACACTTCAGTACCTCAGTGCTGCACCTAGGACTGTACCAGCAACTATCATTAAAATGCTGCAGCAAGGACACTATGTGTGCACCCAGATCATGGACTGTATCAGGTTGCGTCTCCATACTCTTTGCTTGCCATCATAAAGCTCACTCAGTTTTAGCCTACCTGGTAGCTCGCAGCATCCCTGCCTTGCATTTCCTTGTCTTGCCCTGCTTTGTCTTCTTACGATTTGCTCCTCAGTCAGAGATACCAGCTTTATATTACTTCTGTCTTGCTATGCCATTTAGCAGGAAACTTTTCACAGTTGTCAGCAAGCCAGGGAGTTAGTCTTTTTGCTCAGGGGGCCCCAGCAAGTCAAGGGCAATCCCTGATACTGGTCCAAACCATATTTGGGATTGTCAGAGCCAGGATCCTCTCCTCATGAGCGGTCAGGAGCTGAATGAAGAATAACTACCACCTGTCTTCACTCTTTCTGTTCTATTGTGGACTGGTTTCCTCGTGGAATGAGAGAGAGGCAGGTGTTACTGAAGATGAAACTAGGTGGCGCAGCTATTACTGTTGGTGGAGTGGATAAGATTAATCCTGTACTTAAATGCTGGGTATGCCTCCAGCAGCGGAGACTGGTTTAACCCAGGTGGCATCTTCAAACCAGCTTGACATGGACTGTTGTTGTGGCCTCCTCTAATGCTCCTGGGGAAAGAGGATATCTTGTGTATGCACCGTCCCATCCAGCAGAGTCCACTCCAGGTCTTTGCCCAGAAAGCAGGATACTGGTATTCCTCATATCCTCTAAGTTTCGGACAACTGTCAAGAACTGTGTGGGGCAGCCCTGGACTGACATTGCTAGTCCCTCCAATGGGGAGGCGATGGCCTAATGGTATTATGGCTGGATTGTTAATCCAGAGACCCAGATAACGTTCTGGGGACCCGGGTTCAAATCCTGCCATGGCAGATGGTGGAATTTGAATCCAATAAAATATCTGGAATTAAGAATCTAATGATGACTGTGAATCCATTGTCGATTGTCTGAAAAACCTATCTGTTCACCAAAGTCCTTTATGGAAGGAAACTGCCATCCTTACCCTCTGGGCAATTAGGGATGGGCAATAAATGCTGCCTGGCCAGTGACACCCTCAACCTGTGAATGAGTAAAGGAAAAAAATAAGTCCAGGCACACAGTGATCTTTTAAATATGATGGGGACTCACTGTATGCCAATGAATTTCAAGGTATCTGTGGCTGTTGTTAATGTGAGCTGTTCCATTCCTGGGATGGGATGGAAATCATTACATGTGAGACTCCATAGGGATAATCAAAGTGGTGGGTTTGGCAGGATATGGCAATAAATCTTTCTGGCCTAGTAGTGACGAATCCTCCAAAAAACTGAACATAGCTGAAACTTAGACAAAAATCATAAGATTGACTCGAGAGAAACTACTTCCTCTGGTGAGGTTATCCAAAACAAGAAGGAATAATTAAAACAAAACTAGGCTGTTTAGGAATGAAATAAGAAAGCATATTTTCTCATAAATGGCACTGGAAATCTGGAGCTAACTTCCCCTGCTGTAACCACCAAAATTTCTTGGATGAAGCAATGGAGGTGGTTATAGTATGGTTAGTGCAGTTGATTTGTATTTGGACTTTCAAAAGACATTTAATAAATTTGCTCATAATTAACTCACCAGCAAAATTGGAGTTCATGGGATTAAAGGAGCAGTGACTGCTTGGTATGAAATGGACTGAGGGAGAGAAAGACAAACAACTGGTTTCTTTTTAGAAAGGAGGCAAGAATGTAATGAAATAAAAGCAAAACACTGTGAATGTTGGAAATCTGAAACAAACACCAAGAATGCTGGAGAAACTCATGTCTGGCAGTATCTGTGGAGAGAGAAACAGAGTTAACATTTTGTGTCCACTATGACTCTTCTGGAGAAAAAAGAAAAACCAGAGGGCTCAAATTTACGGTAATTGATTAAAGAGCCAAAGGCAACATGAGGAAAAACAGTTTATACAACGAGTTGCCATTGGCTGAACAGACTGGCTGAAAGAGTGGTGGAAACAGCAGATTCAGGAGTAACTTACAAACAGAAATTGGGTCGGTTCTTGAAGGACAAAAATGTTCAGGATTCTTTGGTAAAAGCAGGAGATTGGGATTAATTAAACAACACTGTCAAAGAACTAGGCATGATGGGTCGATACTCATCTGCAAAATCCAAGACCTAGGACTCTGCTCCCCTTTTTGCAACTGGATCCTCGACTTCCTGATCCACAGATCGCAATCAGTAAAGATAGGCGACAACACCTCCTCCAAGATAATCCTCAATACCGGTGCCCTGCAAAGCTGTGTACTCAGCCCCTTACTATACTCCTTATACACTCACAATTGTGTGGCCAAATTCTGTTGTAACTCCATTTACAAGTTTGCTGCTGACACCACCATAGTTCATCAGATCTCAAACAACAATGCAACAGATTACAGGAAAGTGATAGATAGCTTAGTGGTATGGTGTAAAGTCAACAATCTCTCCTTCAATGTCAGCAAAATGAAGGAGCTGGTTATCGACTTCAGGAAGCAGAATGGAGGACGTGCCCCTATCGATATCAACGGTGCTCAGATGGAGATGGTCAAGAGCTTCAAGTTTCTCGGAGTAAGTATCACTAGCAATCTGTCCTGGTCTATCCACGCCAACGCTACAGTCAAGAAAGCACACCAACGCCTCTATTTCTGCAGAAGGCTAAGGAAATTTGGCATGTCCACAATGACTGTTATTTTTATAGATGCACCATATAAAGCATCCTATCTGGATGCATCACAGCTTGGTATGGCAACTGCTCTGTCCAAGACCACAAGAAATTAGATAGTTGTGAATGCAGCCCAGTCCATCACACAAACCAGCCTTCCAACCACTGACTCCATCTATACTTCCTGCTGCCTTGGTAATGACCTCTCCCATCCCAGTTATACTCTTTACCACTCTCTTTCATCAGGCAGAAGATGCCACATTTGAAAACACGTACCAACAGATTCAAGAACAGCTTTCTCCTCGCTGTTATCAAACTTATGAACGGACCTCTCCTATATTAGAGTGGATCTTTTTCTGCACCTTCTCTGTAGCTATATCACTGTACTCCGCATTCTGTTCTCTTGCTCTGATGTACTTATGTAAGGTATGATTTATCTGGATAGCATGCAAAACAACTCTTTTCACTGTATATTGGTGCGTGTGACAAGAATAAATCAAATCAAATCAGAGATTTTCAAATTGGAGGCCTGTGACTAGTGGTGTGCCATAAGGACCACAGCTGGGTCAATTACTTTTTGTTATTTATATAAATGGTTTAGATGTGGATATAGGCGGTATGGTTAGTAAGTTTGCAGATGACACCAAAATAGGTGGTGTGGTTGACAGTGAAGAAGGTAATCTCAGAGAACAATGGGACCTTGATCAGATTGGGACAATGGGCTGAGGAGTGGCAGATGGAGTTTAATTTAGATAAATGAGGTGTTGCATTTTGGTAAGGCAATTCAGGGCAGGACTTATACACTTAATGGTAAGGTCCTGGGGAGCATTGCCAAACAAAAAGACCTAGGGGTGCAGATGCATAGTTTCTTGAAAGCAGAGTTGCAGGTAAACAGGTGATAAAGAAGGTGCTTGGTACGCTCGCCTTCATTGGTCAGAACATTGAGTGTAGGAGTTGGGATGGCATGTTGTGGCTATACAGGACATTGGTGAGGCCACTTTTGGAATACTGTGTACAATTCTCTTGCCCCTCTATAGGAAGGATGTTGTTAAACTTGAGAGGGTGCAGAAAAGATTTCCGAGGATGTTGCCAGGTCTGGAGGGTTTGGGCTACAAGGAGAGGCTGAATAGACTGGGGCTTTATTCCCTAGAGCATCGGAGACTGAGGGGTAACCTTATAGAGGTTTATAAAATCACGAGGGGCATAAATAGGGTGAATAGCTGAGGGCTTTTTCCTAGGGTGAGGGAGTCCAAACTAGAGGGCATATGTTTAAGGTGGGAGGGGAAAGATTTAAAGAGGACCTGAGTGATACTTTTCTCATGCAGAGGGGGTGCGTGTGTGAAACAAGCTGCCAGAGGAAGTGTTGGAGGCTGGTACAGTTACAGCATTTAAAAAACATCTCAATGGATATATGAATAGGAAGGATTTAGAGGGAAATAGGCCAAATACTGGCAAATGAGACTAGGTCAGATTGGCATGTCTGGTCAGTGTGTATGAATAGGACCAAAATGTCTGTTTCTGTGCTGTCTGACTCTATAACTCTATAAGCAAGGCTATCAAGGAATCTGAATCAAAGGTGATAAATAAAGTTGAAGTAACAGTCTGTCAAGATTTAATTGAATGGCAGAACAGGTTGCACAATTTGCTGAGGAGGTAGATATTTAAAGTGAAATTTGGTGTATCAAAAGGGCAGATTAGATTAGGTAGCTCCAGCTGAACAGCTAGCATCAGCAGAGTCATATATGCAGAATGGGCCTCTTCAACACTATAATGCCTATGATGCTGTGAGCATTTTGTTTTAATGTCAGAGGTCTTTGTTTGAATCCAGCTTAAATTGATAAACAGAGAAACCCCATATAAAGTGTGCTGGCACAGTTTGAACTCATCTCTTTTTGGTTCAAAGCAACACAAATTTGCCCCTAATTTGGCCACTTGTTAGTCTGAAATTGGTGTTCAATTAACTTCTGTATTTCACCTAACTACTCATCTTAATTTTTTTTTTGTTTTTGTACCATCTTAATTTTTTTTTGTTTTCGTACTTGAAGTCTTCCCTTCATTCCCTATATACAGTCATATCTGCCTACCCTGACTCTATTAATGCTAGTACCCAGTATGTAATTTCAAGATTGTGTTTGCTATTTTAAAAATGCCTTGTTTACCTCACCGTATGTAATTTTTCAGTACCCATTTTAATAACTTTTGCCTATGTGTTTGTTTCACGCTTGGGCACATTATCAAAGTTATAGGACCATGCAGCTCTCTCTCCCTCTTTCTCTCTCTCTCTCCAGTCTGCTTCTTGTTAACTGTGGTTCCAGAGGATTGACTTCCCTTGAGAATGCCCTAGCTACAGAGAGGTTGTAAGCTTGCAGGGAATGCTGTTTCCACACAAATGGAGAAAAACTCCAACTATGACACACAAGTAATTAGATTGAAAGCATTTTGTTGTGTCTGTAGTTCTGACGTGTCCTATGTCAATTGGACCATTAGCATTAATGAGGTCAGGGTAGGCAGGAGAACATGAAGACAGTAACATAATCATAGACCAGTTATGGCACAGAAAGAGGCCAATCAAACAATCAAGTCTGTGATTTCTGCAACAGCAACTCAACTGGCCCAATGCCCCAACTTTACCTGCACAGTCCCGCAATTTCTTTTATTCAGATAATTATCCAATTCTTTACTGAAGACCTTGATTGAATTTGCCTCCACATACTCTCAGGCAGTATATTCTGGATCCTAACCACTCACTCTGTAAAAATGTTTGTTTTCATGTTACCATTGCTTCTTTTGCTAATGACCTTAAAATGGTGTCCTCTGGCTCTTGAGGAACACAGCAGGCCTTTTTTCTGAAGAAGGGTCCCAACCCGAAATGTCAACTTTCCTGCTCCTCTGATGCTGCCTGGCCTGCTGTGTTCCTCCAGCTCCATACTGTGTTATCTCTGACTCCAGCATTTCTTACTATCTCCTCTGGTTCCTGACTCTTTTGTACAGTTTTTGCCATCTACTCTCTCTACAGCAGTCACCTTTTTGAAAACTTCTCCCAATTTCCTACTTAATCTTCTCTAAGGAGAACAGCTTTAGTTTCTCCAACCTATCAGTATAGCTGAAGTTCCTCATCCTTGGAAACTTTCTCATAATCATTTTCTACACCTCTTCTAATGCCTTCACATCCTTCATAATACACCATTGAGACCAAACTCGTATTTTATAAAGATCACAAAGTTTATGAAAGGTTTATAAATAAATTGAAAATGTTTTAAAATAACTTATTCCATTTTTGATTCCACTGTATCTTAAATGTTTTGCCTGCATTGTGTTCACAGGGAATAAGTGCATTCTTGGTTCCAATGCCTACACCAGGGCTATCCTTGGGAAAGAAAGAAGATAAATTGGGAATTAGAGCATCATCCACCACAAATCTCATTTTTGAAGACTGCAAAATTCCAAAGGAGAATGTCTTGGGAGAACCAGGCTTTGGCTTCAAAATAGCCATGGTATGTACTCACATTATTTTAACACCAGTGTTATTCAAACTGAAATAAGACAAAAGAAAATTGTGCACTGATACTGCACTTTCACAACCATCAGACAACTCAAAGCACTTTTTGAAATGTAGTTGCTGTTGCAAGGTTGGAAATAGCAAACAGCAACGTGATAATGACCAGATAATCCTTTTTCTGATGGCTGACACTGGCAACTGTGGGAAACTATGCATTTGCGTTCATTCAGAAATATGTAGGCGCATGGTTCAAAATCCAATATATCATCATGTAGAATTTACCTGTGACTTCATACGCAAATGCAGTACTGTGCATGTGCAGGGCCGCCTGTGTGATTTTGAAATGGGGTTCAGTGGTGGGGAGAGGGGATGTTGGCTGCGGGACAAGATAATGCCCCTGGAGTGAGGAGGGAAGTGGGCCCAGCCGCGAGGGAGTAAGGAGCAATAAGGTGGGCCTAGGACTTGTGGGAATGGGGGGATGTGACAAGGAGGGCTCAGGATTCTGGGGGCAACAAGGAGGGCCCAGGAGCAGGGAGGCCCTCTGTCACCCTTCATCTGCATTCTCCTTAGCTCTGTTTCCCCTTCCATCCCTCCTCTGGTTCTCTTCCTCATCCCAATCTCTCCCCCACCCCTCCATTTTCCCAGGTTTTGATCTCCTCCAGCCCAGAACTCTTCTTCCCAAGCTGAGTCACAATCTACCCCTCACCACCCGTAACCCCCCCCCCCAACTTTCCTGGGTCCCAAACTCTATCTTCTCCCCATTTCCCTGGATGCCAATCACTACTGTAGTGACTGTAACGAGATCAGCCAGGTGGACCTCATAGAATATGAGTTCCCTGATTGGGGCTTTTAATCTGGTTCAATCAGGGAGCCCTGGCTGACAGATATAAACTGGAGTATTAGACATCCTGCTCATGCTGAGAGCTGGCTCTGAGGGAGCTGGATCAGTGTCAAGGACCCTCCACGTGTAAATAAGGGGTGACTTGGTGACAGGATACCAGCCTATGTGCAGTTATTTCAGTCTCACTTCCCGGGTCCCAATCTCAATATGCGCTTCCACTTCCTGTGTCCTAATCTCAACCACTCCACACACCCCCCTTTAAATCGCAATCTCTACCCCCTACTTCCTGTATGGGTTCCAATCTCAACTCCTGCATCCCCTTCCTGGGTCCTGATCTCTACCTCCCCCAGGCCATGTCCCCACAAAACTGTTTGGCTGCGCACATGCACAAGTGACCACTAACTCAGTCTTTCGTGATGTTGGTTGAAAGATAGGTATTAACAGGGACATCAGGAATAACTCCCATGCTCTAAATTAGTCATGCTGTCTTCTGTGTCTACCTGAGAAGGCAGAGTGGATCCCACCTGAACGACAGCACTCCTTCAGCTACCCCCACCTCCCCCACCCCTAACTTTTCCTTAGCAAACTAGAGCTATGGTTAATGCGGTAAAATTTTGTCACACAATAAGTGGAATCTGTACTGCTGTCTGAGTCTTTTGGTATTCATTCTTATTATTTGAACATTGCTGGCAATACCAGCCCTCCTTGCCTTCTGATACAGGATACGGGCTGTCTATCTTGTAGACTAAATTGGTTACATGGGATGTTCCCAGTGCGACACCAGTAGCATTGGCAGCGTTATGAGCTTCTTTAGATTACTAATGTTCTGAACCATCAGATCAGTTGTACCAGAAAATAAAAATAAAAACCCTCAATTTGAAGGACAATACTACATTATATGGTAAGACTCCTATTAGTAAAAGCTAACATTCTGTTGGTGTCATTCATTGTAACTTACATCTGTTTTTCCACTTTGCATTCTAGGCCAAGTTATGAGATTATGAATAACAGAATTAAATGAAACTAATATTATTAAATTTGTCATTCTAATGCATTCAAAGTATACAAACCTTGTTCTCTTAAAGCAAACTAACCAGACAGCGCCAGCATACATTTTTAAAGGGTAGATCCTGTCTACTGAACGTAGTCATGAAGGTCACGAATTAAGGAGCGTTTGGTTATGATTTATACAGACTTCCAAAAGGCATTTGTTTATTTAAAGAGATGGCTAAAAAGTTGTGAAGCAATTCCACTGACGGGGTTTGGTGACTTGGTTAGCAGATAAGAAAGTAGGGCTAATAGCTTTATAGTCCAGTTCACAGGATGTGACTAGTCATGTCTCTCAGGGAGCAGTAGTGGAGCCTCAGTGACTTTAAAAAAGGAACTGTGTCTGGGTTTGCTGATGGACCAAGTTAGGTGGCATAGTAAGTAATCTAGATTTGAACAGAAAGGTAAAAATGGACATAGATTACTAAATTTACCCACCAAGTGAAAGTTAAGATCTTTAAAGCTCCATACCTTTAAGGCTAAGCTCGTCCTAGTTTTATAGGTTGTGATATCATAAAAGCATTCAGCGTTTCAGAAAGGGTCATCTTTAAAATTGTATTTGCTTTCGAAAGTCGAACTTCATTCATCTAGTTTCACATCTGTTATCGTTTTCCACACTAACTCCATAGTCGAGTAGTGTGCAGATCCTCCTGGTGGAGGCATTCTTGTGCACTGCATGGTGTATAACTACAGTGTACGCATTCATTGACAGAACACTCTTGGCTACAAGAACTTGATTTGGAGCCATGGAATACAAACAGCACACTTCCTGACTGGATTCTGCATGTAGCTACAGCATAAATGCACCCGTAATCTCTGGAAACATAAATCAAGTAACTTCCGTATTGCATTAGAAAGATTAAGCATTTTTTGCTCTTTTGTAGTTTCAATGCATTGACTTACGTACTACTGTCAGTCATGCTGAATTATTTTTTATTACTAACTTGCTAAGATCAGCATTCATGACAACATTCTTAGTTTCGTAAGCTAACTGATGGAGCTAGATTAATTGACATTAAATTTGTTTTTTGTGTGTGAATTTTTACTTATTCTTTAATTGACTCTTTATGGGCTAACATTCAGAGTCTCTGATCTGACGTTATCGTCATTTGTCACGCATTTGCTGTCCTTTGATTCTAGATGTCACCATGTCTGAGTCATGTATTGTTCCAATTATGTAGGCTCTCAGGCATTTTTCTTGCTCTGTTGTAGAAAATCTACCCACTAGTGTCAAGATCTAGATGTAAAATGCCATCTCCTAACTTGTTAATATATTCTTTTCAAAGACATTTAAAATAGAAATCTCATCTTTCTCAATTCTCTCATTTTCAGACCTATAGAAGCACAAGTTTAAAAAACAGATATTTTCTTATGCATGAAGACAGATCCAAACATATAAGTTCTTGTTTCATGCATGTAAATGTGTTGATGAGCAACGTCACGTTCGACTTTTTATGAAATGTCACCAGGGAATTGCAAAGAATTTGGCGCAAGGTTAATATCATATTGAGATGCTGTTTGTATGTATGAACACTCATATATGCAGCAAATGATTGACAGGGCTAAGTGATTCCACAACCAATGTTTCAGATTTAAGTTCTACAGTCCTGCCATATCCAGTCACGAATGGACAATTAAACAAGTAACAGGAGAAGGAGGCTGTATAAACATCCCCATCCTCAATGGTGGAAGAGCACAGCTCATCAGTGAAAAAGATAAGGCTGAAGCATTTACAGTAATCTTTAACCAATAGTGCCGGGTTGGTGGTCCATTCTAGCTTCCTCTGTAGCACCCCAGCATCACAGATGTCAGTCTTCAGCCACTTTGATTCATTCCATGCGATATCAAGAAATGGCTGGAACCACTGGATGCTGCACAGGCTAGCAACATTCTAGCAATAGCAATGAAGTTATATGTCCCAGAATCTGTTCCCTTCTGCAGCAAACTGTCCCAGTCCAGTTAGTGATCTTCGGTTGCTTCCGTCCATCACGTGGTCAGAAATGGGGATGTTTGCTAATGATTGCACAATGTTCAGCGTCATTTGTGACTCCTCAGATAGTGAAGAAATTCATGTCCAATATCCAGGATTAGGCTGACAGTGGCAAGTCACATTCACACTACACAAATGCCAGACAATGACCATCTCTAATTAGAGAGAATCAAACCATCACCCCTTCACATTATCATCATTGAATACCCCACTATCAACACCCTGGGGGTTACCATTGATCAGAAACTGAATTAGACTAGCCATATAAATATTGTAGCTACAAGGCAGAACAGAGACTAGGAATCCTGCAGGAAATAACTCATCTTCTGAGTTACCAAACCCTGCCCATCAGTTACAAAGCACAAGATGGGAGGGTGGTGGAATACTGCCCACTTGCCTGGATGAATGCAGCTTGAGCAACAGCCAAGAAGCATAACACCCATCAAGGAGGATGGCACAGTGGCTCAGTGGTTAGCACTGCTGCCTCACAGCGGCAGGAACCCAGGTTCGATTCCACCCTCGGGTGACTGTGTGGGGTTTGCACATTTTCCCCATGTCAATATGGGTTTCCTCTGGGTGCTCCTGTTTCCTCCCACAGTTCAAAGATGTGCAGGTTAGGGTGGATTGGCCATGCTAAATTCCCCCATATCATCCAGGCATGTGCAGACTGGGTGGGTTAGCCATGGGGAATGCAGAGTTATGGGGATAGAGTAGGGAGTGGATCTGGATGGGGTGCTCTTTGGAGGGTTGGTGTGGACTTGGTGAGCCAAGTGTCCTGCTTCCACAGGGTAGGAATTCTATGATTCTATGACTAAGCACCAAAACACTACCAAACCATGAAACATTCACACCAAATGCTGCAGCAGCAGCAGCATGCACCATATAGAAGATACACATAGAAATTTACTGAAGTTCCTTAGACAGCACTTCCCAAACTCAAAACCACTACCATCTAGAAGGGCAAGGGCAGCAGATACAGGTTTCCCTCCAAGTTACTCATCGTCATGACTTGGAAATATATTGCTGTTCCTTCGCTGTCACGAAGTCAAATATCCTGGAACTCCCTCCCAAATAGTATTGTGGATCTACCCACAGCATATGGACTGCAGCAATTCAAGACATCAGCTCACCACATCCTCTCAAGGGCAACTAAGGATGAGCAATAAATGCTGGCCTAGCCAACAATACCCACAGCCCATGAGCGAATAAAGAAAATGTAATTCGGTGATTGTTTCTGTTTACAATGATAAACATTTCCAATTCGATATTGTTTACGTAATGTTGAAAAGTTGTTGTTTTATATCAATTTTATAAAGTTGGTCATCCTATATAAACTATCTGGTTGCATAATCAGGTGTCAAAGTTCCTGATTACTGTTGACTCCCAAAACATACAGTGAAGCGCTTATCTTCATACGCTTAATGCCCGGCTAATTAGCTGAATAAGTAAGTCAAATGTAGCTCAGAAGCACCAGAACATAGATATCTTTTGATATCCACTGAATTGTGATAGACTATTCAATAATATCAAAGGGTTCATCATTTTTCAGAGCAGTGGTAGGGCTGATTGGATTTCTATACAAAAAATCTAGTGCAGACTTGCTGGTGTAAATCACTTCCTTCTTTGCTGCAATATTCAATTCTATTAGACCCATTATTAGTAAGGTGTGTTGGGAGAAGCATCAGGGATCATGATTTCATTATGGTTTTCTCTGATTGGCACCAACAATGCTGTTGGGAAGGGAATTCCAGGAGTTTGTCTCATTGACAATGCAGGAGCAGAAATACAGTTCCAAGTCAGGATGGTGTGTGATTTAGAGAGGAACTTGCAAGTGGTGTGGCAGTGCTCCCCTGCATTTGCTGTCTTTGTCCTTCTAGAAGATAGAGGTCAGGGATTTGGATGGTGCTGTCAAAGGTGCCTGTGTAAGTTGCTGCAGCGCATCTTATAAATGGTACATACTACTGCTACTATGAGTTGGTGGTGGAAGACATGAGTGTTTGCTTAACAGACCAATATCTGGATGTTATGTTAGGCAGCAGTACACCAGGGGCAGTATAAAAATAACAAGTAAAGTCCAGAAAGCTGGGGTGGTGGGAGACAAAGGAGAGGACTAAATTGAAATAGAATTAGAGGGAGAGATAATGCACTTGAGGCCTTGTGATGCCCATTCTCTCTGAAAGTTTTAAGGCTACTGCTGGACACCATGTCCTTCTCCTCAAGGAATATCTGGGAATAGAAAACACTGCAGGAAAGGAGAAGGCAGTCAGGAATAAGAATTCAGCTCCTTTTTGTATTTTGAAAAATAATTCAGCTCTTCTTTTGAGACAATCACCATAAAATTAACAAATTAACTAATGAAACAAGCAGCAATTCACAAACATGACCACTGCACCACAAGAGTCCAAAAGATTTTGTTGCACTGTACCTATTGGGCTCTTGTGGTGCATTGGTCATGTCCCTACTTTTTGGCTAAGAGGTCTTGTTTTGAGTCCCACCTGCTCCAGCGGTATGTAGTAACATCGCTGAACAATAAGGGACCTGCATTTTCAATACTAATACGTTTAAAGTGGAAGATGGGATGCCATTCAGGTGTGATCCTTTGTCCTAGGTGGTGTTGAGCTGCACTCATCCAGGCAAGCATAAAGTATTCCTTCGTGCTCCTGACTTGTGCCTGTAGATGGTGGAGAGGCTTCAGGAGATGGTCAATACCTTGCAATTGTGTAGCATGAATTTTATTTGACGGTTAACAGCCCAGATCTGGACATTGTCTAGATTTTGTCACACAGAGACCTGGACTGATATGCAGCAGGCCTCATTGTTACCTGCACAAAAACTGAGACTCCCCCATCCCTTCTGTTTTTATCAAGCTTCATTGACTTCCTATGCTGTCACAAAGAGACTTTAAGATCTTAACGTTTACACCTATTTTGCATATTTATCTCTCCTTTATCACCAATAGCACTCCCTTTATCTTTTGCCCTGCGCACCCTAACCATCTGTTCCACTCGTGCCTCCTCAGCTTTATCAACAGCATAAAAACCATTTGTCCAGCTCCTTTCAGTGAAGAAGAGTCATATCAGACTCAAAATGTCACTCTGTTTCTCCCTCCACAGATGTTGTCATACCTGCTGAATTTCTCCAGTGTTTTCAGTTTTTAGTTAAGATCCTCAATCCTGCTTTCAAATCCTTCCATACATTTACATCCCCTTATCTTTGATTCTCATCTAACCACATATATCTGGGCACACCCTCTGTTCCATTGGCTGTGACCTATTCCATACGCTGCATTTCATCTTAGGTGTCCATGCTTCAGCATGAAGGCTGTAAACACTCTGCACTTGTAATGAAATCCCTTAACATCTCTGTTATGTCATCATTCAATGTGTTTATATTAATCTTCTCCTAACTTTTCTCTTTGAATATACTTTCATGCTGTTTGAAACTTCTTCTTGCAGTCTTATAGTCTTGTATAAGCCATGATCATTATGGAAGTATTGGTAGGTTATAAAATATTAAACATGCAGTAAAGAAAGAGAAATGGCATTCAAAAATCCTATCAATTGGATTGGATTGGATTTTATTGGTTTTTGGGATGAGATGAATGTGTAGCGAGATCTGTGTAATGAGAATCAAAGTTGAAATGTGACGTAATGTCATGGGAACTGCAATTCTTTTGCTTCCTGTTCTTAGCTAAATATAATATATATATATTTTGCTTGCGCATGTTTAACAATTAAACAATTTTTCAAAGTTCATTCTTATTCATTTTTTCTGCTGTGACCATAAATTGGAATAATCCTGTACAGTTCTCATCTTTGCTTTACATGGCCCTGTATGGTTTCAATAACTACCTCACGTTGTTTCTTTTTATTTCCTTGTTGTACACCTACATTGTCCTACTCTGCAGGTGGTCTCCTTAAATATTCCAGTGCTCACTTTGTAATGATGAACCCTTCATATAGACATTTGAAATGTAAATTTCCAAAACTCATGAATTTCCATTCCCTTTGTCCTATATCTAATTTGATTTATATCCTTGAACAATGTTGAAACTGGCTGACTGGCCACCTCAATCACTCACTCTTTCGGTTTGATTTGATCTGTCACAAGTTTGCATTGCTGTGAAAGCAAAATTATCTCATTACGGGCATGAACATGTCTTTTGGCCTGGCATCTCCCATCCTGATAGCTTTGTGACTGTGGTTTCCATTTCTTCCTGTGACACAGGCATTTTCAGTACCTGGTGATGTGATTAATATTCCCAGTTATATAAGCGTAAAAACGGAAACACTATGACTGGGAAATATAACTAATATATCAAGAATAATCCCACCTTATATTTACACCTGGAGGCAAAAAAATGCTCCAAACCAGAACCTTCCAAAGCAGTGATCTCTATCACTTAGAAGGAGAAAAGCAGCCGGCACATGGGAAAACCACCATCTGCAAGTCCCACTCCCAAGCCCCACACAGTCCTGATTTGGAATAATACAACAGTTCCTTTACCACTCCTGGATTAAAATGCTGGAATCCTGGGGCGCCCTTCCTAACAACACTGTATGTGCCTGCGCCAGATAACTGCAGTGATTCACAAAGGCAGCTTGCCACTGCCTTCTCAAGGACAGTTATGGTTTGGTCACTGACCTCAATATCCAAAGAACTAATAATAAAAAGAAAGGAAGAGATGGGAGCTGAATGCAGATGACTTGCTCTCAAATCAGGATTATGAATAAGACAATTAACATACTGACCTTCCAAATCAGAATTCCTCTTTTCTTCAGCAAAGCATAGGTGTCACTGGACGTACAGCTATTTAGTGGTCACTTTGGATTACATATCATGATAATCTTATGGATGATGTTTCTGCAGTAATATATAAGCCCAATGTGTGTAATCATGTGACAAATAAAGAGTTCAACATGAATAGATGAGATGACAGGTGAGAAAAGATCAGTAGGTTCATCAAGTTTATTCCATGAGCTGATATATTACCTTCCCATGCCATCTCTTAGTAATTCAATTTCTTGAGACAGCCGTAAAGAAAGTCCAGTTAATTCATAAAATTTCATAAAGTATTCCTACAGTTTTGTATGGCAGTCCAACAGGCTCAGGGAGGCTGTGGTTGCTGGCGATGCAGTCCAATCTAAATTACCACTTTCCTCATAAGTGGGCAAGCCTTTCTCAGAGAAAAACTCAATGATTTCTCTCCTAAGTGAAGGTGACAGGGTTCCGATCACATGGTGATATGTTGAAGGAGGTGGGATGGGGGAGTGGGGAGAGGGCTGGGAAAATAGTAGGCAGTCTCATTGAAAAGGCACCCGGACTCATTTCCATCTCCAGAGTGAACTAGGAACTGGTTCAGTTACCCACTCCATAGAGATAGGCAGCTAATTAAACAATTAAAGCCTCAAATAGTTGTCATCTTGTGAATGACGCCAATATTTTCTTACCATGAGAGTAATTCCCCACCATATGCAGAGACCACCAGTTCCATTGAGGTAGTAGGCCAGGTGGCCAACAAACTCAGAAACTCCTTACCCCAGTGGTGGGGCTGTGGGGCTGAAAGGCTCCAACTGCATCCACTGTTAGTACTATGGAGGGACTAGTCCCAAGTTCAGGTGATTGACCTTGGTGTTTATGAGACACCAGGCCCAGCCTGGATGTGCCCAAAGGATAATAAGGGACGTGAGAGTGGAAATTATAGAGGCACTGGCAATAATTTTCTGTTCTTAGTCCTTGAAGATTCAAAGATTGCAAATTTTGCACCGAGGCTCAAAAATAGTGTAAAAATAAGCCCAGACACCACATGTCTGTAGTTCTAACATCATGGGTGAGGAACTTCTAGAAAAGATAATTCGGGACAAAGTTAAGAGTAACTTGGGCAAATGTAGGTTAATTCAAGAAAGCCAACCTGGATTTGTTGATGCAAAACATATTTGTCTAGTTTGCAGAAGTTTTTTTGATGAATTAACAGAGGGAGTTGATGAGTTTAATGCAAATGATGTGGTCATTTGATAAAGTGCTGCTCAGCTGACTTATGGGCAAAGTTCTAGCTCATGTATGAAAGGGACAGTACCTACATGAATGCAAATTGACTGAGTAATAGGAAACAGAGTAGTGGTTAGTAAATGCTTCTCAAACTTGTGAAAGGTTTGTACTGGAGTTTCTGAAGGGTCTTTTGGGATGCTCACTCTTCCTGATAAATATAAATGCACCAAGCCTTGGTGTACAGGGGTTGTATGAAACATGGGCGTATTACGTACTATGAGAAGGATAGTGTAGAATTTCAAGAGGACATAAGACAAAGTTGCTTGAATGGGCAGACAAGTTGCAGATGCAGCTTAATGTAGAGAAGTGTGAAGTGGTTCATTTTGGTAGGAAGAACACAACAGTATGCAAAGGGACCCAGGTATTTAAGAACATAAATGATTGAAGATGGCAGGACAAATCGAGAGTACAGTTAATAAAGCAGACAATGAATTTGGCTTTATTAGTAGGGAAATAGTGCATAAAAGCAAGGGAATAGTGCATAAACTTATATAGGACATGGGTTTAACCTCAACTGGGGTATTGTATTGAGCTCTTGATACCATACTTTAGGATAGGTATGAAGGCAAAGGGATTGCAGAAATAGTTCCAAAGAATAGTCTCGGGGTGAGGGACTTCATTTATGTAGGTAGATTGTAGACTTTGGAACTGTTTCATTCTAAATGAAAAGGATGAAAGATTTGATAGAGATATTCAAAATTGTGAGGAGTCTGGCCAGAGTGATAGGGAAAAATTGTTCCCATTGGTGAAAGGATTTCAAGCAAGAGGTAAAGCCTTTAAGTAATTGGTGAAGTAAGCAATGGAAACATGAAGAAAAACTTCTTCCCACATCGGTTGGCATCTGGAATGAACTGGCTATGGTGGAGGAGGCTCATTTGAGGCGGGAATCCAGGGGGAAAAAGAAGAATTGCAGAGCTATGGGGAGAAGACAATGACTGGCACTAGGTAAATTGCTGGTACAGAGAACTGGTACAGATGGGTCAAATGGCTTTCTTTTATGCTGTGACAATTCTGGATGATTCTGACCCTTCCTCCATCCATGCAAAACCTATCTATTTCTTTCAGATGCTCAGTAATGTGTGCATTTGTTTTTAATTAGGTGTCAGTCTTCTGTATTTTTTCTTGTTACATTGGGTTTGCACACCTAATAGTATTAACATTTAAATAGGCTTATTTCTCTGTGCAAGTAGTTCATGCCTTCACTGTTGTTTCACATTAGCTTTGCACATCAATTTTGAAATGTTAAGCAATGTTGACAATTGGATAAGGATTATGGCTTATGCATTTATTTCTAATCATTAGAAATTGAAGCAATAATTCAGAGTTGTTATATTATCAATAGTGACTGTGCAGAATTGAAGTGCCTTCTGAAGCAAAGGCCTGTAGATTTGAAGAAGTAAAGAAACTAAACAGTTGGATACCGGTTAATCTCTTTTGAGAATTTTCCAACCTTCATACAATTACGTCTATACTGTATTCCAGCTGCATTTGTTAATATAGTATTTACTGAAGTGAGTAAATATTATTTGCCACTATTAATAGTCTGACACACAAATACATAGTTCAATATTGGCAGAACAGTTTGCTTTTGACATAATTTGCGTTTATAAGAGAGTTACTTATATCAATTGACAGGTGGAGATCAGTATGGATCCAAGCTTCAGGATACAGTCAGCATATTAATAATACTCATCATTCAGAGTTGCTGCACTGGATCTTTTCTCTTGAAAGTGCTCCATTCTTCAATTGCCTTTCTTAGATTTAATATATATCCTTATTTACTTTCAATCAGGTACATCCCAGAAGAGCCTTGTACTGAATTTTCTATCTATTCTTGTACTATCATTGACATCCATGTGTTCATTTGTCCCATTTCCTTGGTTGCAAAAATTCAGCTTAGTTCTTGAATTCCCAACTGGGAAACATCATCCCAGCATCCAGCCTATCCATGCCTTTCTGTGGAATTTTGGTTCTGTCTTCATAATCCAGAGAAAATAAGCCTCCTCTACTTTCCTCAAAGAGTAATTCTCTTATCCCAGGAATCATTCCAATAAACTTCAAATCATCCCCTTAGGTATCAACCTTACAACGGAAGTATTTCTATACTTCAAAGAATAACTTTTATTTTAATCAGGAAATTAAAGCAGCAAAGACAACAAGACATGTGACTTAATAACATTAACTAACTTAATGGGAGATTGGCAGGCCTAAGAGATGTTCATCACTTAACCTGCCTTAGAGATATTCTTGATTTGTTCTTATGATTAACAAGAGGTTCATTCATTAAAACTAATTTTGTTTTGAAATCCTCAATTCATCTGCTTTCCCTTAGGGTCTAACATTGCACTTTGCAAACACACCCTGTGTTGTGTCCTCACATTTGTTTTTCTAGTTGGTAATTTGAAATTTCCTACATTCTTGTGAAAGTCTGTCAGAACTCACGTACATCGTCTTTTCAGCATGTAGTGTGAATATGCGGCTCTGCTATACTTTGCTTGAGGGAGGAATCAATAAGATATTTTGATTTTTCTTATATGAAAAGAAGCTCACATTCTTTTCCCAGTCAGAACTAAGACTGACTATAAAGAAAGGGTTTCTAAGTGAGTTTTGATCTCAGAAATTTATTGAAGGTGCCAGCAGTGACAATAATTGAAGATTTAACCAAATCAGAAAGTAAATACTTCTCAGCTTTAGAATTGTGTGAGAAATGTTTGAATAACTCATCAGCCCTGGAGCTGAGCTGAGCTGAATACCTTTTACTATGAGAGGTATTTTGCAAACAGATGAAAACCTAAAGTCCGTAAAATCAGTAACCAAATTAAAAAGACGGGGAAGTTTGTTTGGTAAAACAAGTAAACCATTGTCATTGGATTGTCAATCAATTTCAATTCAAATTAGATTAGTCTGCTACCTGTAAACCTCTGGGAGTTAAATCATTAATTTTTAAGCTTTCAAAGTATCATAGAATGCAGTTGTTATTTCTACATGTACCCATTGTCCTGGTATTATGTAAAATAGTACAAAAATTATTTTTTGACGCTCTGGGTCTTTACAAGAGTCAATCAACTTCTTGAAATTTTGAGTAGAATTATAAGGAAACTGATATTTTTGAACAAAAAAAAGGGCATTGTAGCAGGTGTCTTCAACAGATTCTGGCCAACAGGACAAATAGTACCGGAGTTGCACAACATAGAATAACATGCTAATATCATGGTGATGTTTATGATAAGGTAACATGAACATCAACAGTGACATGCTATTGAGCCTCTGAGTAGAGAGAAATGGAAGATATTATGAGTTAAGGGCTAGAAGGAACTACTGTGGATTTCAAATCCATCCTTAAGACATTTGATACATTCTTTAACCTGAAACAGAATGTCTTAATTGAGCAAGTGAGGACCATCATAGGTGTCCTCAATGTGTAGTTATTGGATTTCTTACAGTCAAAAGAGGATTTAAGTTTGGAGCAAGGTATTCAGTACGTGATGCGAGCTGGAGTTAGGGCTTTGAATCTGACCATTATGTAAGGAAACGATGATGCTTCAACTGAAATGATGACAAGTTGGTTAGACCCAAAGTGGTGTCGTCATCCTCCCAAAACCAGTGAAAACAGCTAAAGAGCGGAAAACAAGTACAACATCTATATTAGGATATTTACATTGTGGAGCAAGGCAATACCACAAATGCCAGGAATGCCTAGTAATGGAAGCTGAGTGAAATCTATACAGACGACTTCAATATTTTAAGCACTATTGCAGGCTTAAAATATATCATCCCCACAAAAGCAACATAAAAGACCCACTAAGGAGAAAGTTCCTAAAAAAGAAAAATCTCTTGGAAAGATGAAAATCCGGAAGGTTGAAGGTGACGGCCAACACCAATGCCAGCCATTTTAGGTAAAGTCAAAGAAGGCAAACAGAGGTTCTGGACAATTACGCTGGAAGTGAAAGATTTTAGGGCAGAGTTTAAATTAGACATTGGCGCAGCCATTCCAATTTTAGTGACAGGTTGCCATAGTTTAAATAATTAGATATCAGTGAGCATCATAGTACAAGGCTGAGGAGGCACAGATCTCCAAGTACAAGGTCAGTTTAGTATCACCCTCAGTCACAGGAGATGAGTGATCAATGAGACTCTGTATCTTAAGGAATCAAGTCACATCTTTTTCAAACAAAAAACATGCATACAGTTATGTCTTCTGGACAGAGTGGATACACACTGTTATAAGAAGAAAATGACACAGAATTTTGCCAAGAATTCCTGAACTTTTGGAAGTTTTTTTTATTCTCTCATGGGATGTGGACGTCGCTGGTAGGCAATCATTTACATCCCGCCTTAGTTGCCCTTGAGGAGGTGGTGGTGAGCTGCCTTCTTGAACTGCTGCAGTCCCCCTGCTGTAGGTAGACCCACAATGCTGTTAGGGAGGGAGTTCCAGGATTGTGACCCATTGAAATTGAAGGAACATTGATATATTTCCAAGCCAGGATGGTGAATGGCTGGGAGAGGAACCTACAGGTGAAGGTGAACCCATATATCTGTTCTCCTTGTCTTTCTAGATGGATGTGATTATGGGTTTGAAATATACTGTCTAAAGAGCTTTGATGAATTTCTGTAGTGCATCTTGTAGATGGTGCACACTGTTACAACTGAACGTTGATGGTAGAGAAAGTATATGTTTGTGGATGTGGTGCTAATCAGGCCAATGCTCTGTTCTGGATGGTGTCATGCTTCTTGAGTGTTGTTGGAACTGTACTAATCTGGGCAAGTGGAGAGTATTCCATCACACTCCTGACTTGTCCCTTGTAGATGGTTCACAGACTTTAGGGAGTCATGAGATTAGTTACTTGCTGCAGAAGTTTTAGCCTCTGACCAGCTCTAATAGCCACTGTTTTTATATTTGATTTGATTTAGTCACATGTACCTGAGTTGAGTGAAAAGTTTTGTTTTGCTTGGAGTATAGGCAGATCATTGGGTTTTTGAGCAGAGTGAGGAATACAAAGTTATGGCTGCAAAGAAGGTGCACAAAAAGCAAGATCAACATTAGATTTGAAATTTGAGAGGTGCCTTCAGAAGTCAAATATGTAACAACGGGGAAGAAGCTTGTCTTGAACCTATTAGTACGTGTATTTAAACTTTTGTTTCTTCTGTCTAATGGAAAAGGTTGGAAGAGATTATAACCGGGTGGGAGGAGTCTTTGATGATGTTGGCTGCCTTTCCGTGATTTTGAGAAATGTAGATGGAGTCAATGGATGGGAGGTTGGCTTGTGGATGATCTGGGCTGTGTGCACAACTTTCTATAGTTTCCTACGGTCCTGGGCAGAGCAGTTCCATACCAAACCGTGATGTATCAAGATAGAATGGTTTCTGTGGTGCATTGGTGAAAGTTGGTGAGGGTCCTTTTGGACATGCTGAGTTTCCTTGGCCTCCTGAGGAAGAAGAGGTGTTGTTGTGCCTTCTTGACTGTCGCATCAGTGTGTGTGGTCCAGGACAGATTGTTGATGATCGTCACTCCAAGAAAGTTGACACTTGTGACCATCTCCACCTCAGCTCCATTGATATGGATAGGAGCGTGCCCTCCACCTTGCTTCTTGAAGTCCATGATCAGCTCTATGGCAAGTCCAGTTGAGTTTCTGGTCAATGTTAAACCTCAGGACATTTATAATGGGAGACTCAATGATGGCAACACCACCATTTTATGTCAAAGGCTTGAATGCCTAGATTGTCTCTTATTGGAGCTGGTCATTGCCTGGCATTTGTGTAGTACGAATGTTACTTGCACTTGCCAGCCCAAGCCTGGATATTGTCCCAGTCTTGCTGCATTTTGACATGGACTGCTTCAGTTTAGGAAAGCTCAAGCAGGAATATGATATGACATTACTTAAAGATGCCAAGCAAATATATTTATACAATCCCAGAAGTGTGCTATACCCGTTGCTGGTGAAAATGAAGGCACAGCTTGACATATTGCTACATGGTGAAGTAATCTCATAATCACAGAGCCAAGAGGACCGTGTTCAAGACTGGGTAAGAGTTCCCAAGCTCAATGCAGAGCTCAAGTTATGTGTAACCCTCACATAGCTGAACAACGTGGTACGGGGTGAAACCCATGAACTCCTTCAGTGGATGCAATCTGACAAAACTGACTAATAGCACGCTCAAAGAGCCAGTGCAGACGTGCACCGTAACATTTCTGTGATATTCTTCACAAAATTGGATACAACCTGCAGTTTTTAGCAAATACTTCTAGAAGATAAGGAAAGGTTGTTTATCACTTTATAATGCCATTTGGACAATTTTGCTTTAATGGCCTATCTTTTGGAATTAGGTACAAGATGTATTGCAGTGTACAGTGTCTCAAATCCTTGAAGGCGAACAATCCTTGAAGGATGACTGGCACTACTGAAAAGAACATGACCACAGAGTTCCTGAGAATTGCCAGCTTTGCAGAATGCAGGCCTTACACTCAATGAGAAGTGTCAATTCACAAATTACATTCTTGAGCCACATCATTCAAAAGAAGAAACTGTGGTAAATCCCAGGAGGATGAAGGCAATAAGTGAATTCCCGCAGCCAGAGTCTGTCTGACATTCAATACTTTTTGGTAAAGATCAACTAGGTGGGAAGCTCATTCCATATCTGTTTCCAAGAGATCTTTTGGAAAAGGTCAACAGTGGCTTTGGAGTCTACAGCAGGTCATATAGCATTTCAGTAGATAAATATTAAATTGCTCTCTTCAGATGTATTAGCTCCCCAGATTGCCCACAGTCATAATTGCAGGTATAAACTCCACAGGATTAGGTGCAGTACTCATGATGGGAGTAGGAAGCCAGTCCACTTTGCTTCCAGAGCTCACGGAAACTATAAAGAAAGAAGCTTTAGCAGTTACTTTGGGATGTGAATATTTCTCAGATTACCTGATACAGCTTAGGTTTTAATTGAAAACTGACCACAAACCACTAGTTCCATGATTAGATTCCAAGGAAATTGTCAAAATGTGACTAATAGGTTCAGACACCTATTGATGGGAAATGACTACTCAACAACTTACAACCTAGGGAAAAAACAGATTACAAGCTGACACTCAATGCAGAACGATAGTGGATCAAGCTTAAGCAGAAGATTTATTAAGACGTCGAATCATTTTCCACATTAATACCCAGTTCTTTACTGGCGTCAGAGAAGAAGTTACAGAAAGTTTGTGAAGCTCACAGAGCGAATGCAGAATGCACCCAGGTCAGACAATTCTATCTAGACTTTTGGTCAAAATACAACCCATCAAACCACAATGCACACATCATGATCAAAGGCAAAACTTGGCCACAGTTGACGATTTGCCGTTACTTGGTTCCAGGCTGGTAATTCCAAAACCCCTAAGAGAAGAGATTCTCAGAGATATTCATGGAGAGCACCTAGGAGTAATGAAGTGTAGAGCTCGTGCACAACCATCTGTATGATGGCTTTGCATTTCAAGAGAAATAGAGAATTTTATATCATGTTGCCATTCATGTACAGTCAATAGTCAGGTACCAATGGGGCTTTACTCAGGGTCTTTCCCAGGTAGGTCTTGGCAAAAGTTGGCATTTTACTTATTCAGCTTTCAAGGAGAGCATAATTGATAATTGTAGTCGAGGAGAGCAGCCCATAGAGTGCAGGACAGAAACCTAACGCTCAGAGCTCATGGTAGGCAGAATCCACAAGCATATAGGATTGCATCCATGGTGTTATGGAAACCCATGGAAGCAGCTCAAACCACACTGCAGTTGAGATCCATTCTAGACTGATGGGTTGAATGCCCCCCTGTACGTTGCGTGTACATTTAAATTGTACATCTAAATGAACATGGACAATCACAATTACATTTTCAGTGAGTTTGGAATTACAACACCAAACCAATACTTATATCTAACTGTATCAGTTCTAGCTGTTGCAGATTTTGTTAAATGTTGATGTATTAACAGCACTCATTTTTGTGGCTCAGTTTATTTACGTAATTATTCAGTTCTAGGTGTGGATTTAACTGGGAAAGAGGCATTTGAGAGGTGGGACCTTAAGATTTTGTGTAGGTGAAATTTAAAGGAAAGCAGACAGAAACCTGTTGCACTTTCCTGGGTGAATCTTACCCTTCTCTAAATACTCGTTCATCATTCTGTTTATTTGTCAGGCTCCATAGAGAGGAATAAATTGAAATGTCCTACTGAACAGCATCTGTTACTTTCTTATTACAGTAATGCACAGTGGATTGACAGATGGTACTGAGGTGGCCTGGATTAACCATTGACAAACAAATTAAGCACTACAGTGACTTTAGCAACTGTTCTTGAAACTGTTCTTCGTTGAAGTCGGCTTCAAGTCTGCAGCAAGCAGCTGGCGTAGCTCTAGAGGGAAGCTCAACCTTTTAATGTCACATTGAAACTTCAGTGTCTCTGAGACTGGCATTAGAATAGGGATTTATGGGGAGGATATTGTCACCTTCAATGCTGAATCACTCTGCTTTTTCCGTACTGTTGTCTTCTGCAAGGACATACTGTAATATTGAAATCTATTTTTTCTCCATGATTTTCCGTACATACTTTAAATTTCCATACTGTTAAGTGCCAGAGATATATAACGGCTTCAGAAATTGCCCCTTGTAGTTTGAAAAAGGTCTCCAGGCTTAAAGCATTACCAAAAATTATGGCTGCCACTAATTTCTACATTTGTGACATCACAGAGCTTCCCATTCTGACGTTTGTCCGGGAGATTGCCTCCATGTAATAATGTAGATGGTGATAGTCAGCATTCGTTTTATCTTTTCTCCTGATTTGAGGCTAATGGAAATAAAAATCGAGAGATCTGACATGGACTGCTATAACCCATTTGACAATTAACACAAAGTCAAAATCAACCAGCAAGTATTTGGTAGAGCGGTTGATTAACTCCATTTTGGCTACTGAAGTGGATCCAGTAAATTTTAGTGAAATGGTGCTATCGTCTCAAATGCAAGGTATAATCATCTACTTCACAAACTCTATTAGGGTCATCAAAAGTGTCATGCAACATGGTAGTCTTCTGTGCACCACGATGGAGCACTTCATACAATCATAGAAACCCTCCAGTGCGGAACCAGGCCACTTGGCCAGTCAAGTCTACACTGATCCTTGGAACAGCATCCCATCCAAACCAAACCCCTACCCTGTCCTTGTAATGCTGCATTTCCCATGGCTAACCCACCCAGCCTGCACATCCCTGGACACTATGGGCAATTTAGCATGGCCAATCCACCTAACCTGCACGTTTTGGAATGTGGGAGAAACCAGAGCACCCAGAAGAAACCCACGCAGACACGGGGGAGAATGTGCAAACTCGACACAGACAGTCGCCTGAGGGTGGAATCAAACCTGGGTCCCTGGCATTGTAAGGCAGCAATGCTAATCACTCAGTCACTGTTCCACCCCATTTTAACTTGTTGTTAAAATTTGTGACATCACAGAGCTTCCCATTCTGACGTTTGTCCGGGAGATTGCCTCCATGTAATAATGTAGATGGTGATAGTCAGCATTCGTTTTATCTTTTCTCCTGATTTGAGGAGGTTGATAGGACCAGAGAGCAGCATTTGTAAGGCCATTCAGAGCTCAGACTGAGGGTACAACACCCTGACCAAGATGACAGGGAAGCCTGTCACGCCCTGATTGAGAGTTTTTCCTGAGGTCAGCAGATTGTTTAGATCATAGAATCCCTACAGTGTGGAAACAGGCCCTTCAGCCCAACAAGTCCACAATGACCCTTGGAGCATCCCACCCAGACCCATCTCCTTATAACCCACCTGATCTACACATCCCTGAACACTACGGGCAATTTAGCATGGCCAATTCACCCAGCCTGCACATCTTTGGATTGCGGGAGGAAACAGGAACACCCGGAGGAAACCCACGCAGAAACGGGGAGAATGTGCAAACTCCACACAGACAGTCGCCCGAGGGTAGAATTGAACCCGTGTCCCTGGCGCTGTAGGCTGCAGTGCTCACCACTGAGCCACCGTGCCATCCTAGTTTAGTGGAATTTTCCCATGCAAATACCTGTCTCATCATTTATGTAAATTATTAGTAATCAAAAGCCATGTAGGCATTCTTTGATGTCCAACATTCACCAAGCAGTACTTCTCCACTGTCTATATGGTGGCCCTGTTCACTCCCAGTCTTCTCAAACTTGTCCAATCTACAAAGCTTCGATCTCCAGCATGGGTAGGACCAAGAAGCAAGTGTTGAAAGCACCTCAGTAAGAATGGGGATCAAACCCCATGCAATGAGCACTAATTTGATCTACAGTGGCTTTCCAACCAACTAGTCCACAAGCAATCCATTTTGCTGTGGCAGCATACATTTTTCCGTGCATTGTGTAGTGCAGAGCCAAGGGTATTGATGGTAGAGATTCCAATTTTGTTTCTGTGACATGGCAGACTCTTCCTGCCTGCCTTTGGTGTATGCTTAAAGGGTTTGCAGATTGATATTCTCTCTTTTTGGCCACAGTATAGTCACTCCTCCTGGAGTGGAACTTGGATCCAGTGATTCTGATTTAGAGGCAGGGACGCTGCACACTACACCATAAGTCCTCTTGCTGGTGTTGCTACAGTCCAATAAAAAGGCAAGTGTGCTGCTGCTTTTGATAGCTGCTCCTAACAAGAAATTTGCGGTCACAAAACTACCATCCATACCTGATCTGGCCTACCTGTGACTCCAGACCCACAGCAATGTGGTTGACTCTCAACTGCCTTCTGGGCGATTAGGGATGGACAATAAATGCTGCCTAGCCAGAAACACCCTCATCCTATGAATGAATGAAGAAAAAAATAATTGTCTTGTGCTATCCTCACACATTGACTGTAGTTTGTCTGCAACCATTCTGTGACATCTGCTATCCAGCTATAGCCTGGTTAACTGCAGTCCACCACTTTGCCTTCATGTAGCTTTCTAGCTTTGATCAAATGGACAAAATACTAACGTTTTCTTTCCGGAAGCCACCTTTTTTGTTCTTTTTGCTTTTGCAATTTCAAGCATCTCTTCATTTGTCTTATGGTCTGTATATGGATTTTTTTTTTTGTAATATGTGTTAGCATCCATATTTCAAAAATCTCTATTTTCTTCCAAAGATCTTTACTTATATCTACATTTCTAAGACATACAGGAAAGTGGATAGAATGTAGTATCTTATGAGTTTGCCCTTGAAACAGGCTGGGGTTTTCTCGTTGTCAATACATTCTTTATCTACACAAAATTCCTTCTGGTTATCTGTATTCTTCTTCCAACTCTCATCTTCTATAGTTAATTGTCCCATATAGACAAATGTATCGACTTTCAGTATAGCACCATCCATTTCAATCTTTACTCTATTTCTTCCAATGCAGTGCCTCCTAAATTATTTCACATTGTGGTCCCATTTTGAAACTTGAAAATTGTTGTGACTTCAAAGTGTAAGCTGGGGAGTGATTGGGGAGTGGGGCATTGAGAGGTTGTGAGAGTGGGAATCTGTTTGAAATCCAGGATTTTTATATTAGAAAATCAGAAGCTTCCCACTGGTTTCTTTGGAGCAGAAGACAGGCCTCCAAGCTCAGTAATTTAGACCATACCCACCATCTGTTAGAAACATGAGGATTTACAGGGGTTTCACAGCTATTAACACTCAGTCAGAACTCCACAGCAGTCATTGATCCTCAGAGCTTGTCGCCCCAAAATCTCATCTTCTGTCCCTCAAATTTGGGAAACCTCTTTTAATGTATTCCTTCTAACTACCATTACTTCTGTCTTTTTGGTTTTCAAACTCAATCCAAGTTCTAGACCTCCAGATTTTACTTAATCGGCAATATGTTGTATGTTCTGATTCTGCAAATAGTTATTTGTTGTTAGCATTCTGCAAGATTCTTACATACTTGCTTCTAATGTTTACACCTGGAAGTATCTCTTACTTTCAAAAATTTTGTTCTGGGTACAGATTTTATCATTTTTGCTGTCAGCATACTTGTTACACTTCTGTTCACTCGACAGTGAAAATAACTTCTTCCAAGTGTCTGCACTAACTGCAAGGGCATGCTGCATCACAGGATGTAAAAGGAACAACATCTGTATGGGTGGCTCCATTCACCTCCACCCTGTCTCCCTCAGCTTTTGCTCGACCAGCCTGATCGTCTGCACCGACTGGAGCAGGAGAACATCTAGCTGCCCATGTATGCAACCATGTGCCATAGACGCATCATCTGTGCAACTGAGTGGTCAGTACTGCAGAATGTTTCATTCGTTCTGTTCATGCCTGTCTGCTGCTCCTTAATCCTTTTGTTGGCTGTATGGAGTGAGTGAAAGGAGGCAGCCAGTTTCAGTTAGAACAGCGAGCAAAAGGAGGACCCGGAGTTAGTGTGGAATTGGTTCTGACTGTACCTTATTCATTCATTGGTGGTCCCTCGCAGACAGGGATGACTCTCTTCCACTCTCAGGGGGAGTCCATAGGTGGCTGTAGAGACTGAGGTGGCTACCGCAGGCTCGGTACCACTTGGGGCAGGTGGTGATCACGGGAAGGAGTGGGTGCAGCATTGATATGGCTACACGCTCCTTTCATTGTTTCTGCCTGGCTTCCGCTTTTTCCCAACATCAAGTCTCAAGGTGCTCGTTGCCTTCCCAGATGCCCCTCCTCCACTTTGGATGGTCTTGGGTCAGTGATTCCCAGGTATCTGAGGGATTGCAGCACTTCGCCAGTGAGGCCTTGGGGGTATCACTGAAGTGCTTCCTCTGTCCACCTGGGGCTTGCCTGCTGTTTCAGAGCTGGGAGTGGAGTGCCTGCTTGGGGAGTCTCGTGTCGGTTGTGTGGCCAACGTGCTCAGTCCATCACAGCTGATTAAAGACGGTCAGTGCCTCAGTGCTGGGGATGCTGGCCTTTTTCTTACTGTTGTGCAAAGAAAGAAGCTAGCTGTTTGGTGACTATCTGGTAAATGGTTAATGTCAATTCTGTCCCTAAGGTTTAAACTACTACAGAAGACAGTAGGAAAACAGATAAATTATTTAAGTAGTTAATTTAAGAAAACGTATTAAAGATGGCGGTTCATGTGATGCATTATAGCTACAGCATGTGGGAGCTCCTGGGCAAACTCATGTGTAAATGTTCATAGCTTCAGCATCTTCAGCTTAGAGTTTGAGCTAGAGACCAAATTCCAGATGCCACCGCATGTCAGGGAGTGGAAAAGTCATCTGTTTTGTACCAAAAGACAGTCACACCTCCACCTTTAGTACAGGGTGTTCTGATTTGTTCAATGGTCAGGGAAAGGAGGGTGTGACTGCAAATATGGCAGGTAGAGGGCCCAGAGAGCAGGAGCCTTTGCAATTGACCGACAGGTTTGAGGCTCTGCGTTACAGACAAAAAAAAACTGCTGATGCTGGAATCCAAGGTAGACAAACAGGAGGCTGGAAGAACACAGCAGGCCAGGCAGCATCCAATTTCAAATAACCTTCCCTCCCATTCCCTCCCTCCCCTTCCAGCCCCACCTCCTCCCTTCCATTGCACCTTCTGACCTTCTCTGCCAACCATCAACCGGATTCATCCCTCCCATCAACCAAACAGGTTGTACCTACCACCAGTGTCCACTTATTACCACCATTCTGCCTCCACCCCTCCCTTCCCCCCAAACTTATCTGCATCTCCCTACCCCCACATCCAGTCCTGAAGAAGGGTAATACCTGAAACATTGACTGCTCCTTTCCCCCAGATGCTGCCTGGCCTGCTGTGTTTTTCGAGCCTCCTGTTTGTCGACCTTGAGGTCCTATGTGCTTGTTTGGTTGTAAGTAAGGGATACAGGGTAAATGAGCTATCTGAACATAGTACTGTGGTGCACCATCCTGTGTAGCCAGGAGCATGAGTCCAGAATTCCTTCAGGGATCGCAACGTCTGCTCCGGGCTAGACAGGAACTTGGAGTGGGAGGGTTTGAGATCTAGTTGTCATGGCCCATGTAGATATAAACAATATAGCCATGCTAAGGAAAGAGACTCTGTATACAAGGGGCCAGGCATCTAATTAAAGAGCAGGTACCACAAGGATTATAATCACTGGATTATTACCTGAACCAGAACCAGTGGCAGATCACACATAAGATTCATGAAATTATGACGTAGCTCAAAGATTGGTGTGGGTTCCAGTTTGTGGGCCACTGGAATCAGTATGGGGAGGAAGGTGGGAGCTGTACCGTTAGGACTGTCTACACCTGAACTGTGTTGGGATCAGAAGTCAAGCAAATCATATAACAGGGAAGTAGAGAGAGCTGGAAATTTAAGTTTTGGGGGTAAAGGATCGAGGTTGGTAGATGTAGCAAATTCACAGGATAGAGTTGAGGCAGGTGAGCACAATAGTAATATGGTAAATGAGGGTCAGAGAATGGCAGGAAGGGAGAAAATAACCCTAAGAATACACTGTGTCAAGACCAGATGTTACAAAGATAACCAAAAGACAAACTAAAGGCTCTCTATCTGAATGTGTGCAGCATTTAAAATAAGTAAACAAATCAATAGCCCACATATAAATATGATCTGATAGCCATTTCAGAGTCATGACTGTAGCATGACAAGGATTGGGTCCTGAATATTGAGGGGTATGTGATATTTAAGAAGAATAGGAAGCTGGGTGAAGGTGGAGGAATAGAACTGCTAATCAGTAATGGAATTGGTGCAATAATTAGAATTGACCAAGTTCTGGAGATCAGAATGTAGAATTGGAATACAACAATTACCCATAACAATACCTTTTTTTTCCTATTCATTCATGGAATGCAGACAATGCTAATAAGCTATTCAAATGTGCTGCTTTGACCTGGATGGTGTTGAGCTTGCATGTTGCTGGATCTGCACCCATCCAAACCAATGCAGTGTATTTAATCACTCTCCTGATTTGTGCTAAGTTGATGGTGCACAGGCATTGGGAAACTGGGTGAGTTACTCTCTGCAGAATTCCTAGCCTCTGACCTGCTCTTGTAACCACAGTATGTAGTTGGACTGGCTGGCCCAGTTCAGTTTCTGGCCAATGGTAATCCCCGGGATGTTGATAGTGAGAGATTCAGTGATGGAAATGCCACTGAACATCCAAGGGTGATATTTTGATTCTCTCTTGTTGTTGATGGTCATTTCCTGATGCTATGTGGTGTATATCAACTGCCACTTCTCTGTCCAAGCCTGTATGTTCTCCAGATGTTGCTGCATTGGAAAATGGATTTCTTCAGTATCTGAGAAGTTGTGAATGGTGCTGAAGATTGTGCACTAATAAGAGAATGTCCCCATTCTGATGGAGTAAGGCCATTGAAGAACCAACAGAAGATTGTTGGGCTCAGGACACTACCCTGAGGAAATCCTGCCATGGTGCCCACAGTGGTCTTCCTTTGTGCTAGGTCAGACTCCAATCAGCAGAAAGTTTTCCCTTGATTCCCTTTGACTCCAGTTTTGATAGGACTACTTGATGCTTAACTCGGTTGAATGCTGCCTTGGTGTCTAGGGCAGACACTCATCTCACCTCTGGAGTTCAGCTGCTTCGTCCATAATTGGGCCAAATTGTAACCAAGTCAGGACTTGAGGGAGTCTGCCAGAACCCAAACTGAGCATCAGTGAGGAGATTATTCCTTGACAAGAGTCGCTTGATAGCACTGTTGATGACCCTTTTCATCTCTTTGCTGATAATGGAGAATGGACTGATAGGGCAATAATTGGCAGAGTTAGATTTGTCCTGCTTTTCTTGTGGACTGGACATGCCTGGGCAATTTTCCATGTTGTTGCGTTGATACCAAACTGCAACTCAGAGGATGGTGGAGACATGATTATTGAATATATTTAGGGTGGAACCAGATGCTTGTTCGTCAGGGGAATCAAAGATTATTGGATAAATGAAATTGAGGAATTCAAAATACAAACAGATCAGCCATTACCTTATTGAATGATAGAGCAAGCTCGAGGGGCTGAATGGCCAACTTCAGTTCTTAATTCATATGTTTAACTGTCCATTTGGTTGACCAGTCATTCCATGGAAGAGCTCATATGTATTTGACATTTGTGTGTTTATAACATGGATGGACACCTCCATTCTCTGCGTTACCTCAGAGAACTGTTGACAAGTGACAACAGATCTTCCTTTGCTGCTGTACAAGCCCCTGCTTTGTATGTAACCCTGAGGCTCATCATCTAAAGCCAACTGGGCACGGCTGACTCTGTCCTCCATCCTCTGCTGCTGATCCCTTCACGTTAGACTGACCTTGTGCTCTCTGTTCTAACTGTATCTGATTTCCTTGAGCTGTGTGTATCTGCACTGGTGGGAAAAGCACTTGATATTTGTGAGAATTGATCCTCAGAGTACATCTCTTCCTCTTAGATCAGCGAGGCCTCCAATATCATTGGTTGTTACTTTTCTAGCATTGGCCCTGCATCACAAAGAACATTTCAGTTATTTTGACATTGGTCTTACCATCAATTCTAAGCTACTGAAAATGGATACATAGCTGAAGAAGCAACTCTTGGGCACTTGCAGACACAGGATAAGGAGCTTTCAACCACTGTGTCTTCTTGCAAGCTCGAAAGGGTTAAGAGAGTGATGCTTTGCATCACAACATCATGAGGCAGATTGATATGTAATGATCACAATAACTTACCATTCATGTGTTTAACTCTACTTCTTCTATAAGTTATATATGTGTGTGGGCCCTTTCTTCAGGTTGACATGGGAACATGCATCACAAGTGTTACAAGAAGTTACCTATTTGAGTCCCTTCTGCTCAGAGGGGAAGCTCAACATCTACTTACTTCATGGCTGTCTGCTGGACATACTCACCTTGCCAGACCTCAGAAGGTAATTGAAGACTTCACCACACTGTGGCTGCTGGTCTTTCAAGCAACCTGTTTAGTCTGACTAAAAGGCCTCCTTCTGGCACCCTTAAGAAACAATCTGTTCCTGTCAGCTCTCATGGTAGCTCCAGAATCTCCAGGGAAGCTTTGCTTAATTATGATCCTGCTTGTACCAGACTGCCTGGTCATCATGGTACTGCTGTCTACTACTGCACAATCTGTGATGATACAGCTTACCTGCAACCACATTGATGGCCAATTGGCATCCTTTAAATAGAGCTTGGCTTATCTAACACATGCCTATTAAATGTGTTCACTGTTCATGACTGGATGGTAATCATGTTAGGCAAGTCAGTAATTGGTCACCTACTGCAAAATTGAGACAGATACCGCACAATGCCCTTGACCAGGATTGGCCAAGAAATGAGGTTGAGTTCATGAAACTTCTAATAAAATGCAGCCCATTGTCTTTGTCTGCATAATAAACTCAGTTCCCCAGCCACTAACCCCCATTCCTTCACCACTAAGGCTGAATCAGATAGTTCATAACCTTGGTATCATTTTTCACAGAGAAATGAGCCCCTCACCAGCAAGACTGACTGCCTTTAGCTGTATAATGTGCAGGTTAGGGTGGATTGGCCATGCTAAATTGCCTATTGTGTCCAGGGATATGCAGGCGAGGATGATTAGCTATGGGAAATCCAGCCTTACTGGGATGGGTGGAGGTAGGTCTGGGTGGGCTGCTCTTCAGAAGGTCAGTGTGGACTTGTTGGGCTGAATGGCCTGCATCCTTGCTGTAGGGATTCTATGATTTTATGATAATATCAGCAGACTCCACTGCTACCTCAACTCATCTGTTTTGAAACCCTCTTCCATATCTTTGTTAGCTCTCAACTTGACCAATCCAGTGCTGTCTTGACCCCCTTAAAGCCTCCTAGATTTTCCTTTCTCTGATTCTGGACTCTTTGAATTCACTTATTCAATCATTGGTATCTTCTGCTTATCTTCCTAAGCTTTAGAATTCATCTCCTAAGCCTCTGCATTTCTTTCTTTCTTTAAATCATTCCTTAAAACCTACTTTCTTTCACCAAGCCTTTCGTCAGCCACCTTGCTGTCATTGATCATAGAATCCCTGCAGTGTGGAAAACAGGCCCTTCGGCCCAACAAGTCCACACCGGCCCTCAGAGCATCCCACCCAGACTCATCCCCCTATTACCCACCTAATCTACACATCCCTGAAGCTTGGCCAGTCCACCTAACCTGCACATCTTTTGACTGTGGGAGGAAACCAGAGCACCCAGAGGAAACCCACACAGACACAGGGAGAACTCCACACAGATAGTCACCCAAGGAATTGAACCCAGGTCCCTGGCATTGTGAGGCAGCAGTGCTTACCACCGACCCACCGTGCTGCCAATGCTCTCTGTCAATTTTTGTCAAATTATACTCCCGTGAAACACCTGGAAACATTTTAAAGCTGTGAGAATTCTACCTTCCATCTAGCGGTGTTAGGCTTATTCTGGGAGTCTTGATGCTAACAATGGTGCTTGAAATGGAAGGTATACCGTTACCCAGCAGCATCATTCCTGAGCTTGACAGACAGCAAGTGGAAATAAAAAAGAAAGCACAAAGCAGAATTTATGTATTGACAGTATTTGTGATGATTGGTACGTAGAGCTGCTGTGAGCTGTCATAAAGTGTTCTTAAATTGCGGTTGAAAGTCCTGCCAGTTGACTTTGAAATCTTGTTCCTTTTGTTCAACTCTGTATGTGATCGCAGGCCTAAAAATTGTTATTAGCAGCACTAAGTTAAAAGAAAACTGTATTTTTAATTAAGAGATGGTAGGAACTGCAGGTGCTGGAGAATCTGAGATAAAAAGGTGCAGAGCTGGATGAGCACAGCAGGCCAAGCAGCATCAGAGGAGCAGGAAGGCTGACGTTTCGGGCCTAGACCCTTCTTTA
>NC_063355.1:10990861-10991226 GCF_021869965.1 Rhincodon typus
CATATATCCCATTAAAAGGCAAGTACAGCTAAAACCCAGGGGGGCATGGACGAAGTGAATCCTGTTGAAGAAGCAGCTGTTCAATGTGAAAACAAGATCAATCAGCAGTGGATCAAAACAGATTAGTGAGACAGTTCACAGTAGAAATGGAAAGCTCTCAGGCCATCATGGTGAGGTTGGAGATACACAGGGATTGAATGTCCATGCGTAGTACAGGTTGATAAGGCCAGGAAATTGGGAACTGTTAAAGAGACTGAGGCCATTGTCACTTGAAATTACCAAACAGCATCTCAACTCCAAACGCCCCCTCTCAGTTTTAAGGGTCTAGGCCCGAAACGTCAGCTTTCCTGCTCCTCTGATGCTGC
>NC_063355.1:10991326-11011093 GCF_021869965.1 Rhincodon typus
CATCTGCCCTCATTCTATACTTTTTTTTTACAATTAAACTCCAATAACCTTTAGTACTGAAGTTTGGATTTCCCTTTGCACCCTGTCACCACCAATTCAGAGTTCAGTTCTTTTTTTATCATACTGTATGAAGTGAAACCTACATGTTTGTATGCTCCTGAGAATTTCTAAAATAAGTGTAAAAATCTGGTGTTACGTATTTTATTTTGCAGTTTCTGAGTCCACTGCATGATTCAACAAACTGCAGTTGTACAAAACATTGGCTGATGATATTCACCATAATGTACTTCCCATGTAGAGTGAATAAAGTAGGTCAGGATATCCTGAAATTAATGGCATTTATTTTGTTTGACATTGACCCAAATTTTGCGTCAGTTCTGAAAGAACAGACTTTGCCCTTCCTTACTATGACAGCTGCCCACAGAGATTTGCTGTCATCAGGTGTTGTCTGGTTCATGGCACCATGTGGCATCTGTGAGCAGGGCAAGGAATAGTGTGGCTTTTCAATTAATCAGATGGCAAAATCTTCACTGAGACACACGGGACTGGACCTAAACTTTCTAAAACGTAGTGGCATTCAGTGGTATCAGAGATTAAAATGCAGAAACTAAAACAGGAGCAGGCACTTCCAGTTACAACAGAGGTGGGAAAGGGAGTGGGGCAACTAACCAATTCATGGGAAATGAGTTGGATATTTGAATATAATATTATGGTGTTGGTGGTCACAAGGTTGTGAAGTGCTGTTGAAGTAATCCTGATGAGATACTGCATTACATCCTGTAGATCATTTATGCTGCAATTCAGTGCATCAGTGATGGAAAGGTGAATGTTGACTTTAGTGGCTCGGATGTCAGTCGAGTGGACTGCTTTGTCTTAGATAGTGCTGAGCTAGAGTGGACTTTGAGAGGACATAATGAAAAAGGTAGACACATATAAGGTGAAACTTAATGCAGGTAAGTGTGAAGTGATACTTTTGGAAGAAAGAATACTGTGTACAATTCTGTCTCCCTGCTTCAGAAAAGATATTAAACTTGAAAGGGTTCAGAAAAGGTTTACAAGGATGTCGCTGGAACTGGAAGATTTGAGTTATAGGATGGGGCTTTTCTCCCCAGACCGTCGGAGACTGAGGAGTGACCTTATAGAGGTTTATAAAATCATGAGGGGCATGGATAAGGTAAATAGACAAGGTCTTTTTTCCCAGGTGGGAGAGTTCAAAACTAGAGAGCATAGGTTTAAGGTGAGAGGGGAAAGATTGAAAAAGGACCTGAGGAATAACTTTTTCATGCAGAGGATGGTGCATGTATGGAACGAGCTGCCAGGGAAAGTGGTGGAGGTGAGTACAGTTACAACATTTCAAAGGCATCTGGATGGGTGTATGAATAGGAAGGGTTTAGAGGGATATGGGCCAGATGCTGGCAAATGAGACTAGGTCAGACTGGCATGTCTGATTGGCATGGATGAGTTGGACCAAAAGGTCTGTTTCCATGCTGTATGACTCTGACTGTCTGACTCTAAGAGGGTGTACAAGCTAAATATACAAGTGAGGAGAGATGCTGGCACAGTGGTATTGTCTTTGAACTAGTAATCCAGAGGCACCATGTTCTGAGGACATGGATTCAAGTTCCACCACAGCAGTTGGTGGAGTACAAATTTAATTAATAAGATTGTAATTGAACATTGAGATTCAATTAATAACATTGTAATTGATTCTCGGTAATGACGACCGTGACAACAACCATCCATTATTCATTAATGTCCTTTGAGGAAGGAAATCTGCCTTCCTAACTCCAGATTCTCGGAAATCTCTTAAGTGCCCTCTGCAATGTCCTAGTGAGCCAGTCAGTTCAAGGGCAGTTAGAGATGGGCAACAAATGCTGGCTTTGGCAATGACACCCACATCCCATGGAAGAATTATTTTTTAAAAAGTTACGTTAAATAAAATGGAGTAATACAGAAGTCTAGGAGTTCAGGTATGCAAAATTTTTAAGGTGGCAATACATCTTGTTGAAAACCATAATAATCCTAGACTTTAAACTTAAAGATAAGCATTTATAAAGGTGTGAAGACAGAGTTTGCAAAGATTATGGAATAAAAAGCAAAAGAATTGCGGATGCTTTAAGTCAGTAACAAAAACAGAAGTTGCTGGAAAAGCTCACCAGGTCTGGTAGCATCTGTGAAGAAAAATCAGAGTTAATGTTTCAGGACTGGTGACCATTCCTCAACTGATGTGAGCTAGGAAAATGACGATTTATGTGCAGAAGATAGGGTGGCGGGAGGCAGTAAGGAGTAGACGATAGGTGGGGATAGAGCCCAAAGAGAGAAGAACAGTTGGACAGACAAAGCAGTTGATAACGATCTGGCTAGGAGGGTGAATAGTTGTTAATGGAGACTGTTAATGGCAAACAATGGGTTTGTTAATGTAATGGCAGGCTATGTGATAACAAGGCTGGTGTGTGGGGGATAACACAGTGTGGAGCTGGAGGAACACAGCAGGCCAGGCAGCATCAAAGGAGCAGGAAAGCTGATGTTTCGGGTCAGGACTTCTCTGAAGAAGGGCTGTGACCCGAAACGTCAACTTTCCTACTTCTCTGATGCTGCCTGGCTTGCTGTGTTCCTTCAGCTCCACACGTGTTATCTCTGACTCTAGCATCGGCAGTTCTTACTATCTCTGGTATGTAGGGTACGGGGCGAGAACACTGGAGAATTCAGGCCCTAAAGTATTGAACTCGGCATTGAGCCTGCTGATAAGGGTGGTGCTGATCCCTCCTCCTTCTTCCCCTGGACCATGACCCTACCATGGCTCATCAGGCCTTTGTATAAATACAGTAACTGATCTCATTTCATCAGGTGATTTACTCCCGCCCAGACTGCATGCAAATTGATAGCCCCCCCAGCCCCACACAGCTCACTTCTGACTCCTTCCAAAAATCCATGAACAGGACTGCCCGGGCAGACCCATTGTTTCAGCCTGCTCCTGCCCCACGGAACTCTTCCTACCTTAACTCATTCTTTTCTCCCCGGTCCAGTCCCTGCCCTTGTACATCTGTGATTCCTCTGACGCTTTACACTAGTTTTGGAATTTCCAGTTTGCAGGCTCCAGTCGCCTCCTCTTTACCATGGACGTGTAATCCCTTTACACAGCCGCCCCCCACCAGGATGGCCTCAGGACTCTCCGCTTCTTTCTGGAGAAAAGGCCTGAACCGTCCCCACCCACCACCACCCTCCTCCGCTTGGCCGAGCTCGTTCTCACTCTCAACAACTTCTCTTTTAACTCCTCTCATTTTCTTCCTGTCAGAGGAGTGGCCATGGGTACCCACATGGGCCCCAGTTATGCCTGTCTCTTCGTGAGGTACATGGAACATTTCTTAGTCCTAGTCTGGCCACCATCACAACTCTTTCTCCAATATATCGTTGATAACATCTGTGCTGCTTCCCTGTCTTGTCTGGAATTGGAAAAGTTCATCAATTTTGCTTCCAATTTCCACCCTCCCTTCAGTTTCACCTGGTCTATCTCTGATTTCTCCCTTCCCTTCCTTGACATCTGTTTCTGTTTCTGGAGATGGACTGGCCACTAATATCCACTACAAACCCACTGACTCCCACAGCTGCCTGGACTATACATTCTCACACCCCACTTCCTGTAAAGACTCTATTCCATTCTCTCAGTTCCTCCATCTCCGTTCCATATGTTCCGATGAGGCCAACTTCGACAAGGGAGCCTCTGAAATGTCCACCTTCTTCCTCAGCCAAGGATTCCCCACCTCCATTGTCAACAGGGCCCTCAACCACATCCGATCATTTCTCGCACTTCTGCCCTCACTCCCTCTCTTCCCTTGTGCAACAATGATAGGGTTCCCCTTGTCCTTACTTTCCATCCTACCAGCATTCATATCCAGAAAATCATCAGCAGCCATTTCTGCCACTTACAGCGAGATGCCACCACCAGACACATATTCTCTTCCGCTCCCTTGTCCAACTTTCGCAGGGACCATTTCCTCTGGGCCACCCTGTTCCAATCTTTCTTCACTCCCAATTACACCACCAACCCCCCGCTGTGGCACTTTCCCCTGCAACCATCAAAGGTGTAACACCCACCTATTTATTTCTTCTCTCCCCAGTATCCAAGGGCCCAAACAAGCAATACTTCACCTGCACTTCCCAGAATCTAGTCTACTGCATTTGCTGCTAACAACATGGTCTCCTGTACATTGGGGAAACAAAGTGTAGGCTGGGTGACTGCTTTGCAGAACATCTAGCTTCTGCTCGCAATAAAGGCCCTGAACTACCTGTTGCCTGCCACTTTAATACATCACCCTGTTCTCTGGCCAACATCTCTGTCCCAGGTTTGCTGCAGTGTTTCAGTGAAGCTCAGCACAAGCTGGAAGAACAACACCTCATTTTCCGCTTGGGGACCCTGCAGCCCTCCGGACTGATTGTCGAGTTGAATAATTTTAGGGCCTAAACTCTCCCATGTCCTAGCCCAATACCCCACCCACACATAGCCTGCCATTACACACTTACCCATTGTTAGCCATTAACATCTATTCACCCTCCTAGCCAGATCGTTATCAACTCCTTTGTCTGTCCAACTGTACTTCTTTCTCTTTAGGATCTATCCCCAGCTATCGTTTACTCCTTACCCCCTCCCGCCGCCCTATCTTCTGCGTATAAATCGTCATTTTCCTAGCTACCATCAGTTCTGAGGGAGGGTCACTCTTCCTGAAACATTAACTCTGATTTTTCTTCATAGATGCTGCAAGACCTGCTGAGCTTTTCCTACATTATGGAATAGGTTGTTAGAGGTACAGTGGCAGTCATATTGAGATATTTCACAACTCTCAACAAAAAAGCATTTCATTTAAAAAGTCATTAGGCGAGGGACACATTGTCTGTGGCTAAGTAAAGAAGTTAAAGTTGTTAGTGGCCCAGATCTGGGACGGCGCAGTGGTTAGCACTTCTGCCTCACAGCGCCAGGAACCTGGGTTTGATTCCACCCTTGGGCGACTGTCTGTGTGGAGTTCGCACATTCTTCCCATATCTGTGTGGGTTTCCTCCGGGTGCACCAGTTTCCTCCCACAATCCAAAGATGTGCAGGCTAGGTGGATTGGCCATGCTAAATTGCCCATAGTGTTCAGGGTTGTGTAGGTTAGGTGGGTTGTAGGGGAATGGGCCAGGGTGGGATGCTGTGAGGGTGGGTGTAGACTTGTTGGGCCGAAGGCCTATTTCTACACTATAGGGAATCTATGATCTTCTAATCTCCAGATAGTTGGAGACTGGATTTACACTGAAAGATATGAATTGGGACCCTCAAAAGTTGCAATGCACTGTCTACATGTTAGTTCCCTGGGAAGCTTCAACTTCCATTGGATAATTACCTGGTGTATGGAACCCCTTGGAAAAGTCCCCAACTCTTGAGTTAGAGGTGGAAATTGTGGAGGGCTCCAACCTGTATACCTTAACAATCAACCAGGAGGTCAGAGGAGTTAAATCCTCCACTAATCCTTGGCTAACTATATGACTGAATCTGCAGTCTCACCTCACATTGTTGCCACCCCTGAACCTTCCTCAACATATAGTCCCTACTTCTCTAGATACAGGATCCCCATCCATGCTCCTAACCTGTTTGGTACCAGACCACATCCAACTTCAGTTCCTCTACCAACACCCTGACGCCTGGACATGTGATCCCCTCCTGTCTTGATACCTGACTGCACCCTACCTCTGGACAATGGACTCAACCATGTCCCTGCTGTGCCCACCTTCTTGAATACCCAATACATCCCCCTTGGGAGACCCAACCCACACAGATATTTGCCCTACCCTACCCTCTAACATACCTCATTTGCACCCCTTCACCCACCGAGTGCCCTACCCTTTTATCTAACTGCCCCTCACCCATCCACTTGGCCTGTCAGACGTACAATCTTCTCCTCCTCTTGCCTATTTATAACAATCTAAATATGTTTCTATAGTCAGAAAATTAGCGCAGCAGCAAAGATAAATATGGTATTGATGTCATTATTTAAAAGTATGACTATATATTTAGTCAATATGATCAAATAATAGTTTGCATTTTTAAAGGATTACTGGTTATGTGTAAAGCTGCACTGTTTAATTGGTATGTTTGGAGATTCTTATGTCTGTGTACAGTCTCAGATCCTGTCATCTACATCTTGTTCACCACCACCTTCTCAAGGGCAACCAGTGATGGGCAATAAATGCTGGCCAGCCAGCGATGCCCACATCCCACGAGTAAATGAAAAAAATCTCATGACGTAGGAGAATTTTCAGTGGGACTAAGTTGTGGTTGAGCTCCAAACATTGCCATAACCCTTGTGAATTGAAAGTGAAATGGTGACTGTTTGTAGTCACATAATTAAAGCAGTTTGAATTTTTATTTCTAAGATAGCTCTCTATACAGCAATTTAATAAAATATTTTCACGATGCATCCTTTTAAGGGCAAAAGCACTTTAAAAACTAAACCGAGTGCAATATTTGATATAGTATTCCACTCAATGCCTTGATCCAAACTTATTATTTCAATAATTATTACTAAAGTACTTAATAAAAAGTCTGAAGTACAAAAATTGCAAAGCTGAGTGTGCACAGACTGTTCTAGAGAGGGCATTGTATAGTCCAAAGTGTATCTCCAGATGTTGTTGGAGTTGAACTTTAGATTGCTTTCTAAGTGTCTTGCCAACCAGTTCCAAGAGTCCTTGCTAGGAATGTCTGAAAATCCATCCAATATAATGGATGACTTCAGTATTGAATTTATCTCTATTCCCTGTTTTCTCTTTTTTATTTGGTTCTTTTTTTTATAAAAAGCTGCATTGTATTGCTGGATAAAGACATACCTAGAGGTGAGGCTCAAAGTCAATTTATTACAACACTAACATTATATTGCTGGTAGTAAGTGTGATACAGCTACCTTGTTATGACACAAACATTATTATATTTAACTGATCTATGAGTAATCTGTGCTGAGGCTGAGCTCCCCTAGTTGTTAACAAAAACAGGAATTGCTGGAAAAGCTCAGCAGGTCTGACAGCATCTGTGGAGAGAATCAGAGTTAATATTTCGGGTTGAGTGACCCTAGTTATTTATGGTTGCAAAATTTAATTCCAATAAGTAAATACACTCTGAGGCCACATTTGAATTTAGTTACTGTTTAGGGAGGAAGATTTGTAAATTGGAACATGTTTGTGAATTTCAGATCCAGAACAAGAGAAGAATGCTTGGAATATTGCTTATTGGGTTATTTTAACTTCTATACCTTCGATTCTTTGAATCCTAACAGATGCCTTCAACATTTTTAACAGTACAATAGTATAATGATTTTGGTAGTCTATAAGTCCCTAAAGTAATGGTACAGAGACATGAGTTCATGTCCCATGATGACAGCTGTGGAATATAAATTCAGTTAATTAAATAAAGCTGAAACAAAAAGCTGATATCAGTAATTATGCCCAAAAAAACTACCGGATTGTTGTAAAAACTATCTGGGTTCGCTAATGTCCTTTACATCCTGAAACCATTTGGCCTATATGTGAGCACAGACCCACAGCAATGTGGTTTACCATGGTCCCCTTTGAAGCAGCCTGGCAAATCCTATTGATGCATAAAAACCGCTGTGAGAAACTATAATAAGAATATTAGCAGCATGATCACCCAGCATTGACCTATGCACTGACAAATGAGCACTGAGCCCTGTGGATTTCTCCTCGCTAATATCTAGGTAATTCTGCCAGTATCGCGAGAAGTATCACACAAGCTAGTCAAGAAACAGCCTGACATAGCTATATCTTTCATCCAACATTCCAGCATCCCTGCTTCCTCCATCACTATCCCTGCTATTATTCTGTCTCAATGGCAGGACACATCATGGAAGAGATAGTAGCACAATGAAACAGAGAGCCCCTAGGAGTCCTAAAAATTAACTCCAGACCTTATGAAGTCTCACAGCATCAGATCATTAATGGACAAAGAAATCCCCTGCAGATTATCAACTACTACCCTCCTCCAACTGATAAGTCAGAAGTCCTTTTTGAACATTACCAAGAAGAAGCAGAAAGGATAGCAAGGACACAGAATGTACTCTGATTGGGGAACTTAAATGTCCATCACCATGAGTGGCTCAGTAGCACCATTACTGACTGAGCTGGCCTCCTGCAGTTAAGTACAACAGGTAGTGACAGCACCAGCATAAGGGAAAACCTACTTGACATCGTGCTCACCAACCTGTCTTTCAAAGATATATCTATCTATGACTGCATAGGTCAGTGTGACAATTGTGCAGTTCTTAAGGAGACGAAGCCTTGTCTTCACATTGTGGACACCCTCTATCGTATTTAGTGGCACTACCACTGCACTAAACAGGATGGATTCATCGTGGACTCCTAATAAAATTGAAGTCAATAGGAATCAAGGGGAAAAGTTTCCACTGGCTGGAGTCATGAAAGGTTACTGTGGTTGTTGGAGGCCACTCATCTCAATTCCAGGACATTGTAGTATGAGTTTCTTAGGGCAATGTTTTACATTAACACACCTTCACTTGTTTCATGAATGACCTTACCGCCATCATAATATCAGAAATGGGGATGATAGCTGATAATTGCGCAATAACCTGATTCATTTGCAACTTTGTACATGCTGACACGATTGATGCCTGCATGCCACAGCTCCTGGACAACCTTCAGTCTTGAACTAATGAGCATCAAATAATGTTTGTGCCACAGAATTGCCAGGTAATGACAATCTTGAGCAAGACAGAGCCTAACCAACTCCCTTTGGCTTGCAATAGCATTGCCGTCATTGAATTCCCCACCATCAATCTTCTGGCAGTCACCATTGATCAGAAGTTTAACTAGTTCAGACACATAAATACTGTGGCTACAAGAGAAGTTTCAATTTGTGTAAATAACCATTTCCGGACTTCCAAAGTCTTTACGCCATAGAGAAGGTATAAGTCAGGACTGTGATAGAATATCCTCCACTTGCCTAGATGAGTGTCGCTCCAGCAACATACAGAGGCTCAAGGCCGTTCAAGGCAAAGTAATCCATTTGATTGGCACCCTATCCAACAGATTAAATATTCACTCCTTCCACTAAAGTGCGCAGAGTCCACAATGTGTATCGTCTGAAAGATGCACTGTAGCTGTTCTTCAAGGCCACTTCAACAGCACGTTCCAAACCCACGCTCACATCATCTGCAAGACCAATGATAGCAGACATGGGACTACTACACCCCCAAATTAAATATCCTGATTTGGAAATATATCACTACAATTTAATGGTCACTTGGTTATAATTAGGAAACTCTCTCCCAAACAGTGTATGTGTGTACCTAGGCCACACAGACTGTAGCCATTTAGGAAATTAGCTGAAGATGACAGTTCACCATTGCTGCCTCATCTCAAGGGCAATTAGGGATGGGTCATGAATGTTGGCCTAGCTAGTGATGTCCATAAATGAATAAAAAAAATTTATATGGCTTGATCTGATGAACATATTCAAGAATTTTTAAAAAATTCTTGCTTTCAAGTTCCAAATTCTCTTTGAATCACTAAATGTATTTTGTGGATTCAAGGTGCTAGTTTCTAAAGTGATCCCACTGGATTATTTGGTAGATTAGATGTTACAGCTGAAACAACCTGCTAGCGCTCACTTTGGTGCTCACTCTTCAATACTGCTGCCTGCCTGCATTGTCTGAAGAAAATTCACAGTCCTGCCTTCCCTGGATAACCTTTCACCCCCTTACTTAACAAGGATCTAAGCACCTCTGCATTAAAGGTATTCAGGATCTTCTGCCATGTTTTCAGAAAGAGAATCCTCAGCGAGGACATTTTGTATCATCTGTTCAAGGTCGAAGTTTTATGTCACAAATATTCAAAGAAATGATGACTATTTTAAGAATAAAACAAGTTACTTCTCCTGCTTATCACCCTCAATCTCAAGTTATATTGGAAAGATGGCATCAAACCATGATTAGAGATTATTGTCAAGAATGTTCTAATAATTGTGATAAAGGAATTCCTGTTACTATATGCCATTATGGATGCACTTAATGAGTCCACAGAATCTAGTCCTTCTGAACTAATATATGGACTAATATCAGGTGAAAGGACCACTTAAATTGATTAAAAAACATTGATAAACCAAACCTCTAAGACTATGCCTCGAGCCTATGCTTCAAATTTTGGAGAGAAACTGATCAAAGTGTATGAGTCAGCCAAAAAACATTTGACGGTTGTTGAACAAAACAGTGAAATTTAGACCAAATAGAAGGGCTAGAGTTTGAAATTTTGTTGCTGGAGACATTATTAGTGTTGTTGTATGTCTCTAGAAAACCATTAAGCAGAAAGTTCACTGGACCTTATCAATTTAATTACATTTTATTCACTTATAAGGAAACTGAATGATCTGAATTATGTAGTGAGTGCTCCTGACAGGAGAAAGAATCAATGAGTGAGTCACGTTAATATGTTTGAGATATTATGACAGGTACGATAGTCAGGAGAAAAGTGTACTTACAGTACTGGAAGAAGTATGGAGTGAAATAGAAATATCCGAACATTTGGAGAATGAGTCAGAAATTGAACATTTATAAGTTGACTCTCCAATCTTCAGATTTGATGATATAAAAGTGCATGAAAAGTTAGATAGCATCACAGTTTATCCTCTGGAAAGCAATGAGGTGAATAACAACTTCTATTACAGAGTCATAAATCAGTTAACAGCAATAGGCCAGTAAAAACTGTTTTGGCTGTTCACGGTATTAATGTGGGAATGGCATTACCTGTAAAACAACATTCTTACAGACTCAACCCAGAGGGATTTGGTCAAATGAGGAAAGAGGTTAAATTCACAATGAAGGGAGTAAAGGTATAGTAGCAAAATTTGCTGATGACACAAGGGTAGGTAGAAAAATGAGTTATGAAAAGGACATAAGCCTACAAAGGGATATAGATAGGTTAAGTGAATGGGCAAAGATCTGACAAATAGAGTATGATGTGGAAAAGTGTGAAATTGTCCATTCTGGCAGAAAGAATAAAAAAAATTATCTAAATGGTGGGATGTTGCAGAGCTCTGAGAGGCAGAGGTGTCCTCATGCATGAATCACAGAAAATTAAATGCAGGTACAGCAAATAATTAAGAAAGACAATAGAATGTTATGGTTTATTGCAAGAGGAATTGATCCAAGAGTAGGAAGATAATGCTTCAGTTTGCAGGGCATTGATCAGACCACATCTGGAGTACAGTACTGGTCACTGTACTTAGGGCAAGATATTAATTTGTTGGAAGCATTTCAGAGGAGTTTACTACACTAATACCTGGAATGAGTGATTGCCCTATGAAGAGACGGTAGACTGGTTAGGCCTGTATTCTCTGAGTTTAGGAGATTCAGAGGTAACTGAATTGAAACGTACAAGATACTGACCAGGACTTGACCAGGTGGAGGTTGAAAACGTGTTTTCTGTTGTGGGAGAATCTAGAAGTAGGGGTCATTGTTTAAAAATAAGGGGGTACTCATTTACAACAAAGATTGAGAGTCTTTGGAATTCCCTTCCTCAAAAGGCAGTGGATGCAGGATCTTTAAATATTTTGAAGACAGAGATAGATAGATTCTTGATTACTTATGGGATGAAAGATTATTGCGATTATGCAGGAATGTAGAGTTGAAGTTAAAATTAGATCAGCCATGATCTTATTGAATAGCAGAGCAGACTTGAAGGGCCAAGTGGCCTACTGTTGTTCTTTGTTTGTATGATGGACGATGATGTTATTGAATCAAATCATTGTAGCTGATGGTCACTGAATGTGATGGTGCCTAAACCGGATTATCGCAAAGTCAATGCGTTTTTAAATGTGAATTCAAATCCTTCACCAATATTGGAGGATTGCCTTGAGCAAAATGGGTATGCACAATTGTCAATAAAATTGACTTACTGAAAGGATTTTGGAAAGCTGTGTTGACAGATAGAGCAAAAGTATTATCATCTTATGTAATGCTGGGTGGATTTTATCAATGAAAAGTCATGCCATTTAGAATGAAAATGCACCAGTAACATTCCAACAATTAACCAATTCAAGCATTGAGGGACTGCGTGAATGTGTTGTTTACAGCAATGATTTGGTTTTTATCCAAACTTGGGAAGAACATTTATATCACATGACTGAACTGTTTGATCAGTTACAAAAGCCAATTTGGTTACAAATCTGGCTAAGAATGAACTTGCCAAAACAAAAATGACTTAGTTGGGCCAAATGGTGGGACAAAGCCAAATTACACTGCGAGAAGTGAAAGTAGGGGTTGTTTTGTATTTTCCCAATTCCAGGAAAAAAATATGAAATTTTGTGTGGTTTTGATCTATGTGTAAAAAGGGTTTTAATGATTAACTAATCAGTATTTCTGGAGCTGTGATTTTTTTTTAAACTAGTGTGAGGGAGATAATTCCTGGAGTGCTAATGGGAGTTGGATGTATGTGGTGTGACTGCCTTCTCGTATAAAGAATTCAGATAACCTTCCCCCTCCCTGATGCATTACAGGTGTCTGTCGTCCAGCTCATAAACTCTGAGCCACAGCTGCTCAAACTTGAAACGTTTACAAGAGGCATGTTTTGCTCTGACCAAAGTGGCATCCAGGAACTCCTACATGCTGACACTGTGACGCATCACCTGTCCTACCATCCTTGATGAATACAAATTAGCTGCTTAATTATTTTCAGTTTTGTATTTAGTTATATTTTAATATATTTTATTAATCCCAACACCAGTTGGCATGTTATTGTTGAACCTTAGGAATAGAATAACTCTTAGTCACATACCAGACGTGACACTGATAAGAAAGAGCACAACGACTTGCTAAAATATTCAGTTTTAGTGTTGTCTGTGTGTATTTTCTTTAAGCTTGCTGTGCCTGTAGGTTGTGTGTATGATTTATCATGTTACTGAGCCACTTGGCCAACATCCTGATGGGTAGATTTGCTGGTGCTTTCAGGAGCCTTTAAACTAGTGGGGAGGTGCGGGTTGGTCTGGGTGGGGCTGGGTGCGGTGGGGAGTCCTAAGTAGTAGTGAGAATAGAGAGACAGATCAGGATGGTTCAGAAGTTAGAGAGAGCAAGTTAATTAGACAAGGCAGGCAAGAGCAAATCAGAGAATGAGGTAACTATGAAGAATTAAACTGCATTTATTTCAATGCCATGGGTCTGACAGGTAAGGGGGATGAACTCCGGGCATAAGTGGGAACATGGCACTGTGACATCAGTGGGAACAAGGCTAAGGCATGGCAGCTCAATGGTCTGGGGTTTAGATGCTATAAGAAGGATAGAAAGAGAGGAAGGGTGTGGAGTTTTTGATTTGGGCAAACATTTCTACTGTACTTAGGATATTCCTGAGGGTTCATCCAATGAAGCCATATAGGTAGAACTTGGTAATAAGAAGGGGATGATCACCTTGATGGATTGCATTATAGGCCTCCCGATAGTCAGGGGGAAACTGAGGAGCAAATATGTAGAGAGATCTGATATTTGAAAGAATAATAGGGTTGTAATGGTAGGGGATTTTAACTTTCCAAACATAGACTGAGAATGCCATAGCGTTAAGGGCTAGGATAGGGAGAAGTTTGTTCAATCTGTTCAAGAAAATTTTCTTTATCAATATGTAAATGTACCTAGTAGAGAAGGAGCAAAACTTGATCTTATCTTGGGAAATAAGGCAGAATAAGTGACTGAAGTGTTAGTGATTGAGCACTTGGGACCAGTGATCATAATTTTATTAGTTTTAAATAGTTATGGAAAAGGATAGGGCTTGTGTAAAAGTTAAAGTTCTTGATTGGAGTAAGGCCAATTTTAATGGTATGGAACAGGAACTTTCAAAAGTTGATTACAGCAGACTGTTTGCAGATGAAGGCAAGTGGAAGGCTTTCAGAAGTGTGATAATAAGAGTTCAGAGGCATTATGTTCCTGTTGGAGTGAATGGTAAGGCTGGTAGGTATAGGGAATTATGGGGATGAATAAAGATATTAAGGCTCTGATCAAGAATAAGGAGGAGACATATGTTAGCTGTAGACAACTGGGATCAAGTGAATCTCTTAAAGAGGATAAGGGGCATAGGGGCATTCTTAAGAGGGAAATCAGGAGGGCCAAACGGGGATATGAGATAGGCAGATAAAGTTAAGGATAATCCAGAGAGCTTCTACAAGTCCATTAAGAGCCAAAGATCAACTAAGGAGAGACGAGTTCAGATCCCACCATGGCAGATGGCAAAATTCAAAGTCAATAAAAATATCTGGAATTAAGAATCTAATGATGACCATGAAACCATTGTCGATTGTTGGAAAAACCCATCTGGTTCACAACTACCTGGACCATCTCTGATACCTCTCTCCTTCCTGGACCTCTCTGTCTCCATCTCTGGCATCCACCTGGAAACCGATATCCATTTCAAGCCTACCGACTCACACAGCTACCTAGAATACACCTCCTCTCACCCACCTTCCTGCAAAAAGGCCATCACCTATTCCCAATTCCTTCGCCTCCGCCGCATCTGCTCCTGAGATGAGGCGTTCCACTCCTGGACATCCCAGATGTCCTCGTTTTTCAAAGACCACAACATCCCCCCTCAGTGGTCGAAAATGCCCTCGACCGTGTCTATCGCATTTCCCGCAACTCATCCCTCACACCCCCTCCCCACAATAACAACAAAAACAGAATCCCCCTCATCCTCACATACCACCCCACCAACCTCCGAATCCAACGCATCATCCTCCGACACTTCTGCCATCTGCAGTCCGACCCCACTACCAAAGACACTTTTCCCTCCCCACCCTTATCTGCTTTCCGGAGGGACCACTCTCTCCGTGACTCCCTTGTCCACTCCACACTTCCCTCCAGTCCTACCACCCCTGGCACTTTTCCCTGCAACCGGAGCAAGTGCTACACCTGCCCCTACACCTCCCCTGTCACCCCCATCCCAGGCCCTAAGAAGACCTTCCACATTAAACAGATGTTCACCTGCACATCTGCTAACGTGGTATACTATATCCGCTGTTCCCGTTGTGGCCTCCTCTACATCGGGGATACCAAGCAGAGGCTTGGGGACTGCTTTGCAGAACACCTACGCTCAGTTCGCAACAAACAACTACATCTCCCAGTCGCGAACCATTTCAACTCCCCCTCCCACTCCTTGGACGACATGTCCATCCTGGGCCTCCTGCAGTGCCACAATGATGTCACCCGAAAGCTGCAGGAACAGCATTTCATATTTTGCTTGGGAACCCTGCAGCCCAAGGGTATCAATGTGGACTTCACAAGCTTCAAAATTTCCCCTCCCCCGACCGCATCCCAAAACCAGCCCAGCTCGTCCCCGCCTCCCTAACCATTCCTCCCAACTCAAGCCCCACCCCCATCTCCTACCCACTAACCTCATCCTGCCTCCTTGACCTGTCCGTCCTCCCTGGACCGACCTATCCCCTCCCTAACTTCCCACCTACATTCACGTTTACTGGCTCTATCCCCGCCTCTTTGACCTGTCTGTCTCCTCTCCACCTATCTTCTCCTTTATCCATCTTCTAGCCGCCTCCCCCTCTCTCCCTATTTATTTCAGAATCCCCTTCCCCTCCCCCATTTCTGAAGAAGGGTCTCGACCCGAAACGTCAGCTTTCCTGCTCCTCTGATGCTGCTTGGCCTGCTGTGTTCATCCAGCTCTACACCTTGTTATCTCAGATTCTCCAGCATCGGCAGTTCCTACTATCTCTGGTTCAGTAATATCCTTTGGGGAAGGAAATTGCCGTCCTTACCTGGTCTGACCTACATGTGACTCCAGACCCACGGCAATGTGGTTGTCTAGCGATGCCCTCATCCTGTTAATGAACAAAGGAAATGCAATTCAATACAGGTAAGTGTGAGGTGTTGCATTTTGGAAACTCAAACCAAGATAGGACTTATACAGTAAATGTTAAGGTCCTGAGGAGTGTTGCAGACCAGAGGGATCTAGAAGTACAAGTACATAGTTCGTTGAAAGCGGCATCACAGGTAGGTAGGGTGGTGAAGAAGGCATTCAGCATGGTGGCTTTCATCGCTCGAGGCATTGAGTATAGGAGTTGGGATGTTATGTTACAGTTGTATAAGTCATTGGTGAGGTGACACTTGGAGATTTCTGTACAGTTTTGGTCACCCTGTTAAAGGAAAGACATAGTTAAACTGGAAAATGTGCAAAGAAGATTTATGAGGATGTTGCCAGGACTAGTAGGCCTGAATTATAGGAAGAGGCTGGCCAGGATAGGGCTTTAGTCCTTGGAACGTAGGAGAATGAGGGGTGACCTCATTGAGGTGTACAAAATCATGAGGGGCATAGATAGGATGAATGTATATAGTCTTTTTGCCAGGGATGGGAAATTGAAAACTAGAGGGCATAGGTTTAAGGTAAGAGGGGATACATTTAAGGGGCAACTTCTTCTCCTAGAGAGTGGTGCATATATCGAATGGGGTGCCGGAGAAAGTGGTTGAGGCAGGTACAATAGCAACATTTAAAAATCATTTTGATAGGTACATGGATGAGAAGGGTTTAGAAGGATGTAGACCAAATGCAGGCAATTGGAACTAGCTGAGTGGGCACCATGGTCAGCATGGACCAGTTTGGGGTGAGGAACCTGTTTCCATGCTGTATTACTCTATGACTCTATGATAATAGGGCCCCTTAAAGATCAATGAGGTCGTTTTTGTGTTGAACCTCAGGAGATGGGAGAGATATTAAATGAATATTTCATGTCAGTATTTACTGTGGAGAAAAACGTGGAGACTAAGCATCTCAGGGAAATATGCATTGATATCTTGAAAACAGTCCACACTACAGAAGGGGAGGTGTTGGAGGTCTTATAAAAGTGGCTAAATCTCTGGGACCTGATCAAGTGTCTGCAGGACATTGTGGGATGTTAGGGAAAAAATTTGCATGGCCCTTAGCAGCAATATGTGTATCACCTACAGTCCCGGGTGAAGTACTGGAGGGTGGCTAATGTTGCGTCTTTATTTAAGAAAGGCAATAAGGAGAAGCATGGGAATTATAGATCGGTGAGTCTGATAACAGTGGTGGGTAAGTTGTTGGAGGGGATTCTGAGAGATAGCATTTACATGCATTTGGAAAGGCAAGGACTGATTAGGGCTAGTCAGTGTGGCTTTGTGTGTGGGAAATCGTATCTCAAAAGTTTGATTGAGTTTTTTGAGGATGTGACCAAAAAGGTAGATGAGGGCAGAGATTTTGTCAAAGTTTTTATTGATGTCCATATAGACAGTGTTCCAAATGGTAGATTGGTTAGTAAAGTTAGATCACATGGGATTCAGAGAGAGCTTGCCAATTGGCTACAAAATCGGCTTGATGGTAGGAGACTGGGTTTTGGTGGAGGGTTGTTTTTAGGGCTTGAAACCTGTGACTAGCGATGTTCTGCAGGGATTGGTGCTGGGTCCACTGTTGTTTGTCATTTATATAAATGCTTTGGATGAGAATTTAGGAGGTGTGGTTAGTTTGCGGATGACACCAAAATTGATGGTTCAGTGGACAATGAAGGTTATCTAAGATTACAAAGGAATCTTGATCAACTGGGCCAATGAGCCAGGGAGTGGCAGATGGAGTTTACTTTGGATAAGTGTGAGGTGTTGCATTTTGGTAAGACGAGCAAGGGCAAGACTTATACAGTTAATGGTAGGGTTCTAGGTAGTGCTGTCGAACAGAGAGATCTAGGGGTTCAGGTACATTGTTCCTTGAAAGTTACGTTGCAGGTAGATAGGGTAGTTAAGAACACGTTTAGCACACTTACCTTCATTGCTCAGACTATTGAGTATAGGAGTTGGAACATCATTGTTGTGGTTGTACAGGACTTTGTTGAGGCCATTTTTGGAGCACTGTGTACAGTTCTGGTCACCCTGCTATAGGAAAGACATTATTAAATTGGAGAGGGTTCAGAAAATATTTACAAGGATGTTGCCAGGACTGGAGGGTTTGAGTTATAGGGATATGCTGGGAATTTATTCACTAGAGCATAGGAAGTTGAGGGGGTGACCTTATAGAGGTTTATAAAATCTTGAGGGCATAGATAAGGTGAATAGCAAAGATCTTTTCTCTAGGGTAGGGGAGTTCAAAACTAGAGGCATACTTTTAAGGTGAGAAGAAGAGGATTTGAAAGGGACCCGAGGAGCAACTTTTTTACTCAGAGAGTGGGTCATATGTGGAATAAACTGCCAGAGGAAGTGGTGCTTGCAGGTACAGTTACAACATTTAAAATACATTTGGACAGGTACATAAATAGGAAAGGTTTAGAGGGATATGGGCCAAGTGCAGGCAAGTGGGACTAGTTTAGTTTGTAAAACATGGTTGGCATGGATGAATTGGACTGAAGGGTCTGTTTCCTTATTGTATGACTCTATGACAAGTCACCTTACTGAATAACCTTGATTCATCTGCAGATGCAACTGCTTCGTTTCTGGGTAAGTGGCATGTCATTACTTGTGGAGAGGCCATGAGCACAACTCGAAAGCAGGTGAAAGTGTACAAAACTTGTTTGCCTTTAGTTATTGCGAAGTAACATTTTCCAATAGGCCAGCACCTTGATTGATGACTTTGTCTATGGTGCATAAAAGTTACTCAGTTAGACAACATTACTTGCTAGTTAAGGTTTTTGTAACTTGTCTTTCAGCAAACACTGGATTCAGGTCGGATTGGTATTGCCTCGCAGGCCCTCGGAATTGCTCAGGCAGCCCTGGACTGTGCTGTGGACTATGCTGAGAAAAGGATGGCCTTTGGCTCACCAATCTCCAAACTTCAGGCTATTCAGGTAAAAATTGGTACAGTCACTCCCATTGAGTGTCTCCTAAGTGTCCACTGCACAGTAATGGGAGGTCCCGCAATATCAGGCAATTGAGAGATCACTGCAGATATTCAGCCACAAGGTATTTACAATAACTAGAGTTAAAATTGGACTACTCATAATATGGACAATAGATGGCAGGGGCACACTGGGTTTAACTCTCCTAATAGGTTGATATAAATCTTGGGAAGTTTGAATGATGTCTGGTCACCGATAGCAGTTTTCTGTTAAGTATTCCTCAACACAATAGGACTGCACATATGAAGTGATATTTCCACAACGTTCTTTTTGAAAGTAAAGTACTAATTTGGAAAGTTTTCACACGGGTGACCCTAGACAGTGTTGCCTGCAAGTGATTTATACATTGATTCCCCTTCAAACTCCTTCTCAGTAATATAAAAATCACAGCATGTTTACATTTCTGGCACTTTTGCAGATTTGGCTGTCTCCTCCTTCAAAATAGCAGCAGCAGCTTAAGTTATTATAACACAGTGTGGAGCTGGAAGAACACAGCAGGACAGGCAGCATCAGAGGAGCAGGAACGTTGACGTTTCCGGTCAGGACCCTTCTTCAGAAAAGGGTCTCGACCTGAAACATCAACTTTCCTGCTCCTCTGATGCTCCCTGTCCTGTTGTGTTCTTCCAGCTCCACACTGTGTTATCTCTGACTCCAGCATCCGCAGTTCTTGTTATCTCTCAGATTAAATTGTTATCCAGTCACTAACCAACCTGCTCTGTTCTCCAATTTCAAAGTCAGCAGCTGGCAGAAAATTTGTAAAAATAGTATGCAGTGAAACAGATAGTAACAGACTTCAGGAAATTGTAGGCTTCTGAAATCAGGAGAGACAAGGCAGGATCAATTTAATTTAGGAAACTATGAAGGATAAGGAGAAGCAGTATAAACTAAATGTT
>NC_063355.1:11011493-11031857 GCF_021869965.1 Rhincodon typus
TGCTGCTTGGCCTGCTGTGTTCATCCAGCCCTGCACCTTGTTGTCTCGGATTCTCCAGCATCTGCAGTTCCTACTATCTCTTAGAATCTTAGGGCAAGTTTACAAGGCTACTGAAAGAGAATGTAGAATTCTTGTCTTTAATGATAGAGGTAATGAATACAAAAACAACATAGTCTGCCAAACCTTTATTAAACACTTGTAGGCCTCAGCTAAAGTACTGTGTTCAATTCTGGACACCGTCTTCTAGGAAGGGCTTAGATCACAGCAGAAAAGGTCAGCTAGCATCTTGCTAGTGAATACTAGGCAAATGGAAGGACTGAAGAAACTGGTGTGGTTCTCAAGCAAAGAAGGTTGAAAGTTGGTTTGTATTTGTTCAAAGTCGTAAAGGCTTTTGAAAGGGTAATAATGAAAATCTGTTGTCAGTGGCAGAAGGGTTGGTAATCAGATTTAAGGTGATAGTCAAAAGAACCAAAGGTGACTTTCAGAATTTTCCTTTTCTAGAAAAGTGAGTTGTTGTGATTTGGAATGAACTGTCTGAAGAGCAGGTAGGAGCAAAAACGCCTTAAACGTTCAAAAGAGATTCATAATTAAAGAAGCAAATCTACTGTAGGTTATAGAGAAAGAGCAGTGAGTGAGACTAATTGGGTAGGTCTAGCAAAGAGTTGAAACATGTACAGCGGTCCAAGTGAGTGCCTCTGTGCTGCGTACAGTAATGTTACATTTGGAATTTCCTCCACTATCGGTGAGCATTATCATCTGCTGGCTGAGACAGCAGCTTGTAATTTGTCTGAATGATGATGATAGCTGGAATTCCAATATTGTGTCCTATCTTGATCTGGAAATATAGCATTCTACTGCTAAAGGCACCAAGCCGAATCATAATGTATATCTTCTATTTTTAAAAAAGTAATAATGTGAAAGAATTGATGCAAGTGACATTTTGTTTGTTTATAGCTCAAACTGGCTGATATGGGCCTGGCACTCGAGAGTGCTCGCTTGTTAACCTGGAGAGCAGCCATGCTGAAGGATAATGGAAAACCATTCATAAAGGTAACCAAAGTTTAGAGTCTTTCATATATATCAAAATAAGGCTTTGATGTTTGAAATCACTCTCTCTTTAATCGCACCCTGTCTGTTCTCGCTGCTGTCTGCTTGTAATTGGGACAGCAAGATTGTTAAATATCTTTTGAAAGATAAATTCCTTAGATCTGCTGCTGCAGGCTGATAACCAGGTCAGTTGTCTGCTTTGAAACTTCTTTAAACATGAAGTCAGTCTTAGTTGGAGAGTTGGTGGTGGGGGGAGATGGTATTTCATCCAGATAATCGTGTATCAAAAGTCTTAGGAGCAGGAATTTGACCTTTCAAGCCTGCTGTACTTTTCAAAAAGACCACAGTTGGTCTGGTTGTGGTCTCAGTTCCACTTCTCTGTCTGCATCCATAACCCATGACTCCCTTTGTCTATCAAAGAGCTATTTAACATAACCTTGAATACATTTAAAGACCCATCTTCCTATCTTATGGGAAGGGAATTCTGAACTCTTAATGACTCCCTGTCCTCCATTAAGTAATAGGTTGCAACAAAGGAATGTACCACGATGAGCAGAATATAAATGCATGTGATTAATTCACTTAATATATCGTTTGTTAATATTAAAATTGAAAATTAGATCATCAAAGCTGTTGGGTGAGGTTCATTTCTTTGGCTCTGGTAAATTGTGTTATATTAACATAGCAATTATTAGACACAGGGAGGGAGAGAGACACACACACACACAAAGTCAAAGCTTTTTGTCTTGCAATCATCAGACCTGGTTGCAAGTCAAAGTTTGGTAGGGAACATCACTTTATCTAGCTGGAGAAGGGTTGCTGATTAGTTGTTGGACATGCTGATGAAACAGCGTAAATAATACAATTCGAAGGAGGTGTCAAAAAAAGAGGGGGCTAAAGGTGCATATTTATAAGCCCTTGAAGGTGACTGGGTAACTTGATGAAACAGTTAAGAAATCACATAGAATAAAAACAAAGTACTGCAGATCCTGGAAATTTGAAATAAAACAAGAGAATTCTGGAGAAACTCAGCAGGTCTGGCAGCATCTGTGGAGACAGAAACAGAGTGAATGTTTCAAGTCCAATACAACTCTTCTTCAGTACTTCTCCAATTTCTCCAGCACTTCCTCTTTTTATTACATGGAATACTTTGTAAACAGGAGATTTGAATGTGGAAACAAAGAAGTCATGCAAATCTTTACAAAACAGCTGGATGTTGTGTACGATTATATCCAGGATGTGAGGGTCATCATTTGTGTGGCGACACTGGTGCATCTGAGATTATCTCCTTAGAGAAGCAAAGGATAAGGCCAAATGTGATAGAGATGTTCAAAATCATGAGATGTTGAATAGAGCAAGGAGGGAGAGGCTGTTTCCTTGGCAATGGGTCAGTAACCAGTGATCAGAGATTTCCAAACAATTACATAGGTTTATGCAGCACTGAAACAAGCCATTTCGTCCAGTCAGTTCATATCAGTACAATGCTTCATTCAATCCACTGCCCGTCATTCCTAAGGTAAAATCCATCATTGTGACCTTGTATTGCCTCTCTTTCATATGCTTGGCCAATTTCCCCTTCTCTGTTATTCACTTCAACCACTTCCTGGTGTACTAAGTTCCTTGAACACACCACTGACTAATATTGATGGCCTCTAGTAATGCACTTACTATTCTATCAAAAACCTTTCATAATCTTAAAGAACTCTATTAGGTGACCCATCACTTCTTTCAATAGAAAAGATACCCAGCCTGCCAATCCATTTCTAACATGGAAAGTCTTGCATTTCATGATATCACTTTTTTAAAGTCTTTGGATCACCCTCTCTAGTCTTTTTATCTTTATCTATAATATAGCAACTGCATGCTGTGATCTTTGGCTCAGTCTAACGAAGCATTGAAACAAGTTTAACATAACACGGGTATTTTTCAATTTTATTCCCTTAGAAATGGACTTTTGTGCTTGGTTTGCTTTTGTGGATGGCCTTGCCAGTAATTGATGTATTTGTACTGCAAGATCTGTTTGTTCTTCTAACTCATATAAACCGGTACTTTGCAAATAATTTCAAGTAAATCTCATTCCTGTGTTGAACTTCATTAGCCAATTATGTACCCATTCTGCAAACTTATTTTTTTTCCTCTATTTGTCCTGTTCAGAGATGTTACTACACACCTCTGGAGCAAGCGGGACTTGAACCTGGGCCTCCCAATCCAGGTGTAGGGACACTACTACTGTGCCACAAGAGGGCCCCCACATGTCTGCTTTAACCTATTTTCCTAATCAACCAGTTCAGCGATGTTATCACACACTTTTGGAGCAGGTGGGACTTAAACCCAGGCCTCCTGGTCCAGGGGTGGGGCGCTACCACTCCGCCACAAGAGGACAACGAGTCTGCTTTAATTTTTTTCACTAAACCTATTTTTCTATTCAACCTGTTCAGAGATGTTCAATGAGCTTATTACCATCCTCCTGTAATTTGTTGTCTTTCTACATTATTATTGACCTTTCCAACCCCCCAGTCCCCATCACTCACCAATTTGATGACATCAGCAAATTCATAAATTATGTTTTTGATTCCAGGGTCCAATTCATTAACATAAATTGTGATTTGCTTTAGTCCCAGCACTGATCCTTATGGAACATCACTCCCCATTTTCAGCCTCTCTCAAGAGCTAACCTTGACTTCCACACTCTGCTTTCTTTCTTGAAGACAGCTCACCATCCATTCTGCCGCTTGTCCCCAAATTCTACAGGTTTAACATGATTGGTAAAATAACTAGAGGAGAAATAGATTTTTTGTCACATTGTCACCTTGTTCTGGTGTGCACTACCTGAAAGAATGGTGGAATCAGATTCCACAGAAACCCTCAAAAAACAATTGAACTGTATTTGGAGAGATTTAATTTGCAGGGTTTTGGAAACCAGCAGAAATGTAGGGTGGAATTAGTCAACTCTTTAAAAGAACAACCTGACAAATACTGTTGGCTGAATGTCTTCATTTGCTATAAATTTGATGATTCAGCATTCAGCCCTGATGTGGTATTGTTGCACAGTGCATGCAGGTTCAAGTTTTATCACTGGTCAAGTCTGTGCTGAATTAATAGATCTCATTTGGCACATAATCCACACTAATGTGGTATTGAGGGAATGCAGTACTGTAGGAGATGCTGTCTTTTAAATGAGGTGTTAAATAAGCTCCTGTTACCCTCTTGGGTAGATATAAAAAGATCCCTTGCCACTATTTGAAGAGAAGTGGTGGAATCCTCCTGGTGTCCTGGCCATTTGTATCTGTCAGTTAACACCTAAAAGAGAATATCTGGTCATTTTTTCATTGCTGGTTGTATGCAAATTACTTGCTGCATTTGTTACACTGTGACTGCAATTCAGAAATATCACTTATAAATGGCTTTGAGAAATCCTGAAGTTGTGAGAAGTTTTATACAAAATACAAGACTTTCTTTCACTCTTCTAAAGTGGAAAAGAGGGGGGCAGCACGGTGGCTCGGGGGTTGGTGCTGCTGCCTCACAGCGCCAGGGACTCGGGCTCAATTTGAGCCTAGGGCAGCTGTCCATGTGGAGTTTGCACATTCTCCCCGTGTCTGTGTGGGTTTTCTCCGGGTGCTCCGGTTTCCTCCCACAGTCCAAAGATGTGCAGGTTAGGTGGATTGTTCATGCCAAATTGCCTATAGACCTAGGGTGGGAAATGCTGAGACAGGGTAAGGGGGTGGGTCTGGGTGGAATGCTGTTTGGAGGGTCGGTGTGGACTCAATGGGCTGAATGGCCTGCTTCCACACTGTTGGGATTCTATGATCCTATAAATACAAACGTCATCCAGTGTTGTTGCTCCAGTCACTAAGTAGGGTAAATCTTTGCATGGCAGGTGAGCACAGAATAGAGGTTTTCCCTGATACTCCTGACCTGGTTTCCAGTGCTTTGGCTTGGATTTTCACTAATGGTGGACAATAGGAGATTTGGCAAAGTAGGCGTAAGGACAAAAGGTGATGGCAGGAGACATTGGTTGACATTAATTGGCACTAAGTGGGAACAGATCTAAAGTGCAAGGTGAATGGGCGGAGGGGTATAGTTTGGCACGAATGGTACAAGTAGCCATGAGTATTGGTGAAAGAACATTCAGAATATGAAGGACCATGAGAAGTGAGTGTGGAGGTGTAGCCATAGCTTAGGAGAGAAATCTTAGGCTTTTGCTACTTCTGTTTCTGGGACCTTTATGCCTTATTCTAGAAATGCTTGACATTAGTGCTGTCTTTGTGGAAGTCTCTAAGATTTGCTTGTGTTCTTAGGTGTGTAATGGTAAACATTGGTGCAATAAATCCTGAAATAGCAGTTAAAGTGAGGTGAAGTAATTTCCCCAACAGCACTAATGAGCTTGTCTAAATCCTGATTTTGCATGTGGAATTTTAGCACAGATTAATGACTAAATGCATACGTTAATGATCCACTTTGTTAAATGTGACGTTTATACTTTTTAAGCTCTAATAATAGATCAGCCATGATGGTATTGTGTGCCAGAGCAGACCTGAGAGGCTACTTCTGCTCCTATTTTGTACGTTTTTATCCTTTCTTGCAACACAAAATAAATAAGGCATAGTTCGTGATATAGTCGAGTAAACCTTATCTTTGTAAAATTACTGGAGACTGTAAGTCTTGTTACCCTCCTACCCAAAATACAAGTGCCCAATGACTAACTTTTAGTTATGTTGAGATTGTGTGTGACTGTATACATAAGTGTTGTTTGTCAATTGACGTTATTCTCATCTTGACATCAACCTTAGTGAAATGTATTCCCAGGATCCCTGGAGCCCATATACCAAATCATGTGAACTGGGAGCTGGAGAGGGACATTGATGTTTGTGAGGACAGCATGAAACAGGCTGATATGCTCGAACAAGTTGATGTTAGGAGTGAGAATGTGCTAGAAATTTTGAAAAACATGAGGATAGATAAGTCCCCTGGGCCAGACGGGATATACCCAAGGTTCCTACAGGAAGCGAGGGAACAGATTGCTGCGACTTTGGCAACGATCTTTGCGTCCTCACTGTCCACTGGAGTAGTACCAGATGATTGGAGGGTGGCAAATGTTATTCCCTTGTTCAAGAAAGGGAATAGGGATAATCCTGGGAATTACAGACCTGTCAGTCTTACTTCTGTGGTGGGCAAATTATTGGAGAGGATTCTGAGAGGTAGTATTTATGATTATTTGGAAAAGCACAGTTTGGTTAAAAATAGTCAGCATGGCTTTGTGAGAAGCAGGTCATGCCTCACAAGCCTTGTTGAATTCTTTGAGGATATGATAAAACACATTGAAGAAGGCAGAGCAGTGGATGTGGTGTGTATGGATTTTAGCAAGGCATTTGATAAGATTCCCCATGGTAGGCTCATTCAGAAAGTAAGGGGGCATGAGGTCCAGGGAAATTTGGCTGTCTGGATACTGAATTGGCTGTCCAATAGAAGACAGGGTGGTAGTAAATGGAAAGTATTCAGCCTGGAGCTCAGTGACCAGTGGTGTTCCACAGGGATCTGTTCTGGGGCCTCTGCTCTTTGTGACCTTTATAAATGACTTGGATGAGGAAGTGGAAGGGTGGGTTAGTAAGTTTGCCGATGACGTGAAGGTTGGTGGAGTTGTGGATAGTGTGGAAGGCTCTTGTAGGTTGCAGTGGGACATTGACAGGGTGCAGAGCTGGGCAAAAAAGTGGCAGATGGAATTCAACACGGAGACGTGTGAAGTTGAAGTATGGAAGGTTGAATTTGCAGAATACAGGGTTAATGGCAGGATTCTTGGCAGTGTGGAGGAACAGAGGGATCTTGGGGTCCAGGTCCATAGATCCCTCAAAGTTGCCACCCAAGTTGATAGGATTGTTAAGAAGGCATATGGTATATTGGCTTTCATTGCTAGGGGAATTGAGTTTAAGAGCTGTGAGGTTATGCTGCAGCTCTGTAAAACCCTGGTTAGATCACACTTGGAATATTGTGTTCAGTTCTGGTTGCCTCATTATAGGAAGGATGTGGAAGCTTTAGAGAGGGTGCAGAGGAGATTTACAAGGATGCTGCCTGGACTGGAGGCAGGTCTTATGAGGAAATGTTGCGGGAGCTAGGGCTTTTCTCATTGGAGTGAAGTAGGATGAGAGGTGACTTGATAGAGGTGTACAAGATGATGAGAGGCAAAGATAGAGTGGATAGCCAGGGACTTTTTCCCAGGGTGGAAATGACTATCTTGAGGGGGCATAATTTTAAGGTGATTGGAGAAAGGTATAGGGGAGATGTCAGAGGTAGGTTCTTTACACAGAGAGTGGTGGGTGCATGGAATGTGCTGCCGGTGATGGTAGTGGAGTCAAGTACATTAGGGACACTTAAGTGACTCTTGGATAGGCACATGGATAATAATAAAATGTAGGGTATGCAGGTTATAGTTTGATCTTAGAGTAGGATAATAGGTTGGCACAACATCATGGGCCAAAGGGCCTGTACTGTGCTGTACTGTTCTATGTTCTATATGAACTGAACACACTGCAACCTTCTCCTGTATAACTAGCCCTGTTTAGAGATGGACATATGACTATGTATTTGATATGGTGGAGGGGGGAAGGGGTGGTGGTGACAAGTTAGGTACTTTACCAAGAGGAGTACTTTGTGTTTCCCAGTGTGGTCTTACCTCAAAAATATTAAACAGAATAACCAGTTATATGTAGGAAGTTCCAAAGTTGAATTCAGCATCATGAGGGTTAAAGTTGTACCTACAAGTCTTCACCAAAGGCTTATCACAGCTGTTTGCTCTGGTTTAGGATTGGCCCATCCGGTGAAGTAGAAAACTCGAGCCTGGGACATTCTGGAGCAGAGGCCTTAGTGTTTTGCACGTTGTTCACCCCTCTTTTTTATTGGAGGTGTGGGGCTTTGGGGAAACTATAGTTTGGCATGGTAGATATGGAGGACCATTGGGCGAGTGAGAGCATGAGATGGCATTTTCTGGCATGGGTGGGACATAGGAGTGTGGGAGGGTGTGAAGGGTGTATGGATTTTTCATGTTTTATTCTTTATTCTTAAACATTGTATGCCATGCCTTATCCTAGAGGCAGGCATTCTGCCTAGCCCACTTCTGCACCCAGCAACTGCCTCATTTATTCTGGGCTTGTCTGACCTAAGTTCTTATCCAGCCTGCCTCCATTTCCCCACGTCATACTGATAATCTGACTCCAATCGGGGACCCTGGCTGACAGATAAGAACAGAAGTGTCAGACATATTGTTCATTCTGAGAACTCGCTCCAAGGGGGCTGGGTCAGTGTCAAGGACTCTCCATATATAAATAAAGGGTGACTTGGTGACAAGATACCAGTCTGTGTGGAGTTATTTCAGGATCAGTAGAGCCAGAAATCCTGTCATCTCTGTGCACCTCTCTGAAGAGTAAAAATCTGGACGTAACTGTTCGGGTCATTATAGGTGACCACGAGGGGTCTAGACAGAGTCGATAAGGAAAATCTGTTGCCTTTGGTGGAAGGGTTGAGAACAACAGAACATTGATTTAAATTGATTGGCAGATTACCAGAGTTGATACAAGAAAGATATTTTTTAACACAACAAGTGGTTTGAATTCAAAGTGCATTGCCTGAGAGGGTATGACTGTAGACTCAGTCGAAAGGAAATTGGGTAATTTCCTGAAAAGATCTGCATGACTGCCGTGGGATGAAATGGGACTAGCTGAGTGGCTCTTACAAAGAGACAATGTGAACCCAATGGGCCAAATGGCTCCCTTCTGTGTTGTAACCATTCCATGATAAAATTAGCTGGGATCCTGCTCTTGGGTCTTTAGTTTAAATTGCTTGCGTATTGACCTTGGATGGCAACAGAATAGTCTTCACCATGGTGCCATTGGATACCCAGCTGTCGTTTATACATGAAATGTGGCTATTTGTGGTACAGGAGGACTGTCTGTTTCAGCAGAAGAGAGGAGGAAAGAGTTGAGAGCAGTTATGGTATGAAGCAAGACTATCAATCAAGTGTAGCCTGGTATGATGTATTTTCTTAGCTCAAAGTTCTCAATCACAGGTAATAAATAACACCCAGAGTATCATTTATTCTCTTTTACAAAAATAATGTTATTACTTTCGTTTAGGCAACTGGGAGTCTGTTTTGAAACAAGAATGTAAGTTATATTTCTAAAATAACAACTTTCAGAGCTGTAATGCCATAGAACCATAGCTGCAATTATATAGTACACAGAAAATGTTTTTTATAGCAGTCTAACAAAATGGAAAATCTGAATGTTTTTCATGTATAGAATTGTTACTGATTGCCTCTGCTTATAATAATACCAAAATGCTTGGTGCAAGAAGAGAAGTAAACCATCAGTTTGAAATTTGTTACGTGGCAAGACATGATTGAAAGCAAGCTGTTTCTGCAAATTCCATTACTGCTCACACATTGCTGCCAGAGACAGTTTATTTCCCTTTCAGCTGACATTCTGCAGATAAGAAATTTCTATTTGAAATGGGTTAGCTTTCCCAGTATAAGGTCCATAATTTCAAAGCAAATAATTGAATATATCAGTAAGGTGTGTGTGTTTTTAGGTGTAATTTGGCAGCTACAATACTTGTTTGATAGTACGTAACTTGAGTGTTGCTGACAAAAGACGATAAGATGTAGGAGCCAGTTGAGTCTGCTTCCCCGTTCAACGTCTATAAGGTCACCCCTCAGCCTCTGACAGTGCAGGGTAAAAAGCACCAGCCTATTCAGCCTCTCCATATAACTCAAACTTCACCTATCCCTCTCAGTATATTCCCATTTATTGTGTATTCCCTTTTGCTATTTGACCTCCTGAAATGCAATACCTCTCGCTTATCAGAATTGAACTCTATCTGCCACTTACCTGCCAACACCAACAAAGCATCCATATCAGTTTGGAGCAAACAGCTATCATGTACACAATTGACTACACAGCCAATTTTTGTGTTGTCTGTAAATTTCCCAATTGTGTCCCCTATGTTCAAGTCCAAATCATAAATGTATAAAATTAACAGCAACATTGAGCCGTGCAGAACATCACTTGAAATAGCTTTCCATTCATAAGGGGGGCATCGACCGTTACCCTTTATTTCCTATTACTCAGCCAATTTTGGATCCAATTCAATACATTACACCGTTTCTTCTGAGCTTTTACTTTTTTGACCAGTGTGCCATGTGGGACCTTGTCAATCGCCTTAACTAAAACCCATGTAGACAACATCCACTGCCCTACTCTCAACAATCCTCCTTTTCATTTCCTCAAAGAAGTAAATGAAATTTATAAGGCATGATCTTCCCTTAACCAAGCCATACTGATTATCCGTGCCTTTCTAAGTGACATTTTATCTGATCTGTCAGATTGATTCTAACAATTTGCTCAGAACTGAAGTAAGACTAACTGGCCTAAAGTTGTTTTGCATTTCCTTTATACCCTTTTTAAACAAAGAAATCACATTTGCATTGTTTCAGACCTCTGGCTCCTCACCTGTGTCTGGTGAAAATTGGAAAATAATCCTCAGAGCATCTGCTGTTTTCTCCCTGACTTCTTCTAACATCCTGGGGAACAATCCATCCAAACCTGGAGGCTTATCCACTTTCAAGAATTCCAAACCTCTCAAATGTCCTCTCTCATTATGATTATTTTGTCCAATATTTCATATTGATCCTTTCTGAATGCAGAGACAAAAAAAAAAATTTAAAATTATTCCCATATCCTCTGCATCTTAATACAAGTTCCCTTCTTCATCTCTGATAGGTCCCACTTTTTCCTTAGCTATCCTTTTGTTCTCTATTTACTGGTTAAACATCTTTGGGTTTTTGAAATAACTGCACAGAGGCTAGTATCCCGTCACTGGTCACCCTTTATTTTTATATAGAATTTTTTTTTTGTTATAGAATCCCTACAGTGTGGAAACAGGACCTTCAGCCCAACAAGTCCACACCGAACCTCACAACATCCCACCCAGACCCATCCCCCTTTAACCCACCTAATCTACACATCCCTGAACACTACGGGCAATTTAGCATGGCCAATCCACCTAACCTGCACACCTCTAGACTGTGGGAGGAAACCGGAGCACCTGGAGAAAACCCACACAGACACGGGGAGAATGTACAACCTCCACACAGACAGTCGCCCGAGGGTGGAATTGAACCTGGGTCCCTGGCGCTGTGAGGCAGCAGTACTAACCACTGAGCCACCGTGCCGCCCCAAAGAGAACAAGCTCTTCGCCTCGGGGTGGTCTCAAGCCACCAAACTTCCAGTTAACAGCCAAATGCGCTAGCCTAATGCGCCACAGAGACAGACAAGTTATTGAATTCAAATTCCACCATCTGCTGTGGAGGGATTTGAATGCTGATCTCCAGAACTTTAGTTGGTTTTTTGAATTAATACTCTAGCAAGAATACCACTAGGCCATCGCCTCGATGTGACCACTGGCTGTGGTCAGCCAGCTCAGAGTCAGTCCCCTAAATTCTGAATCCCTTGTCTATATCTGTCAGCCAGGAATCCCTGATTGGCCCAGATTAACAACCCTAATCAAGGATCTCATAGTCAATAATATCCATCTGGTTCCATTCACTACAGTTTTCCTTTATCTTGCTTGCTAACATTTTCTCATGCCCTGTCTTTGATTACTTTTTTTTATGCAATCGCGTTCTGTACTCCTCTAAGCAATATGCAATGTTGAGTTTATTTTTGTGACTACCACAGCTTTCTTTTTTCTGTTTAATGTACCCCTGTATTTTTCTAGACAACCACGAGGGTCTAGATGTGGCAGTAGTGTTCTTATTTTTGAAGGGGTCACATCGTTTATGCCCCAAGGATCTCACTTTTTAGTGCCTCCCACTGGTCTTCCACTGATTTATCCTTTAGCAATCCTGTCAAGTCCACCTCTGCAACATCATTTCTCAGTTTTTTAAAATTTGCCTTCCCCCACTTAAAAGCTTTTACTCCTGATTTGTCTCTGTCCTTTTCCATAATAATACTAAATCTAACTGAATTGTGATCACAATCTCTGATATGGTCGCCAGCTGTCACTTCACTCACTTGCTCATCTTCATTTCCCAAAACAAAATCCCGAATTGTGTCTCCTGTCATTGGGCTGGTCATGTATTGTTTAAAAACAATGTGATTTTACCTTCCTGACAGTGCAAAGCTTATTGACCATGCTCTTTCAACAGACTCTTTCTTAAAGGCCTGTTGAAAAGACGCATTTTGTGGAAACATGTTATCATGCACTTATAGAGCAATTGCAAAGAAATTCAAACTAAAGACCACATTTGTAATTAATGGGAGGAGAATGCTTATTGGTTGGTAAGTGGACACAGATGGGTGGAGACAGTGCCATGGAGAATGCACCAGTTAATGATGAGTATAACAGTTAACTGCCATGGCTGCCATTTGTTTTGTTGCACTGAAACCTTATTGTTCAGGTCACTATTGGTGACCACATGAGGTGGTCTAGACAGAGCTGAAACAGATACAGTGTGTGTACATGCTCTTTCCGTCTGCAAAGAAGAGGACCCTGTGTGCTAATACATGAAGTTTCTAGTACATGCATGTGCACCATGCTCTAAACCTGACTGATAGTCCTAACATTGGCGATTAGCACAATTCTACACACACTCAGGATCATGTACAAAATGTTGTCTAATTGCAGAATCACGTGTAGCATGGCAAAGCCTCCAACAATCAGAGTCCACTTGCGAACCAGTCAGCACTGTCCTTCCATTCATTATAAATGTTGTTTTCCCTTTAGTATTTTTTGTGAGTTGTCTTGATGTGCACAAGGTGAAAAGTTTTGACAAAATGTGTCATTTTTAAGCAATACTATAATATTAATGGAAAAATATCGTTTGACATTATGTGAAATATTTCATTAAAAGTGCAGTTGTGGAATTTTCTGGACTTGACAAATTGAAGGATGTAATGGTAGGGAACAAAATGTTTGTCTCCTTTCCAACAAATTGCGAATGTTGACAACATTAAGAAATCTGAAGTAAACTATAGCACCTCATGCCAAAATCATGTAACTTTAGTTAAACTAATACACACATTTTGAGGATAATTTTTGGTCGGGATTCTTGCAGTGACAATAACAGCTAATTGTGTTTAAATAGCATCTTTGATATTTTTAAATCTGATGGCGCTTCAAATGAGCAATATCAAATAAGATTTGGCATGGAGTCATATAAAGAGATGTTGCCAGGATTGGAGGGTTGGAGCTATAGGGAGAGGCTGAATAGGCTGGGGCTATTTTCCCTGGAGCGTCGGAAGTTCAGGGATGACCTTACAGAGGTTTATCAAATCATGAGGAACATGGATAGGGTGAATAGCCAAGGTTTTTTTCCCCAGGGCAGGGGAGTCCAAAACTAGAGGGCATAGGTTTAAGGTGAGAGGGGAAAGATTTAAAAGGGACCTGAGGGGCAACTTTTTCATGCAGAGAGCAGTGTGATTTGCCAGAGGAAGTGGTGGAGGCTGGTACAATTACAACATTTAAAAGGCATCTGGATGGGTATGTGCATAGGAAGGGTCTAAAGCGACATGGGCCAAATGTTGGCAAATGGGACTGGATCAGTTTAGGATATCTGGTCGGCATGGACGAGATGGACTGAAGGGTCTGTTTCTGTGCTGTATAATTCTATGACTGTATGAATGTATTAGGAGAGAGTCTTAGAGGTAGACTTTAATCGATAATTTAAAGAAATATAGAGAGGATAGGGAGATAAAATTTGAGCTACTGAAGACATGGCTACCAATGGTAAAGCAATAAAAATTTTAGGGATATGCAAGAGGCCAAAATTCAAGGAAGACAGAGTTCTTAGCCTTTGTCAGGCTGAAGGTGGTTACCTATTTGAGAAGAACTCAAACGGACCTTCAGCCCAAATTCTGAAATCCGTTCATATAACTGGTAGTTAAAAATTACTAGAAGTAAGAATTGACTGTTTGTGTATGACAATGAATGTCTTTGGCATTGTATACCAAATAGATTTTAAAGGATTTCTGAATTTTTAACCTATCAACAAACTTTTCGGTCCATTTAGATGGTTAGGACACAAATTTTCTCTTCAGTAGTTTCGATCTGATAACAAAGACACCAGTATTTGTCAGCTTAATGTGAATGGGTTCAGAGTAATTTAAATTCCAATATTATAGTTTGTCAGTGTATTATACTGCGAAAGTAAGGTCCTTTATTACATTCTGAAATAAGTTGAAAGAGATGGCTGTATAGATAGAAGTTGATCATCTTTTTAAATGGATTCTACAATGCTTCCTGCAGATTGGAAGGTGGCAATGTAACGACACTATTTGAGAAGGAGAGTGAAAATGGGAAACCACAGTCCTAATAGCCTAGCATCAGCCGTTGAGAAAATGCTGAATGCTATGATGAATGATCAGACAACAGGACACTTAGTAGCTAGGAAATTGTGTATTTAGTTCCTATCAGTTCTGAGGAAGGGTCACCCGACCTGAAACGTTACTCTGATTTCTCTTCACAGGTGCTGCCAGACCTGCTGAGCTTTTCCAGAAATTTCTGTTTTTCTTTCTGATTTACAGCATCTGCAGTTCTTTCAGTTTTTTTTAACCAATTGTAGTATTGGGCAGAGCTAACATGAATTGATGAAAGAGATATCACAATTAACAAACCTGATGGGATTTGTCAGGATGTAATTAGCAGAACTTTAAAGAGGATCCCGTGGATGTAGTGTATTTAGATTTTCAGAAAGCTTTTAATAAGGTTCCGTACAAGAGTTAGTAAATAAAACTAGGGTACAAGAGATGGTAATTATATTGGCATGGATTGAGAACAGATAAAAAACAGAATTAGGAATTAATGGATCATTTTTAGGTTGGAGGCTGTGACTGATGAGGTGCTGCACAGACCAGTGCTTGGGCCCCGGCTATTCACAATCTAAATAAATGATTTAGATCTGGGGATTAATTGTAATATTCTGAAATTTGCAGATGGCAAAAAACTGGAAGTGTGAATTCTGACGAGGACGCAAAGGCATTGCAAAGGGATGTGGAGAAGCTAAATGACTGGGCTAAAAGAAAAGGCAGGCAGAACACAGTGTGGAGTAACATAGAACCATAAAATAGAAGCAAGCCAATTAGCCCATTAATCATCCAACTCAGCCCCCTGTTGTCACTTTCTCCTCATACCCGTTTAACCCTAAGAACTATTTCTAACTCTTTTTGAAAACATTCACTGTTTCAGCCTCAACCACTTCCTATGGCAGAGAATTCCACAGGCTTATCACTCTATGAAGAAATTGCTCCTCATCTCAGTGTTGAATGGGTCTGTCCCTTATCCTTAGACTGTGATCGCCTGGTTCTAAACTCCCCAGTTATTGGGATTATCTTTTCTGCATTTACGCTGGAATAGGTGGGGAAGGTGGGTGGTAGCCACTGTCTGAGAATAGGGGGCAGGCCATTTCATTCTGAGATCAGGATGAGTTCCTTCATTTGGGGACTAGCGGTTCTTAGGAATTTTCTGCCCCAGAGGGCTGCAGAGCGTTGGTCACTGACTATGTTCAAGACTAAGATTAATAAATTTCTATGCATTAAAGTATAAAGGGACTCGTGGATAATTGATGAAAATGGTGTCAGAGAAAATTTACCATGATCTCATTGAATGGCTGAGTGGATTTGGAAGGATGAATGACCTACTCCTGTTGCTATTTCTTACTTTAAGTTTAAGAGAGAGGCAGAACGCTTGGATTAATTCAGGTTTAGACCATGCTGAAACGTGGAGAGTCAAAATTTGATGTACGAGCTGATGGGTAAAAAAGAATTTCTGGGCCTGTTTGAGAATTAGATGCCACGGGGCAACAATTCTTCTTGTGACACTGAAGAAACAGTTTGCACGCCACAGAGCAAACACAGTGATCGATAACTCATTAAGTCAGTCATTATTCAAATGGAAAATGATCTAAGTAACTGTCTTCAGTTCACGGCTTTTTTCTAAGATGTAGCTTTGAACAACCATCTGCTCTGGCTGTTTGCCCAGTTCCAACACACAGCTGTATGCATGCTCCCCCTGTCTAATTATTCCTCTGTCAGACCCAGCTCAGTGCTCAAGAGGCAGCTGCACAGCAGATCACTCAACAATACCTGCTCTTGTTTCAGTTAAAGAGTGTTGTCCGTTTAGTTGCCTACCTCCCTACCTGCTCTCTCTTTAGAACTGTCACACTCTTTCTAGGTTGTTCCAAGTCATAGGAATTCCTTCTGAAAGGTATTCCTGACACAACAGAGCCACCATTGTTATTTAATGTAACATCTATAAATTCAATGCCTCTGGCATTCCCATGAGGATTGTATTGAATTTTACAGAACCGTCTTTGTGTATGTACTTTTCAGTTCATACCAACATGTACTGTAGATAAAAGCAAGGCATCCATCTGAAGGCTTTTGTGTAGAATTGCTGAAACATTCAAACAGCAGGAACTTTCACAGTTGCTGCATGAGCTTCCTCAGACAGAGTCTATGGAAGTTCTAAAATTGTAAGAGGCTTTAAGCAGGTGTATCAGGACTGTATTCATCAAGTTTACAAATAAGTTCTCCCCCCGTTCAGTGAGCAGTGAAACATATGCTATTTGAGAACAAATTAGTGGGAATAAAGGTAGTCATAAAAGTACACCATTAGTTCTCAATATTTCTTTGCAGTACACTCACTCGGAGACATTTTCGAGATTCGAGCAGAATTTCATGGAGTTGTGATTGGGTAGCCCAGCCTGCTCGCTGATTGGTTACCATATAGGCCACGAGTAGACATGGCTATGATGTATGAACTGGCTTGATGCTTGCTGTGTTCAGCCAACTTAGCTTTGGAAGGAGTACTGAAACAGATTTTAATACTTCTATTTGCATAAGTAAAGCACCCAAACCAGTATAAAGGTGGCATGGAAAAGGTGCAAATATGCAACTTTCCATATTGGAAACCTGGATCCTCATTTTATTTCTGCAAAGTGAGTGAGGCACCAAAGTATTTCTAGGCTTCAGTCTCCTGGATTTCACGTGGTTTTTAAAAGTGACTTTTGCACTTGCCTGGAATTTTAAGGAGTAATAACACTATAAAATTGTATGGAAACCTAGAATGGTTACAGAACAATAGGAGGTCATTTGACCCATAAGCCAGCACCTTCTAAGAGCCGTTCAGCCAACCCCACTCCCTCACGTTCTCCCTATAGTCCTGTAATTTTCTTTTGGTTCAGATAATTATTCAATTCATTTTAAAGGCCATGATTGAGTTAGCCTCTGTCATGCCCTCAAGCAATGCATCCAGCCCTAACCACTCGCTGTGTAAAAATATTTTTTCTTATGTTGGTTCTGGTTCTTTTTCCAATCACCTTGAACTGATGTGCTCAATTTCTTAACCCTTCAACTAATAGGAACGATTTCGACCTTCTCTGTCCACATCACTCATAATTTTGGACTCCTCCCACAAATCTCCATTCAGCCTTCTCTTTTCTGTGGAGATCTGCCCTTGTTTTGTCAGTCTATCCGTTTAATTGAAGTTATAATCAAATGGATTAGGCATCTGTTATAGAAACAACTCAACTTCCATTTCCATTGAAAAGGGGCATCAGAGTTTGTCACTGGTGGCCCCCTTATCTTTTGAACTGTCATTCCATGGAACATAACTGGACAGTTAACAACTTTCAAGATTTGCTTTGTGATATTCTGTTGGTACTTGTCCCACTACATATGCAAGAATGTGCAATAATTAACTTTGGCAGACCCTGTTGGTGGAACCTTCTCAAAGGAAACTGCACCAGCTGAGCAGGACAACCATCAAGGGACATATCCCAGAGTGATCACCAGCCACTGTTAAATCTACATTAATACACATGTCATGATACTTCTAACCGTCTTGGATTAAGAATCAGAACATGTCTTATCAGGCTGGATCAGCACAGGGATAGCTTCCAAAATGTATGAACTCCGATAAGGATATCTGCCATTACAACACAGTTTCATCTGTACAGTGTTGGAATGGTCAATTGTGTCTTGAACTTTCAGGGTTGACTATTGTACGGGACATTGGTGAGACCTCTTCTGGAGTACTGTGTGCAGTTCTCATCACCCTGCTATAGGAAGGATATTATTGGGCTGGAGACGGTTCAGAAAAGATTTACCAGGATGTTGCCGGGAATGGCGAGTTTGAGTTATAAAGAAACGCTGGATAGGCAGGGACTTTTTTCATTGGAGTGTAGGAGTTTGAGGAGTGACCTTTTTGAGGTTTATGAAATCATGAGGGGTATAGATAAGCTGAATAGCAAGGGTCTTTTCCCTAACAAGAGGAATGTCGAAATAAGGGGGCATATTTTTAAGGTGAGAGGAGAAAGATGTAAAAAGGAAGTGAGGGCAATGATTTTACACAGGGAGTGGTTCATGTGTGGGATGAACTGCAAGTGGATGCAGTTACAACATTTAAAAGACATTTAAATAAGTACTCGAAAAGGAAAGGTTTGGAGGGATATGGGCCAAGCACAGGCAAGTGGGAAGAGTTTAGTCTGCGATCATGGTCAGTGTGTACTAGTCGGACTGAAGGCAATATACACTTCCCAGAATCTAGTCTACCGCATTCGCTGCTCACAATGTGGTCTCCTCTACAATGGGGAAACGAAGCGTAGACTAGGTGACCGCTTCACAGAACATCTATGTTCTGCTTGCAAAAAAGACCCTGAACTGCCCATTGCCTGCCACTTTAATGCACCACCCTATTCCCTGACCAACATGTCTGTATCTGGCTTGCTGCAGTGTTCTAGCGAAGCTCAACACAAGCTAGAAAAACAGCACCTCATTTTCTGCTTGGGGACCCTGCAGCCCTCCGGACTCAATATTGAGTTCAATAATTTTAGGGCCTAAACTTTCCCATGCCCCAGGCCCCTACCCCACATACCAGGCCTTGTTACCTCATAGCCTGCCATTACACACCCCCTGTTGTTAGTCACTAATAGTGTCCATTAACAACTATTCACCCTCCCAGCCTGATCGTTAGCAACACTTTGTCTGTCCAACTGCTCTTCTCTCTCTTTAGGCTCTATCCTATCATTTACGCCCTATCCCATCCCCCTCCCCTTTTTTCTGCATATAAACTGACGTTTTCCCAGCTACCATCAGTTCTGAGGAAGGGTCACTAGACCCAAAATGTTAACTCTGATTTTTCCTTCACAGATGCTGCCAGACCCGCTGAGCTTTTCCAGCAACTTCTGTTTTTGTTCCTGAGTTGGACTGAAGGGTCTGTTTCCATGCTGTATAACTCTATGACTCTGTGACTCTATGGGATAGTTCTTTTGAATAACATCAAAGAACCAAATATAGCAACACTTTTATTTCAACAGTCAGCAAAAAGGACACCAAGTGCTAGACTGCGTTGTCGCTATCTGCAGAATCATGCCTATATCTGGAGACCCCTCTCCCTACAGTTATCCAGCACTTCTTCATCCCCTGTTTCTTTAGCCTCAGCTAAGGATGCTGATGGTTCAAACTACCTTTTCGTTTTCTGCAGATTCTTTCTAAGTTTTTTTTCCTTCTTATGACACGCATGGTTAAATTGTACCTTTTCCTTCAAATTTGACATGCAGGCAATTTCCTCTACAACAGTGCTGTCATCCCTAGGCCTACCTAAGTTTGCATTGGGAATTCTGAAAACTGACGGGATTAGCACAGAAAATTGATTGCTGTTAGCAGTGGAGGTTAACACTCAAGCATGACAAAAATAACTTTAATCCAAACTAGAGCTGGTTTATACCCGATAATTAAAATAATGCCCTTCAGTCTTAACCCCATTGGAGAAGCTTAATGCGAACAGATCCAAGGGGAGAAGCCATTGGTTGTGGTGTTTCTCCTATTTCCAGGCCCCATATTTCCTCTGCTGTTTCCCCTTTATATATCCAGACATCAGTTTATCAATTAACAGACATTACCTATTTTCCTTCCAACTGTAATCACTTGTTTTATTGACATATTATCCTGTTGCCTTACCTTAACAGCAGAGACATCACTTAGTCTGCCACAACAAAGTATTTCCTATTTTCTGCTACCTTCCCAATCAATGAGTCATTGTACAGGCTTGTAATAATACTAAGAAGTTGCTTACATCTAATATCATAAGTCTTCAAGCATTTGCTGTACCTCAGTTGCATATAGCACCCAAAAATGGGTGGGACAGTGGGAGCAGGTAGCCCCAAGGCAGAGAACGCGGGAACAGGCAGCCCCGTGGGAGTGAGAGTGGGAACAGGCAGCCCCGTGGGAGTGAGAGCGGGAACAGGCAGCCCCGAGGGAGTGAGAGCGGGAA
>NC_063355.1:11031867-11046376 GCF_021869965.1 Rhincodon typus
AGAGCGGGAACAGGCAGCCCCGAGGGAGTGAGAGCGGGAACAGGCAGTCCCAAAGCGGAGAGAATGGGAACAGGCAGCCCCGGGGCGGTGAGAGCGGGAACAGGCAGCCCCAGGGCGGTGAGAGCGGGAACAGGCAGCCCCGGGGTGGTGAGAGCGGGAACAGGCAGCACGCAGCAGTGAGAGCGGGAACAGGCAGCCCCAAGGCTGTGAGAGCGGGAACAGGCAGCCCCAAGGCTGTGAGAGCAGGAACAGGCAGCGCGGGGCAGTGACTGCCAGGGTAAGGTTGAGCCCGAAGTGAGGGAGGTCACACCTTTGTGAGGAGTGCGAGCACAGCACAGCCGGGCACTTACACACTATAGTGTTGAACTTTCAGCTGTATTTCTTTGTTTTTCCACTTTTCAGTATGAAGGACTGTAATGTCTAACTTTGCTTTCCTTATTTTTCTGCTTTGTATGTAAGATTCTATGCCTTGGTATCTTTGTGCCTAAGATAGTGCTGTAAATGGTGACTTGTAAACTTGTCACATGTACTCACATGAGTACAGTGAAAATAAACCTAATTCAAATCAGCTGAACCAAGGCTGTCACTGACTGCAGTGAAAGGACCATGTCCTGATAATTGTCAGATATAACTAGCTCATAATTATGTACACTTTTCTGGTGGGAGGGTGTAGTGCATGAATAAGTGCAGGTTTACTGAAGAACGAGTATTTTCCCTGATGTTTCTGATTAATATTCATAAACATAATTCAAAGTTATCCTGGAATTAAAAATATTAAACCACCCAGCCCAGAACAGAATGTGTGTCATCTTTGTAACATTAGCTTCTATGGCCAAAAGTATTGAACTTGTGTTAGAAAAGCGACAATTTCTATTCCGTAACATTTCTTGGCAGCTGAGCAGTTCAGTTTCCTGACTGGTATTTGGATTATATGCGATCAAAGAAGATAACTCGCTCTCAGTAAGTCAATTCCTTTCAAAGCTGTGATTAGAATTCAAGGTCAAGCTGAATCTTATCTCTGCAGAATGAATTTAATTGGTGAATCATCTAAATCTGTAACCTTGCCTGGTTGTGGTTCATTATCTGGCTTTGTGAGAGATTGAGAGGCTGATTGTCAGGCTCGTTTTATTTATTAGATCAGAAAGTACCATTATTTGGATTGCAGGTATTAGAATTGAGAGGATTTAGGCAAAAGAATTTGACAAACGGAGCTGGCATTGCACTGCACATTCAGTTGCAGTTTTGCCTGAGTACATTCACAGCATTTTCAGTCAGAGGTGTAGGTGTGCCTTGCCTTTTCAAAGTCTTGATTGTCTTTATTAGAATATAAGGTGCAATGTTTCCCTGTGTGACTTGAGTTATGGATAAAGAATTACAATATCTTTTTCAGTGTGGATTAGAAAAGTGCTGCCATACCCACGATGAGGATTATTTATCAATAAACTGCGCAATTTTTATCGCAAATTGTTGTCTTTTGGGATGGTGCTACAAATGTTGAAGAATAAGTTGTCATATGTGGGTAGGTCTCTACCAATTCAACAAAATCGATAATCTCTTGTAGAGAGAAAGAAAAGAAAGAACATGCATTTCATGAAGCACTTTTCACAACCTCAGAAAGCTTCAAGGCCAATTGAGTGCCTTTGTAATTCAGGGAAAGATGGCAGCCAATTTGTACACAGCATAGACTACTTTTGAGTGCCAAATGGTGTAAGCAGCAAAGGATAGATAAAGCTAAGCAATTCCACAGATCAGATCTAAGTTCTACTTCCCTGCTGCACCCCAGTTAAGAATGGTGGTGGACAATTAAGCGACTCACTGAAATTGAACTGAACTAGCTAGACAGTGGCTACAAGAGCGGGCCAGAGACTGCTGTGAATAACTCACCTTGTGACTCTCCAAAGCCTGTCCACCATCTACAAGGCACAAGTCAGGAGTGTGATGGAATACTCCCCACTTGCCTGGATGGGTGCAGCCCCAACAACACCCAAGGAGCTTGACACCATCCAGGATAAAGCAGCCTGCTTGATTGGCAGTACCTCCACCACTGACACTTAGGTGCAGCATTGTGTATCGTTTACAAGATGCACTATAGAAATTTGCCAAGGCTTCATAGATAGCACCTTCCAAACCCACGATCACTACCTTCTAGAAGGACAAGGACAACAGATATGTTGGAACACCTCCACCTGCAATTCTTCAAGCCATTCACCATCCTGATTTGGAAATATATCGCCGTTCTTTCATCGTCACTGAGTCAAAATCCTGGAATTTCCTCCCTTAATGGTATTGTGGGTCAACCCACAGCATATGGACTGCAGGAGTTCAAGTTGGCCGCCCACCGCCACCTTCTCAAGGGCACCTCAGGATTGGTAATAAATGCTGCCCCAACATATGCTGATTCCCATTGTGAAACGCTGATGGTTAGCATGTATGAATTACACAGGTTAGTCAGCATCTAAAAAAGGAAGACAGATAATAGTCTTTAGAGATTTGAACTGAAAATAAATATACGTAAAAATTATATTACTCTCCCTATAATGTAGTGTGCCTTGTGCATACTGTTGAATTAGAAACAGAAACAGAAACTGAAGCTGTGTAATGATACATGGGTCATAGTATGACTGGAGTAGTACAGAATATGAGCTATTAATCAGGGTTTGGCAACATTATAGTTGACTGTGGGTCATTATGTGCCAATGGCATAGCAGTCTTGAAAGCAGCATATTATATTTCTGTTTAGCATTTAATTTTTTTTAATTTTGTGAAATCTTGATTTCCTGGTACAGTACCTGCATCAGCTCCAAGGGATATTGAAGTCTGTATGGCATTAATGACACTTGGACATTTTTTAAAGTCTATTTTTCTTTTTGTTATCTGTTTGTAGCGCAGAACATTCTGAAAGTATTTCTGTTGCATTACATCTTGCATCACGGGCAAAACAGACAGATTTGGTTGCAATTCCATCTTGCACCTACTTAATATTGCAGCTGTCGGCAGCCCTGACTGCTGTGACATAAGTGAGGTGGTGTCACGACAAGAATCAGCAAATGCAATGAGCTGGCAGCAGGACTACAAGCAGACTAACCACCCCAACCTATCTGTACAGGCCATGGGGCAGACCCTGGCCTGAAACTGAATATGCTGATCAAAAGCATTTGAACAAAAACACACGAGCATCATTGGCAAATGTACAGTTGAATCTTTATTGCCATTGCTGTATATCTATCCTCCAACAGAATTTTGGCAGATTCCTGAGCACCCAACGTAGTTAACATAATTCTGCCTTGTGAAATCGGACGGAATTTCTGAAAAAGCATGAGAGTTCATTTCAGATCAGTACCATTCAACATAACATTAGAAGTTGTAATAAAGCACAATGTATCTTACCTGCACAGTATCAAAAGCTGTTTATTCACTTTGTTATTTTTCTTGATTTACAGGAAGCTGCAATGGCCAAATTGGCTGCATCTGAGGCAGCAACAAGTATTGCTCACAAAGTAAGTACCATAGTTGTCCATCCACTTAATTTTGGTTGAAACATACGTTGTGCATAAGTGTTCCAATGTGAAGGTGTGTAAATTTGTGGCACAAATTCCTGATGAAATTCCTTACACAAATACTTCTTGATGATATTTCCTTCACAACAAATTCCTGATTTTGGACTGGAGCTGACCTTCAGTCAAGGTCTAACCTGGTAAGATACGGATTGCTATTGTACACCTCTGAATGATGGGTATGGAGCAGCAGTGCCAACAGCTTAGCATCTTCCCACACTCTTGGCTGGGGAATGGATCAGAGAGCAGGGAACCTCATTAGAAAAAAAATCTTCTGTATATTTATTTCCAGTGGGAGAATAACTTAGTATACGTTACTGATTTTGTAGACTCCTGTAATAAGTTCCATTGCTAAATTATTCTAAGGGCATTAATGTGGCAAGCCATTGGGATTGGTAGTTGAGTGCCCTAACTGTCCTAAAACTGTGCCAAATGATACTTGAACATTTTTATGCCCCTGGTTTCATTGGTATATAATTTCAAACATCATGACCACCTGCAATATGTGGGTCTCATTTTAGGAACTGGCATCTGAAAGATATATTGCAGCAAGTTTGTCACTCACTGAGAATGGCTGAATAAAGGATCAAAGGGTTAGAATTTAGGGCAGCACGGTGGCTCAGTGGTTAGCACTGCTGCCTCATGTGCTCAGGTATGATTGAGCGACTGGCTGTGTGGAGTTTGCACTTTCTCCCTGTGTCTTTGAGGGTTTCTGCCGGGTGCTCTAGTTTCCTCTCAAGTTCCAAAGATGTGCAGGTTAGGTGGATTGGCCATGCCAAGTTGCTCTTCAGTGCCCAGGGGTGTGCAGGCTACATATGTTAGCCATGGGAAATGTGGTGCTATGGGGATAAGGTGGGGGGCTGGGTCTGGGTGGAGTGCTCTTCGGAGGGTCATTGCAGCCTTGATGGGCCGAATGGCCTCTCCCCATAGTGTAGGGATTCTATGATTCTATAATTGTACTAAACAAGCAATTTAGTTAAGTAAGGAGTCAAACTAAATTCAAAAATAATAAGACAGTTAGAAGAATGTTTAAGTCTAACTAATTGTTAATTTTTTTTGCATTTAAGATTGTGTTTTTTAATGCTAACAATTTACTTTTAATATTAGAGAAAGCAAACAACTTCTGTCTTTGTGTAAATTTGTCTGATGATTAGTCTTATGGTCCATTTTGTGGACTTAATGTTTTAAGGAATAAATAATGATAATATAAGTGTGAAGGCTGTTATCTTTTTCGAGTCATTCATTAGAATTTTCAGTAAACAGATGGGTGAGGGCCAAAGGTCTTGATTTTTAGAGTGCAACCTCACTCTAACATGTCTATGTCCAGATTTAATAACGATGGGTTTGAGTGCCATTAAGAAGCTTACATGTCACTGTTGGAGATTCGATAATAGAATGCAAAAAAGTACTAGCTGGTGTGAATAAAGTCCTTTAGAGATGGTAATAATGTATTTTTAAACTATATTTAACTTGGCTTCAAATCCAACCTATCTAGTATGGGTTTATGAAGCTAACCAGTAAAATGAAGGTGATCTTCAGCAGCAGTTCAGATGTGTATTTAAATTTTTCCTCCCATCTGAATAAAAGTTGACTTATTACGGCATTATCTGAGTTCGCTCTTGCAAATGTTTTTAGGGAATGTTTGTGCACGCGCAGGTGTTTCAACACGAAGGGATTTCAAGTTGACCTTTCCTTTGGATGTGTTTGTCAGCGCATCAGAATAAGAACATTACTGACAGCAGCAATGACATGTGTGTTGTGATCATCACGTGCAGACAGGGGAGGTTCATAGGAAAGGTGACAAAGTTGCAGGTGATACTATTCATGTCACAGGGTTTACAAACAGAGCTTTACCTTCCTTGACCTCTCAGAAGACAACGCTTCTGCATTTTGAGGTTTTTACATCTAGTGGTGCAGACATTTGTAACTTCCTAGATGAAGAACTGCTTCTTGCTGAACTTGGTGGCCACTTATTACTAATGTTTTCAAAAATGAGCAACTTTCTTGTCTCTGCATTCTTGGAGAGCACAACCTGAATAATTTCCAGGATCTCCCAATTGGCTATATATACAAGCATCCAGCAGGATGCTGATGCCTTATTTGCTAGAATCAACAATTATGTAAATTTCCTGTGTTTACAGAAACCAGAATAAGCGGACACTCCAGATTCAACTGTCTGACTGGGTGCATACCCTCGGGCCACCATTGTCTGCACATCTTTGACAATGCAAGCCCCACCATAGCTACTAGGAGTGTTTATAAACCACGAGGGACTTTCATTCATCAATTTGCAACTGTTCAACATTTCCCATCCAGGGAGCATACTTAATAGTTGACTCAGAGGAAACAAGGAATGCCCACTTTAAACCTGACTCATGACATCTATGAGGAACCTTATCAATGATACACCCAAGTATCACAGTGAAAATTGTTACCACTAGGCATTTCATTGAGCAAGTCACTGGAATGTTGAAAAAGCACTTCAGGTTCCAAAATAAGACACCAGTCAGGGTTTCCATAGTGATATTGGCGTGCTACATCCTATACAACACTGCACAGCAGAAAGGATTGTTGGTGCAGGTGGACTAAAAGATACATCACTCACCTTCAACGATGCAAAGAATATTTCTTTTATTCATTTTTGTGGGATGTGGGCATTGCTGGCTGGTTAGCATTTATTGCCCATCCCTTGAGAAGTTGGTGGTGAGCTGCCTTCTCGAATCGCTGCAGTCCACCAATGTGAAGGAAGAGGAAGATGAAGTGCCTATTGTGAGAACAGCTGCTTACATTGCTATTTGGGATGGCCTAATATAACAAAGGTTTTCCTTGTTTAGGGCTTTAGTAAGGAATTAAACCCTGAGATCTGAATCCACCACCAGACTACCCTTCAACCACTGAGCCATCCATTGCAAATCCACATAATCAGTTCCATAATGTATTGAAATTCATCATGAGATAAGTGAAAGAGTGAGTTAACACTTGGTTCATGATAATGGCCATGATGTGGAAGTGGTACTTATTAATAATTTTTATGTGCCATTATTTAAAAAAAAGGAAATGTAATAATGCAACGTTTTGTCAAACACCTATGTACATGCCTTTGGTGATTTACAATTTCTTTGACTTACACCTCATATTCCTTCACTGTGGAATATCCAGTGTTGATTCTGCCAAGCTAGAGATAGGCAGCTCAGATATATGCCTTAATCACTGAGTTGCTTTTAGCCCATGTTCTCTGAACAACGAAGCCTTGCGGAACCTGCTAAAGACTGCTGCATCTCCTGCATTAGTGAAATCTGAAAGGTGAAAAGAAAAGCTTTAACAATTGAAATGCAGATTCAGTCATTGGAAATGAGATATAGGTTGCTGAAGGAGCAGCTGGTCAGAAGTGGGAATGCTTTGATTGGAGTTCTCATTCCATATCCCCTTCGCCATCATCCTTCTCCAGACCCAGCATCACCAGTTCTACCTCTCTGCTGCAAACAGTGGGCAACATATCCTTCACCTTGTTTCAGGCAGCAAACCTATACAAATTCTGCATGGTCATGGTCTGCATGGACTCTATTGAGAGCCATGCTTGAATAATTCTGAAAATAGGCACTGTCTCTATGGTAGGCATTCTTGTAATGTGTTGTGTCACCAAATGGCTAGTGATTGATATGGAGACCTCCATTCTCTCAACCTGTTGTGCAGAGTTTGTGTGGCACGTCGGTCAGCGCCCTTATAAGATACTGATGCTGCTTTCTCTTCTCCTTCTGCACAACAGCCCCAATAAGGTTTAGGATCTGTGACCAGGTGTGTAAATTGAAGAGGATTGTGCCCCCCCAAAATGGACTCTCTACCATAGAAACTATCACCTGTATCTGTTTGTGTTCACTTATGAGTTATGAATCACCAGATGAAAATTCAACTAATTGTTGAAATATCCCTCTTCATGTGCAAATATCTGCATTTCTGCAAGGCTGAACATCCTATGATAGTGAACTCTCAGATGGAATGAAGTCCTCTGAGGAATTGCGGATTATGTGCAATATTTCCTGTCCATGTGAAAGTCCTAGACCACAAACAATTTGGTCAGGGCAAAGTGTCAATCTCAACAAGCATCATAGTTGCTCTTCTAATTATTCAGTCATTGATGAAATACAATGAGTAGATCTGTGCCCCAGATATTTGTAATTCTATCAATCAGCAATTTGGGAGCTCTTTGTCACACCATCTCAGATCAAGAGAGTTGCAGATGTGCCATTTCTCTTCAGTACATTCTCCTCTGACTCAGCAAGCTAGACGACCTTTGGTGGGGCTGCCTCTAATCCAATCCTCCTTCAGTACATTAATGCTGTCCTCTCTTACAAAGAGTGAAAAAACACACCTCTAAGTGAGTGAAGGTGAGGAATTCACCTGGTGGACACAGTGCGTTTGCTGAGGGTAACAGTGAGGTATGTATCATATTACGTTAAGATTGAGGTAATTGTCAGGGGTGAGTGGATATACGGGGAGGTGATGAAATGCTTAGGAAGTCAAAATTTGTTGTTGCTGGATGTTCACTAGTAGTAAGTAGTGGCGTGATTTGCAAGACAGACTGGAATAGGGAGCTTAAAGCACAGGAGGTTGGTGAATTGGCAATGTTCTCATTTTTCCTGACCTGGTTAAGTCATTAAACTGCTTCCTATTATGTCTAAGGCCCCAGTCACATTGCTTCTGCTGCTCAGCTCCACAGCTATTTGTATAACCATCCTGCTTGGTGAAAACAACAGGTTTCTACCTCCAAACTTCTGGGGAAAAAGAATATCCCTTCTCCGTCTGAGCCTGTCCAGCATGTGTCATTATCTCTGAATACTGGCCTTGCTCTATGTTCATCCTCCATCCTGAACACTTCCACTTCCACTTCCACTTGTGGACTGTCTCTCTAATTGGAGCTGAAATCATATCACACGGACCCAAATGCTCCTCATGTGCAGCCTGGAAGCATGAAAGCTGCATGTCTACATTAATAGTACAATTGAGGTGGGATTCCAACCTGCACAGTTGACTTCTGGATCTCACCTACACAATTCTACCCCCACCTCAATTGAATAAAAGTACATGAAAAATGTATATTTGTCCAAGACATGAGACATTCATCTTTTTGAAGCAGAGAAAAACCAACTGGAAGAAAGACGTTGAGTCAATGAGAGTATAGGTTAGCTGGAGTGATCTAATATAAGGAAATAGGACATTGGATCTCTAGTGTCTGCAATTTATTTAAACAATCTCTTGGTTCTGAAACAAATATTGTGTTTGAAGTGAAGGCATGGAACTCATTTATCTCAGCATGATAAATCTGGATGACGAATTGTGTGTGGAGGGAAATTCAGTTTGGCTGCTTGCATTAGTAAAATCTGAGAGATGAAAGGAAAAGTTTAACAAGTGAAATGCAATTGCTAAAAAAAAAAGTCAATTTTTACGCATGAAAGATGAGTGCTCTATCTACAGAAAGATCCTTGGAATGAATATATCCTTGATTTCTGATATTGCGCATCTGAATTTTTTTTAGAAACTAAGTCTCACTATTAAATTGTAGCTAATTCACTTGGATGGTTTATTCTGATCATATACTATCTATGCAGATGTGCTGAGAAATTGCATCTTAAAATGTGATCAAACGTAGCGTAATGTCTGTAGGAATAGGCCACATGTAAAAATGTGAAAAAGCTGCAAGTATTCAATAGGCCAGGCAGCATCTGTGAAGAAAGAATCAGAGTTGATGCTTAGGGTTTGTGACCTTTTCAGGTTTCCAGTAACTGTTGTGCTTTTCTTTTGTAACTGTGAAACGTGTTTGATGTGTGTTATGGCTGAAATGGGAAGAGGACGCTTTCTTTCTCTACTCCATGGGTCATGATGTAAGTCAACCTCTTCACCCAGTTCCTGATATGACTAGTCTTTGCTTTCTCAGTATTAGATTTAAAAACAGCCCATCAACAGGTTTCTTTAATAAACACTAAATTATTAATTTATTATAAAACAAAACCTGTTACGTAAAGAAGTAAAAATGGTTAGCGTACTAACTTTGGAATATGAAATCATAAATGTTCATCCTTCAAAATAGCTCAAAACACATACACAAACACACTCTTCAGGTGAAGAGAAAAATCTGGAACTCTTTCTGTAGAGATTCGCTTGAGGAAATAAATGCTCTTGGCTAATCAGTCATAATTCTTGAAGGCAAAAGGATAAAGTTTGAGATGCTCAGAAGACTGTCGGCCTGATGTTCTATCTTATGTAAATGAGTGTCATTAAACAGAGGCAGTTGTCTCTGAGATCTTGGCAAATGCATTTTACGAAGAAGCAGTTTTGAGGATTATTCCAGACACCGTCCGAGAGGTTTCACATTGGATTCACAAGCAGGCTTTTTTTTTTAAAAGGCTGGGAAACTCATTTGCTTTCAGCAGTTTGGTCGCCAAGTACATCACATCCCCAAGCCTGGAACACTGTTCAAACAGAACAGCCATAAAACCCAGTCATAAAAACAATCAGATATTTTCCCTGAAGTGAGTTCAAGCCATGAAGACCAGCAATTATGTGGAACCATGTGATTTCTAAGAAATATCTTGTTTAAAAAAAGTCCAATGTTTTCTCACAGACCTTTAAGAAAATTCCAGGTAGCTCCACATCCTTCAAAGACCACAAAAATTATGAGATACGAAGCTATTATAAGACAGGAATTATTTTATGACAGGCCATTGAAATTTTGGCATCAGTCAAAATGAATACTTCCCTTAAAGACAGTGCAGTGCTAAAAGCTCAGGGAAGGGTGTCCCATCCAAACTGATTTTCACAGAACTTAAATTGTATTGAAAATGGGTCAAATCAAAACATGAAAGGGTTGGCAATGGCAGTAGATGAAAAGAAGGATTAGTTTACGATGATCATTGACCATATCCTGAAACCATCTGGTCAGCATGTAGTAGTTAGTAGTAATGCAAACAGAATTAACTTGAGGGCCCTTCAGTACCAGTCGGAGCAACCCTGTACTGTGTCATACAGACACTACATGGCAGTTTTGTCATCCTGTCTTAGATGCGTTAACTTTAAAGAAGAATAACGTGAAAAATTCAGGTGTTTGTGGATTAAGTTTTGAAGAAAGCTTCAAGCAATTAAATATATTTAATTTGTGAAAAATTAGAGAAATCATGGAATGATACAGAAGAAGGTCATATGGCCCTTGTGGCTGCACCTGCCAAGTGGGGGCTATCTAGTTTATCCTATCTTCCAGCTCTAAATCCATAGCCTTGTATGTTGGTGTGGTGGTGGTATGTTGCATATCACTCTAGATGTTAGTTTGCTGTGGCAACATGCACATGCATGTTATAGTCAAGATTTATGGATTGTGATGATAGAGGCTCCAACATTCTTTCCAACACATGACTACCCAGGAATCTGCTCTTTCTGCTTGCTATTGGGGTGCGTTGGACACATTATGGGCATAATTTCCTTGATCGTCAAGTCCTGGATCATTCAAATCCAGAACCTCTGGCTCAGAGGTAGGAATACTATGCACTGCACCACATATCTCTTTCCCTTGTGGCTATTTAAAATGTATATCCAAGTACTTCTAAGTTATTTGTATTTGTTCATGGGGTGAACATCACTGACTTCGTCAGAATTATTATCTATCCCTAATTGCCTTTGAGAAAGTGGTGGTGAGCTGCCTTCTTGAACTGCTGTTATCCTTGGGATGTAGGGACACCCACAGTGCTGTTAGAAAGGGAGTTCCAGGATTTTGACCTAGCAAACGTCAAGGATTGATGTTGCATTTCTAGATCAAGATAGTGTGTGGCTTGGGGAGGAACTTGATGCTGCCATACATCTGGTGCCTTTGTTCATCTCGGTGGTAAAGGCCATGGGATTGGAAGGTGTTGTTGAGGAGCCTTACTGAGTTGCTGCACTGCATCTTGTGGATTGTATATTGTGCTGCCTTTGTCCATCAGTGGTAATGAGAGTGAACAGTGAATGTGATGCATAGGGTGCTTACCTCAGAATTCCTAGCCACTGACCTGCTCTTGTATCCACACTGTTTGTGTGGCTCATATAGTTTTTCGTCAAATTGTAACTCTGGGATATTAATAATGGGGGATTCAATGATACTAATATTACGGGAAGATGATTGTGTTCTCTTTTGTTGGGGATGGTCATTGCTGGCACTTCTACTTATCAGCCCAAGACAGGATGTTGTCAAGTTATTGGTACATGCAAACACTGTATTTGGGCAGGGATTACTTCATTATCTGAGGAGTCTAGAATGGTGCTAAACATTGAGGAGACCTGATTCATCTGCTGATGGAGCAGCAGGACAAGATAATCAACAGGAGGTTTCCTTGATTCTATAAGACTTCATGGGATCCAGAGTTAATGTTCAGGTCTCTTCGGACAACCCCAACTGTATAACGCTATGTGCCAGCAGATTTGATGTGTCTTTGTTGCCAGTGAGACAGGACTTACCCAGGAGCAGCTGTCCCCATTTTGGTGCAAGCAACAAGTTATAGTAAGGAGGGCTTTGCTGGGTCAACAGAGCAGAGATTGCTGTTGTTGTTTCAAGTGCCGAGGTTCTTCTGCTTTAATTCCCTTTTCAAAGGCCTTACATCAATTAGTTGCAAGTGAGTGGTTTATTTGGTCATTTCAGAATTAATCATGGGCAAGGAAACCTCCTGGAGTCACACATAGATCAGATAAAGACATTAGTGATGCTGATCAGCGTACAGATGCATTGGCTTCTGCCTGCAGAACTTTGATTAATGAATCAGATGGATTTTTGCAACAATCATAATTAGTCACCATTAGACTCATTCCGGATTTATTAATTGAGTTCACATTTTTCCATCTGCAGTGGTGGGATTTGAATCTATAATTGCCTGAGCTTTAGCCCAGGCCTCTGGATTATTAAGAGACAGTAAGGACTGCAGATGGTGGAAGCTAGAGTCAATAAATGTGGAGGTGGAAAGGCGTAGCAGGCCAGACAGCATCCGAGGAGCAGGAAAGTCAATGTTTCAGGCCAACACTCTTTGTCAGAACTGGGGTGGCTGGCATCAGTCCAGTCCTGATGAAGGGTTTTGGCCCAAAATGTTGACTTTCCTGCTTCTCGGATGCTGTCTGACCTGCTGTGCTTTTCCAGCTGTGGGTGACTAGTCCAGTGACATTGCCACCACACTACTGCCTCCTTGTTAAAGTGATTCTTGCTTCGGACATCGGCCATACTTTTGAGCAGTGAGTTCTAGATTGCCATCACTTTTTGGTTAAAAACATTTCTCCTCAGGTCCCCTCTTATCATTCCACAAATTACTTCAAATCTGTATGAAATATCTGTATGAAATTTAAATATGGAACCTGTTTTTCAGATAATGAAGACACATGCAAGGTTAGACAGATATCATAGGACTAGACATAATTGCAACGTTTACAACATATATTTTAGAAATTACAAATACATTTCTTCTCCCCAGAGGCTGGTGAGCAGGTGGCACAAAAGAATGCACCATCTGTGAAATCCACATTTCTAGAGATGTAATAGTTATTGTTTGCCATCTTGATAGAAACCAACAACTATAAAAATAGAAATCTAAAATCCCCAAATTGCTAAAAGACTGAACCTACAAGATTCCGTGGTTTACAACAAAATATTTTTTATCTTTATAGAGTCAAACAAAGCACATACTAAATGCTATCTTAGATAATCACCTATTCTCTGAAACCCAAAATGAACACAAGTTAAACATGGATTGACAAACAAACTGTAGTTAATTCTATACCATAAATTACACATTAAGTGGCAGATACAGCTAAAATAGATGATATAAATTGATTCAGCATTCTGCTCTATCTAAATGTCATCTTTCACAAGCATAAAATCCTTCAAAGTTCTGACTTACGTGAAATTTCAGCTCCTCTATTTAGCTTGATCCCTAGGTGACATAGAAATGTAGAAGATAGGAGCAGGAGTAGGCCATTTGACTCCTCAAGCCTGCTCCGCCATTCGACATGATCATGGCTCATCATCAAGCTCAGTACTCTAATCTTGTCTTCCCCCCCAAATCCCTTGATCCCTTCAGCTGCAAGAGCTGTATCTACCTCCTTCATGAAAACGCATAATGTTTTGGCCTCAATCACTTTCTATGGCAGTGAATTCCACAGGCTCACCACTCTCTGGATGAAGAAATTTCATCTTACCTGAGTCCAACCTTAAACTATGATCCTGGTTCTGGACGCACCCACCATCAGGAACATTCTTCCTTCATCTAACTTATCTTGTCCTGTTAGAATTTTATAGGATTCTATGAGATCCCCCCCCTCCGCCCCCCCCTTTTTCTAATCGCCAGTGAATACAATCCTAACCAACTCAATCTCTCCGTACGTCAGTCCTGCCATCCCAGGAATCACTTTGGTAAACCTTCTCTGTACTCTTTCTGTGGCAAGAACATCCTTCCTCAGATAAGGAGACCAAAACTACACACAGTACTCCAGGTGTGGCCTCACCAATGCCCTGTATAATTGCAGCAAGACATCCTTGTTCCTGTACTCAAACCCTCTCATTATGAGGGCCAACATACTGTTTGCCTTCTTTACTGCCTGCTGCTCCTGCACACTTACTTTCAGTGACTGGTGCACGAGGACACCCAGCTCTCGTTGAACATTCCCTTCTCTCAATGTACAGCCATTCAAATCATAATCTGCCTTCCTATTTTTGCTACCAAAGTGTATAACCTCACGTTCACCCACATTATACCGAAACTGCCACGCATTTACCCACTCACTCAGTAGTGCACAACCAACTCAAGTTTCATGGACACAGGCTGTTGGAGCAGAACCTCCTAAATTCTACGAATCATAGGACCAAAAGACCATAAGAAATAGAAACAGAAATAAGCTTTCTGTCCCCTTGAACCTGATCCACCATTCAATAGGATCACAGCTGCTCCAACATT
>NC_063355.1:11046876-11059376 GCF_021869965.1 Rhincodon typus
ATAACAATACCACAGTATCATTTTCTTCGGGTAAACAGGGCGTGTAATTGGGGACCTTTGAAGTGCCTGAATTGATTGAAAGGGGTAGAGTAGGAAATTGCTTTTGCTGTGATAAATTTGGGAAGAATTTGGGTGGCTCAGTGGTTAGCATTGCTGCCTCACGGCACCGTGGACCTGGGTTCAATTCCACTCTTGGGTGACTGTCTGTGTGGAGTTTGCATGTTCTCCCCATGTGTACATGGGTTTCTCTGGGTGCTCCAGTTTCCTCTCACAGTCCAAAGATGTGCAGGCTAGGGAGGATTGGCCATGCTAAATTGTCCACAGTGTCCAGGGATGTGCAGGCTACATAGATTAGCCATGAGAAATGCAGAGTTATAGGGAAGGTGGGGTTCTGGGTGGGATGTCCTTGGGAGGGTCAGTGTGGACATAATGGGCCAAATGGCCTGCTTCCACACTGTAGGGATTCTATTCTAAATTCTAAGAAACTGTTCCTATTTTTGCCAAAAAAATTTAATTATTGCTGTCTGAATCCCTGGATGCAATTTTTAATGCAACAATTTATACCCATCAGTTCCTATGATGTTTGGATTACAGATATTTCCATTGCAAGGCCTGCTGGTTGTGGATGTCTTTTTCATTATTGTATTTTTCTACTCATTTAACATGGGTGCTGCCTTTAGCTGGTTCCTCATGACATTCTCCTTGTTAAATTAGAGGAATTCAGTCAGCATGGTATTTCCACACTCTCCATGTTACAATCACGTAATCACACAGAGGCTTAGAGGGTTGAGTTATGAGGAAATGTCGCGTAAACTTGACTTGTCTTACCTCAGTTTAAAGGATTAAAGAGTGATCAGATCAAGAAGTTTTAAATGTCGGAAGAATTAGATCGTTCTCTGGCTTGGAACAAGAATATGTTGGCTCCCGTCTTAAGAGGTGGGCCAATCAAAGCATTTATCAAACTAGAAGAAGTAGAAAAGAGGAAATCTCATCCAATCTTGGCAGACACTTGCAGCTTTCAGGATTAAGACTGATAGATTTTTGTTAGCCTGGGATATGGAGCAAACGTGATGAAGTGGAGTTCAGGTACAGATCACTGAAGATCTAACTGACTGGTAGAGCAGACATGGGGGTTAATTGGTGTACTGCTGCTCTGAATATTCCCATATAATGCATCCACTCCTACAATAAAAATAACATTCATTAGCTCCCTGGCTGCAAACCACAATCATATTTGTAACCTTTTCTAACCTTGTAGTTGGAAGTTCCATTTGTGGCAGCTGTGATACTTAAACAATGTATATCTTTAATCATCCTCAGCACTGGCTAGGAATTTTCTGTTTGTTTGTTTTCTCACCATATTAAAACTATGTCATTCATTCCTTATACTGTAAATTCCTGGCCTTGCTCCTTATGTATCTATGATGTACATGGATGCTCCAAGATTAAAAACTCAGCAGGTTTGGCAGCATCCGTGGAGAGAGAAACAGACTGAACAATTCGAGTCCTATGTGACTTCTTTGGAACTGAAGAAGACTGATTCCATAGCAGATTCAGAACATTTACTCTGCTTCTGTCTCCACAGATGCTGTCACACCTGCTGAGTTTCTCCAGCAATTTCTGTTTTCATTCCAGACCTCCAGAATTCATAGTATTCTGCATTTATTTGGTTGTTCTGAGGCCTTTAAATCCAGAAATCCCATAATCTCTGCTAAACCAAATTATTTCTCTAACAGTGGGAACGCCCACTGAGGTGGAACTATATATGCATTTAAAATAGCCAAATTCTCTCGATCAGCTGTCTGGAACATCAAATCCAATAGAAACTCCCAAGAATTTGGGAAGAACTTTCTCTTCTTGTACAAAGGGTACTATTACAAAGTGTAAATGATGGAACAAGATGAGAGACCACGTAAGAAGTTAAGAGTTGCATGATGAAAGTTAAGCCATTTCAGTTAACCCATCCATCTGTTTACAATGAAGTGGTCTTTATCCTGGAGAATGGAGCTCTGGTTTAGTATAGTTTGACAGGAAGAAATCGCCAAGAAGCACAGGCTGAGGAAAATGTGTTTTCCCAATGAAAGACCATGGCTGAACTTAGTAATCACCGAAGAAAAAAATTACATTTATCTCCTGCCTTTCACATCCTTGGAATGCCCCAAGGTGTTTTACAACCCATTGGATTGAAGTGTTCCATCAGAGGGCCTGGCTCCTGGATGTAATATTAAACTAGATGCTGACTGCCCCTTCGGGTGGATAGTAAAGATACCACAGAACTTTTTCGAAGAAGAGCAGGGAAGTTATCTTTGGCCAACAGTAATCCCTCAATAGACATCACGAGAGCATTGTTGGATTGCTGATTATTACTGTATGTGGGAGCACAGTGTTTTTGACATTACAACAGTGACTGCCTTTCAAAAGTACTTCAGTGGCCATGACGCGCTTTGGTATGGCCTTGTATATATGCAAGCTTCTTCTTTCATTCTCACGGGACAAACCATTGGAATGTTAAGGAAACACAGGGTGGAATCTCAGAGGGGTTTGAACGATGTGGCTGTGAGTAAGACTAGTGACAGCCTTGTGTGAAAAGTCCAGTGGGGCCTATCTCAACATTGGGAGTAACTCGCTGCATCTCGTAACTACGTTATGGGCGTGAGGCAAGATTCTCACTGGGAATGGTGAGTTACTGGTTACCAGTCATTATTGCTTGTTAATGACCTCATTATCTGCACATCTCACCTCATTAATACGCAGCCTCCTGCTCAACCACCCACTGTGAGTAAACAGGATACTGAGAATGCTCACTGGAGAAACCAGAGCGGGTACCTGACAACTTCAGCTCACCATCAGCTCCAAGGGACCTCCACGTTGGACACTGGGCACCAGTAGCTCAGGGCACAGTGCATGGACAGGTATTAAAGGGGATGGAAGTGGGTAGCTCTACTTTTACTGTCATAGTGAGTTGTTGAAGATGTTGGAAGCATTAGTGACAGCGGTAGAACGTGAGCCACGGTGGGAATCGGGTACACTAGCAGAGATAGAGTGAGTGCGAGCTATCCTAGAGAAGAGGGTGGTACTGACACTTCCAGAGTGGAGAAGGATACTGACCCCCTTCCTACAGTGCCAGACATTCCTCAGAACCTGAAACCCCAATAACCCAGGTGGCAACCTCAGACCAGGCTGGCATGGAATGGCGCTGTGACCTCCTGGGCTGGTCCTGGGGGAAGACAATGTTCCTCCTTCTGTACCACCAGGACCGACAGGCCCCTGCCCACGAAATGGCTGCTAATTTCCCCCCCCCCAACTCCCCCGCCACCCCCAGCCGTCCTATCACGTCTGGGCCAAATGTCAGAAACCATGCAGGGCAGCCGAGACTAATGGTGATGGCCAGGATTGCCAGTCCATTGCATGATATCCCAGTTTTCCCAGGAACAGTGAGAATTGAGTGAGAGGAAGACAGGGTAGGTGGTTAATGAGGTGAGTTTGGTAAGAGACAGTGAGGATCTCACTAGGACCTTGTAGCAAGAATCCCTTCAAAAAGCCCAATGAACTAACAAGCCAAAAAAAATGTAAGATTTAGCTCATAGAAACATGAGGAGGTCATTTAACCCCCTACCCGGGTCTACTGTACCATTAAGTGAACAAGCTCAGAAAATTCACATTGGCTCCCTCCCTTAACATCTTTGGTTAATGAAAAGACGTCAATCTGAGATTTAAAATTTACAGTCAATCGAGCAACAAATGCTATGTTGTGGAGGAGAGTTTGAAGCTCTTGTCCCACCCCACCCCCTTGTGTGTCGAGATGTTTGATAATGTCAGTCCTGAAAGGTTTGGCTTTAGTATTTAGATTATGCCCCTGGCCCTAGATGCTACAATCAGCAGAAAGAGCTTCTCTCCCATCATCCTCTCTGCTTCTGATAATATCATGCAAACTTAGATCAAATTTCCTCTTCATTTTCTAAATACTGGGGTCTACGCCCGGCGTTTATGTAATTGTTCATTACAAGAATTCTCCAGAGACCAGCGTCTTTCTGGTAAACAATGCTGCACCCTCCTCTAAAACCAAGAAATCATTCCTGCTGCCCCCAGAGCTGCTAACAGTACTAATCTATTCACAGCTTTCTAGAGTGAAAGTATACCTTCCCTTGCATTGCATTCTCCGCTTCTTAAAATTAAAAAGACAGCAAAAAATGGCATTTTGATCCCTTTCTGTGCCAGTTTGTGATATTTTAATTTCTGTGCACTTTGAGTCTTCCAGGCTCCCGCATTGTTTCCAGCTTCTCGCCATGTGGATAGTACTTTACTCAATGCCCTACAGGTCTAGGCTCCCAACTGTGTATTTTTTCCACCTTGAAATTCATTTGCTTTTCCAGTCATTTAATTTATCAATGTCTCTTCGTAATTTTACACACTTCTATCTACACTTTCTGTTTCATCATTGCGGTTGTAATAAATACAATAATTAGTTAGAACTCAATGCAGATGCTTTGGTGACACCACAACTTATATTCTGTCCATTAGACTACTGACCAATGATCTTTTACTTTGTTTCCATCTGGATCAATTGTATGGGCTTAAACTTTATCTAGCTGTCCGGAAGTCCATAAAAGTAAATTCTGTAGACATTCTCCTACTCACTGTTTTAGTCACCTCTTCAAAAGTTCAATCAGTTGATCAGGCCCTAACCTTCAGAATTCCAGGCTGGTCCTCTATCGCAGCTAACAAGGCATTCAGACACACGGTGCTAGGGTAATGCCTTTGTGCTGGGCGACTGGAGCTGGAAGTCTTCCCAAAAAGGCAGACCGTCCTCAGCAGACATTGCCCTATCCGACTTTGTTTTCATCCTTAGAGCGTGGGCATGGGGCTTGACCAAGACCTAAGACAGGCTGATTAAACATCCCTCTGTGACCTTGCCCCAGTTGTTTACAGAAATTGTCATCCTCATCCCAAACAGGCCCTCACCCCCTCGCTGTCCCTCCACAGCTCCTGCACCAACTCTCACACTCCTCACTCCCTCACCCTCCAACTCCCTCGACACCCCCCACACTCTCTTACTCCCTCTCACAACTCCTGAAACCTCCTCACTCTTCTGCTCAGCCCCTCATACACACTCCCTCAACCCACTCACAGTCCCTCCCAAACCTGCAATACGTCCTCCCACACCCCTTCACTTCCCCCCCCCGCCGCCATTCCCCCCCCCCCCCCCCCACCCCCCCCCCCCCCCCCGCCTCATTCCCCCCACACTTCACTTCCTCACTTCTCCCCACCACCCTCATTCCCCCAACACCCTTCACTTCCCCCCCACCCCTCACTCCCCTCACAACCCCCATCACATCCTTGCCAGCTCATGCTCCCACCCATCCCCAAATGGACCCCACATAACTGCTCATCTCAATTTAAAGCACTTCCAAGCCCACTCCCATGTTCACATACCTAGAAGGAGTCGGAGGTCATAAGAAATTCACCTCAAACATTGTCCAAAAACCACAGGGACAAACATTTGCAGTAAAGTTGCCTCTTTTGGTTGAATTGAGAGATTTGGTGAGGAGTTCCTCTCAAGTTGTTTGTTGTTGATTGATATTTTTAAAAAAATATTTCTTGCTCTTTTTCAACTGTTGTCTTTTGCCAAGCATGGTATCACAGTATGTTACATTTTATGATCATTTCAGGAAAGAGAGTGTGGTTGGGAATTATGTGGCCTCTTGGTACCTGATATGGAAATAAGAAAAGAGAGGGCATGTTGAATAATTACTTTGTATCAGTATTTACACAACAGGGAGAAGTCAGCATGTTGGATATCCAAAGAAATTAATCACAGACAGGGACTCACGAAAATTAACAAAAACAAATTTACAGGAACAAAGAAGATATTGGGATTAAAGAGTGGCAAACTCCCATGGCCAGATGCTTTCTCTACTAAGGTTTTAAAACAAACAGGTAAGAATATCAAGGATATTACAAACCATTCATTTTCCAGACACCACCATATATAAATTGGCACAGCAGGCATGAATGTTTCAAGGTGGAGGTAGGTGGATTCCTGTTAGTCAGGGGAAATCAAAGGTTATTGAGGTCAGTGGGAAAGTTAAATTTAGAACACAAACTGATTAGCTGTAATCACTGAATGGTCTACTTAGAGTTAGAGAGATTTACAGCACAGAAACAGACACTTTGGTCCAACTCGTCTGTGCTGACCAGATATCCTAAATTAATCCAGTCCCATTTGTCATCATTTGGCCCATATCCCTCTAAACCCTTCCTATTCATATGCCCATCCTGATGCATTTTAAATGTTGTAATTGTACCAGCCTCCACCACTTCCTCTGGCAGCTCATTCCATACATGCACCATCCTCTGTGTGAAAAAGTTACCCCTTAGGTTCCGTATAAATCTTTCCCCTCTCACTTTAAACCTATGCCCTCTAGTTTCTGATCCTACTTCTGCTAATGCATACACTCTTATATATACACTTACACAATTAAAAGTAGGGCCTTGGGTAGTGTTATAGAACAGAGAGACCTAGGTGTTCAGGTACATAATTCTTTGAAGTTTGCGTCACACATAGACAGGTATTTAGAACGCTTGCCTTCATTGCTCAGATCTTTGAGTATAGGAGTTGGGATGTTATGCTGAGGTTGTACAGGACATTGGTGAGGCCTCTTCTAGAGTACTGTGTCCAGTTCTGGTCACCCTGTGAAAGGAAGGATATTATTAAGCTGGAGACGGTTCAGAAAAGATTTACCAGGATGTTGCCAGGGATGGAGGATTTGAGTTATAAGGAGAGGTTAGATAGGCTGGGAATTTTTCCAATGTAGCAAAGGAGGTTTAGGGTTGACTTTATAGAGGTTTATAAAATCATGAGAGGTATAGATAAAGTGAATGATAGGTGCCTTTTCCCTATGCTGGGGGATTTCAAGACCAGGGGACAATTTTAAGGTGAGAGGAGAAAGATTTAAAACAGACATGAGGGGCATTTTGTTTTACACAGAGAGTAGTTTGTGTTGAATGAACTTGCAGAGGAAGTGATGGATACAGGTACAGTTATAATGTTTAGAAGACATTTGGATAAGTTCATTAGGAGGAAAGGTTTGGAGGGATATGAGCCAAGTGCAGGCAGGTGGGACTAGTTTAGTTTGGGAACATGGTTGGCATGGGCTAGTTGGGCCGAAGGGTTAGTTTCTGTACTGTATGACTATATGACTCTAGTCAGGGGAATCAAAGGTTATTGTGTAGATAGGAAAGTGGAATTTGGAACACAAACTGATTAGCTATAATCTTGTTGAATGGCCTACTTCTGCTCCTAATGCATATATTCATTAAAAAAAAGCTGAGAAATAATAACCTTTATAATAACATGTGGTAGTTATGTATGTATAAGACACAACTAACGAATTAGAGGGTAAAACGGCTAGTCACTGACAATCAGAACCATCAAACCAATTTGACAATTTAGGCCAGACATCTGCTTCCCATTCCCAGTGATCTGAGAGCCTGTGCCAGGTCCTGCTGCAGGAAGTGGGGGATGGATTAAACATGGAATGGTGTTCTCCAACAATCATACAGATGAGAGATTGAGGTCTGGCAGTGGGAGCTGGCTGTCTGCCTGCCATAGACTCATTGTTACTTTTTATCTTCCTATACCTCCACTCCCCACTTTGTGTTTCCCTGCTCAATGTTATTTCAGACTTTTCCCTGTTCCCTTTTCTCATCTGGTTCTTGTTGCTTTTTCATCTTTTCTTCTGAATCTTGCATTTTGATATGACCTCATTCCTCTCCTGCCTCACTTTCTAATAACAGATGTCCTGCCAAGAAAGCCATGTTTAACATTTAAAAACAAAAAAAGATCACAATTGATCCTAAAACATCACTGAATCATTCCAACTATTTTAAAACTGGAGACAACATGTTGCATTTCCTAGTCAGTTCCATTAAGGATCTAGGATTAGGATGAATTCCAGGTGATTTTTAGTTGATCTGTGAATACAGAACTCGAAACAAGAGAACTGAAAATGTGTAAATGGGAGACAAGTGACATCAGAAATGAAACCATTCGAATATTTATTTGGCTGAAAAACACAACACAAAACACAATTTTGGCGAAAGGATGAAAACAAACATTCTGTGTGGGGGCCTTACAGATTTTGTTTTCATTTGTTCACAGGATGTGGGCAGCATTGACTATCTCACGTTGCCCTGGAGAAACTGGTAATGAGCTGCCTTCTTGAATCTCCGCAGTCTGTGTGGTGAAGGTATACCCGCACTGGTAGAGAGGGACTATTAACCAGGTTATTAACCAGTGACAGCGAAAGAACAGTGATGTAAGGTACAGACAGTTGGTGGATTGAAGTGTATCTTTTAGATGGTACACACTGTTGCAACTGTATGTGATGGTGGTGGAGGGAGTTAATACCCAGCCCTGCTGGGTCTTCACCATCCCCCCAGACCTCCCCCTTACTGAGGACGAACGGTCAGTCCTCAGTAAAGGGCTCACCTTTATTCCCCCACACCCTAACATCAATGAATACCGCTCACGCTTGGACGTTGAACAGTTTTTCCGTCGCCTCTGCATCCGCACTTACTTCTTTAATCGTGAGCCTAACCCTCCGTCTACTAACGCCTTCTCCCGCCGCCAACACACCCCCTCCTCCTGGACACCATCCCAAGGCCTCCTACCTTCCCTCGACCTCTTCATCTCCAACTGCCGTCGAGACATCAATTGCCTCAACTTTTCCACCCCTCTCACCCACTCCAACCTCTCCCCCGCAGAACGTGCAGCCCTCCGCTCCAATCCCAACCTCACCATAAAATGCGCGGACAAGGGAGGCGCAGTTGTAGTATGGCGCGCTGACCTCTACATCGCCGAGGCCAGACGCCAACTCTCCGACACCTCCTCCTACCGCCCCCTTGATCATGATCCCACCCCCGACCACCAAACCATCATCTCCAAAACCATCCACAACCTCATCACTTCAGGTGACCTCCCACCGACAGCCTCCAACCTCATCATTCCCCAACCCCGCACCACCCGCTTCTATCTCCTTCCCGAAATCCACAAACCTGACTGCCCTGGTCGACCCATTGTCTCCGCCTGCTCCTGCCCCACCGAACTTATCTCCACTTATCTCGACTCCATTTTCTCCCCCTTGGTCCAGGAACTCCCCACCTACGTTCGTGATACCACCCACGCCCTCCACCTCCTCCAAAACTTCCGATTCCCTGGTCCCCAACACCTCATCTTTACCACATACAATCTGTCCCTATACACATGCATTCCCCATGCAGATGGCCTAAAGGCCCTCCGCTTCTTCCTGTCCCGCAGGCCCGACCAGTCCCCCTCCACTGACACCCTCATCTGCTTAGCTGAACTCATTCTTACCCTTAACAACTTCTCTTTCAATTCCTCCCACTTCCTATAGACAAAGGGTGTGGCCATGGGTACCCGCATGGGCCCAAGCTACGCCTGCCTCTTTGTAGGATACGTGGAACAATCCCTCTTCCATACCTACACTGGCCCTAAACCCCACCTCTTCCTCCATTACATCGATGACTGTATCGGTGCCGCCTCGTGCTCCCACGAGGAGCTCGAACAGTTCACCCACTTCACTAACACCTTCCACCCCAACCTTAAGTTCACCTGGACCATCTCCAATACCTCTCTCTCCTTCCTGGACCTCTCTGTTTCCATCTCTGGCAACCACCTGGAAACCAATATCCATTTCAAGCCTACCGACTCCCACAGCTATCTAGAATACACCTCCTCTCACCCACCTTCCTGCAAAAATGCCATCCCCCATTACCAATTCCTTCGCCTCTGCCGCATCTGCTCCCGAGATGAGGTATTCCACTCCCGGACATCCCAGGTGTCCTCGTTTTTCAAAGACTGCAACTTTCCCTCCACAGTGGTCGAAAACGCCCTCAACCGTGTCTCTCGCACTTCCCGCAACTCATCCCTCACACCCCGTCCCCGCAATAACAAAAACAGAATCCCGCTCGTCCTCACATACAACCCCACCAACCTCCACATCCAAAGCATCATCCTCTGACACTTCTGCCATCTGCAATCTGACCCCACCACCAAAGACATTTTTCCCTCCCCACCATTATTTGCTTTCCAGAGGGATCACTCTCTCCGTGACTCCCTTGTCCGCTCCACACCCCCTCCAGCCCCACCACACCCAGCACTTTTCCCTGCAACCGCAGGAGGTGCTACACCTGCCCCTACACCTCTCCCCTCATCCCCATCGCAGGCCCCAAGAAAACCTTCCACATTAAACAGATGTTCACCTGCACATCTGCTAATGTGGTATATTGTATCTGCTGTTTCCGATGTGGCTTCCTCTACATCGGGGAAACCAAGGGAGGCTTGGGGACTGCTTTGCAGAACACCTACGCTCGGTTCGCGACAAACGACTGTACCTCCCAGTCGCGAACCACTTCAACTCCCCCTCCCACTCCTTGGACGACATGGCCATCCTGGGCCTCCTCCAGTGCCACAACGATGTCACCCGAAGGTTGCAGGAACAGCACCTCATATTCCGCTTGGGCACTCTGCAGCCCAATGGAATCAATGTGGACTTCACAAGCTTCAAAATCTCCCCATCCCCAACCGCATCCCAAAACCAGCCCAGCTCGTCCCCGCCCGTCCCCGCCTTCCTAACCTGTCCTTCCTCCCACCTATCCCCTCCTCCCACCTGAAGCTCCACCCCCATCTCCTACCTACCAGCCTCATCCCGCCTCCTTGACCTGTCCGTCCTCCCTAACTCCCCACCTACACTCACCTTTACTGGCTCCATCCCCGCCTCTTTGACCTGTCTGTCTCCTCTCCACCTATTTTCTCCTTTATCCATCTTCTATCTGCCTCCCCCTCTCTCAGAAGCCCCTTCCCCTCCCCCATTTCTGATGAAGGGTCTAGGCCCGAAACGTGAGCCTTCCTGCTCCTCTGATGCTGCTTGGCCTGCTGTGTTCATCCAGCTCTACATGTTGTTACCTCAGATTCTCCAGCATCTGCAGTTCTTACTATCTCTATTGTTTCATTATTTTCAGATCAGTTCTCATCTTGTAAAGCCAGTCAGAAGAAGCAAGAAGTCACTGGTTGCAGCAGAAACTAACATCCAATTACAATCACTGGAGAGAGGCACGACAATTCTCAACATTTTACTGGAATTAAACAGTAGATAATGCTGCCTGGTACATAGATGGCACATTTATAGAGATCTCTATTCTCTTTTCACACTGCTGTGAGAATTCTTAGTCCATTAACAGTAATTGATATACTGCTGAATGAATAACCAGTTAAGAGCCACTGATCGCTGTTCCTGTGGAGTTCTCGTAGAATCATAGAATCCCTACAGTGTGGAAACAGGCCCTTTGGCCCAACAAGTCCACACCGACCCTCAGAGCATCCCACCAAGACCCATCCCCCTATAACCCAACTAATCTACACATCCCTGAACACTACAGGCAATTTAGCATGGCCAATCCACCTAACCTGCACATCTTTGGACTGTGGAAGGAAACCAGAGCACCTGGAGGAAACCCATGCAGACACAGGGAGAATGTGCAAACTCCACACAGACAGTCACCCAAGGCTGGAATCGAACCCCTGTCCCCGGCACTGTGTGGCAGCAGTGCTAACCACTGAGCCACTGTGAATTCTGTAGTCATTAAATGAAAATTTCAAAAACTGAATGTATTTTTAATAAAGTAACAGTCTAGGTCCATACACCACAGTGAGGGAGTGGGGGCTGGATGGTGTCTGTGGAATTGCAACATCCCAAAAAGGAGTTGACACTTTCAGGAGAGAAGTAAAACTTGGAAATAAAAGCTTTTAAACATTGCTTAAAAGGTGAGTAGAAGTTGAATTTTTATGTGTGGTCCTCATCAGAAGCAGAACACAAGGAAAATACTTAAAAAAAAAAATGCCATTTTATACAGAATGAGAGAGGGTTGATTGATTGGACCATTATAGGCACAATGATATCTCTCAAGCAAGTATATTGCTTGTGTCCATCTTTGATACATACACAACAAAGTTTCAACTTCTACTCTCAGCAACATTTTATGTTCTGTGGTACCAAGCATTTATTTAAAATACAGGTTAAAAGTGTTGTAAAAGTGTAGTTGTTATTGGCTTGCAAATGATAGAAGTTATAACTAAGAAAATCGAATTATGGACTCAATAATTAACGCTATAGAACTTCTGGTGCATGGTTGAATTATCTGTTAAAACTAAATAGCCTTTAGAGGCAAAGGGGACTTGGTGATAAATAAAGGTTCTCATAAATAGCATACAAACTTCATGAGATCTCTAATTATTACCGATTTATATTAGATTATATAATATTTATTCACAGAGGGCAGTGGTTCATGCTGTCAGTCAATGCAGAGGTGCTTACTGACCCAGGGTCTAATAATGCAACTGGGGTCTTGGGAAAACCTTGCTGCATGGTCAGAAGATAACAAGGCGTAGAGCTGGATGAACACAGCAGGCCAAGCAGCAT
>NC_063355.1:11059876-11111625 GCF_021869965.1 Rhincodon typus
CTCTCTCTATTTACTTCAGAGCCCCCTTCCCCTCCCCCATTTCTGAATAAGAGTCCCGAACCGAAATATCAGCTTTCCTGCTCCTCTGATGCTGCTTGGCCTGCTGTGTTCATCCAGCTCTACACTTGTTATCTCAGATTCTCCAGCATCTGCAGTTCCTACTATCTCTGCATGGTCAGAAGACCTGACTTGATTTTCATCATCTGAACAGTTCACCAGGTACAAGCATTACAGCCTAGTTAGGATCAAAAATTTACAAAGTGTATAAGCACATGTAACAGAAGCAAACACACTTAGGAAAACCTAACAGGAATTAAAAACACATTCTGGGTTCAGAAATTTCTCCCTTCTCTGTTCACTTTAACTGGTACTCATTTTCCCTTCTGATCTGTACCTCCCAAGCTTAAGTGTTTTACATTGTACATATTTCAACTTGTGTAATTGACACTGAATTGCAGCCTGTCTGAATAACAATTATACAGTAATAGTGAGACCTTGGTTACTTTGTGCTAATTAGAAAACATCTTTGTTCCTCTATTGTGATTACTTCTTCTATGAATTTGATAGCTGTAAACACCACACAATGCAATTAAACATAACTCCAAGGGATTCACCTATCTCAGAAGGTCTAGCATTAATCCAAATTCAGAATGCCATTATGACCTGTAATTTATTCAGATATCAGGCGTCATTACTCACTTAACATGTAGGAAACATTATGATGATGTGACATTTATAGCAATTTTTAATGCATTTAGTCAGCCTTCTGTGACAATATTCACAGGAGCAAACATCAATTGCAACAGTCATAGGGTTTGAAATAGGGTTCGAAGTGGGATATAATTTGACCAATGTTTTTGGATGCAATTCAGTCCTCACTTTAAAACCATATATCTTGTGCTCACCTGTAAAAGATAAAAAAAAAACAAATGAAGCATTAGGTAGAGTTGAATAGCAAAATGTCAGGCAATTTGGCAAGTAGAGTTAGCTGGTGTTCAGGACTTTGTGGGCAGTACAGGCTGTGGCAGTATAGTACCATCACTGACAAGTGTGTTGAGAGCTGTTTAAGTAAACAACTATCTGAGTCGAACACAATATTAATAATGACATATAAAATTGGCACTTGTATGTAACAAAGCTATAGAAGTGGACACGATTTGTACAAGCAGCTTTTACTTGACCGATTATTTTAAAATGGCTATGTATACATTTTATGCAATTTAGTTGATGGAATAAAAAATTTAAAAGTCTGTCCTATAAAAGTACATGTAGCAAATAATAGTTCCAAGATTATTCAGCTAGTTAAATATGATTCTGCTTTTGGGGCTCTCATTTAGTCAATATGGACAAAAAAATCAATCAGAAGCAACTGCTGACTTCTAGTCTTCAATCTGTTGTGTGAGGACAGTCAAGTAAGAATTTATATATTGTAACAACTGTTTTCTATTGGAGTTAAATCCAGGATCAGGCAACTGAGCTCACATTGGGTAAATCCATCATGGTGACATGTTTTATGTATTTATTCTGCACAGTTATGCGGTTACCACCTGTCAATCAACAGCAACAAGATATTTTTAACTCTAAGAAACATTCTTTGCACAATCACATTGGGGGTTTGGTTTAGTACTTTCCTGCGGCTATCTTTGCATTGACTCAATAGTCTCTGCCCAACAACATACCATTTCATCAGTAATGACCAGAAGTTTTTTTTGGAGGTAGCCAGAAACCATGCTCATCGGAACACTCCAATTTTATGACTCATGATTCACCAGTCAAAAACTGGAGAATGTTGTTTGTCGTTAATCAAGTTTTTCAAAGTAGAATCCTTTTCTTACCTTTTCATAGCAACACTACAGTAGGATTCTGAGTATATTACTTGATTTTTCTGACAGTCATTCTAAAATATCCTAGAAGCCTCTGAATATGACTGCAAACCATCTATTTGAAATAGTGACTAGTTTAGATCATACTAACTAAGCAGGTCAATAAAGCAGTCACTATTTATAGAAAATAGCACTTGGTGCAGTTGCTTGATGCCCTGTTAGGCCGAGATCTGAGAATGTCTGGAGGAGGCCTCAAGAATTGTCTGATAAATCACTATGCTGTCACAGAATTTTATTGTTCATAGTCACTACAATATTCTATAATGTATATATTTTGTAAAATGGAACAGGTTTGAGTACCCTGCCAGTTTAATTTTAATATTTATTTAGTATCATGAATACATCTCAAAGTTACCAAGGTTTGGAAAAGGGATTTTTATCTGATAAAATTTCAAAGAACATCAATTTAGGGGCAAGTTTGTAAAAAAAAAAGTAGAGTACTAGGGAAGAAAAAATAATATCCCAAATAAGTCACATGTGCTAGTGGTTAGCTAGGGAGTCTGAAGCCATTGCTTGTAGAAAAGCAACAGTGTTGACAGAATCCAAACTCCTAGCTCTATCAAGAGGCGACAGATCAGCATTCTGAGAGTTGTTCCAACAGTCACTGCCCAATGGAAACTAAGCAACTGCCTGCTTTCAATCACTATTTGGGGTTTCTTTTCTGTAAGTGTGTGCGAGAAGTATAGTATGAGAGATTACATTATATATATGAGACAGAAATAACATGCAATTATCTGAAGTCTTTGATGATGTCCCAGAAACAACATGATGGAACTAGTTTTGAGAAAAAAACATGTTGGGATAAATATTTCACACAGATAATGTCCCTGCTTTTTAAAATAGTGCTGGGGTGTTGTTGACATCCACCTAAGAGTAGACAGGGCCTATTTAAAAGGCAGTGCTCAAATAGCCTGGCACTCCTTCAGTTCTGCTCAGTGCAGCATCAGCCTAGATTTAGTATTTAAGTCTCTGGAGTAGAACTTGAATATTTAACTTCTAACTCAGGGGCAAGAGAAGTGGGTACATGTAAGATAAACAAGCATGAGATTAAAAAAAACCCGAAAGAACTGTGGATGCTGTAAATCAGGAACAAAAACAAAATCGCTGGAAAAACTCAGCAGGTCTGGCAGCAACAGTGAAGGAGAAATCAGAGTTAACGTTTCAGGTCCGGTGATCCTTCCTCGGAACTGATGGTGGCTGGGAAAACGTCAGTTTATATGCAGAAAATGGGGAGGTGGGTGGGGTAGGGAGTAAACGATAGGATAGAGGCCAAAGAGAGAGAAAGACAATTGGACAGACAAAGGAGTTGCTAACGATCAGACTGGGAGGGTGAATAGTTGTTAATGGGGACTATTAGTGATTAACAACAGGGGGTGTGTGATGGCAGGCTATGTGGTAACAAGGCCTGGTGTGTGGGGTGGGGGGCTCGGACATGGGAGAATTTAGGCCCTAAAATTATTGAACTCAATATTGAGTCCGGAGGGCTGTAGGGTCCCCAAGCGGAAAATGAGGTGTTGTTCTTCCAGCTTGTGTCGAGCTTTGCTGGAACACTGCAGCAAGCCACAGACAGAGATGTTGGCCAGGGAGCAGGGTGGTGTGTTGAAAATGGCAGGCAACAGGTAGTTCAGTGTCTTTTTTGTGAGCAGAACGTTCTGCGAAGCGGTCGCCAAGTCTACACTTCGTTTCCCCAATGTAGAGGAGACCACATTGTGAGCAGTGAATGCAGTAGACTAGATTCTGGGAAGTTCAGGTGAAGTGTTGCTTCATCTGGAAGGAATGTTTGGGCCCTTGGATACTGGGGAGGGAGGAGGTAAACGAGCAGGTGTTGCACCTTCACCGGTTACAGGGGAAGGTGCCGTAGGGCTGTGGGGAAGTGTTGGGGGTGAAGGAAGTGCAGACCAGGGTGTCCCAGAGGGAATGGTCCCTGTGGAAGGCAGACAAGGAAGGGGAGGGGAATATGTGTCTGGTGGTGGCATCTTGCTGGAGATGGCGGAAATGATGTCTGATGATCTTCTGGATGTGGATGCTAGTGGGATGGTAGGTGAGGATAAGGGGAACCCTATTGCTGTTGCAGGAAGGAAGAGAAGGGGCGAGGACGGAAGTGCAGGAGATGGGTCAGACCGAGTTGAGGGCTCTGTCGACAACAGAGTTGTTGTTGAAGCATGAGATTAAAGTATGCAGATTTTTTAAAAGACAGGATCAATTTAAATGTGCTCCAAGTTTAATAAAAGCATACACTGACAAGCTAATTTTACCATATTGAAGGCATTGGCAATAAATGCAGCCCTTTTGAAATACAGCATTTTAAAAGAATTAATGATTTTGTTTCTTTTGTTTGAATATTAGAAATTTAGCTCTGGCATACCAAATATTGAAAATAGGAATGAAGCTGAATTAGCATGTTCGATGACTGAAGTTTAAGTGCAGTACCCTCTGATTCTTTGATTGGGATGTAGTCATACATAGAGATTATATTTGGATCGGTTAAATAAAGGTGGTGGGGCATATCAGTTAGGGTACTACTGTTAAGAAATGTCTCCTTTACCAGAAAACAGTTCCTGAAGGTTTCTGTACCTTGCTAACTGAAAAGGCATTTCAAGCCATACATGTTTGAAGACAACATTCATAGAATCCCTACAGAGTGGAAACAGGCCCTTCGGCCCAACAAGTCCACACTGAACCTCAGTGCATCCCACCCAGACCCATCCCCCTATAACCCACCTAAGCTACACATCAATTTAGCATGGCCAATCCACCTAGCCTGCACTTTGGACTGTGGGAGGAAACCCACGTAGACACGGGGAGAATGTGCAAACTCCACACAGATACCCAAGGCTAGAATTGAACCTGGGTTCCTGGTGCTGTGAGGCAGCAGTGCTAACTGCTGAGCCACTGTGCTACCCCAAGTTATGTCTTGTTCAGAATGATCTTTGATGAAATAGGGAAAAGCTTAAAACCTCCCTGCCAAAGGAATCAAAAGCGTTCCACAGCTCTGCTGAGTACTGATCTGGAACAAAACCAAGATGATTAGGTGAGGGGACCAAATCTAATGACTTCTAGTTTGCGGAGGCCATAAAATGGCTGCAAAAGGATATAAATGGTTGAGTGGGCAACATCATGAGAGTTAGAAAATAACGTGGGGCAATGTAAAATTATCTACTTCAAGAGGAAGTAGAAGACGAAACAGAACATTTTTTTAAACCGAGCCTGAAATGTTGGTATTCAAAAAAAACCCTTGTACACTAATCACAAATTTGGCACACATAGACAAAGCACTTAGGAATACAATTGACATCTCAGCCTTCGTTGCAGACAGTTTGAAGTGCAAAGAGTGAAGATGTTTTATTGCAGCTGAAAAGGGCTTTGGTGAGACCACACCTAACGCAAATGTACAGTTCTCCCCGTTACCCAAAGGGAGTGCAGTGAAGACTCACCGAGCGGAATGGTGGAATAATAGTGCCCCGGCTCAGAAGTCTGGGAAGATAGGTTGGCTATTTCAGTTTGGTAGAGGAAATATTGCTTCATTCAAAAAAAAACTATGAATCTTCAAATTCCCTACCCCATTGAGTTGTGGAGATTCAACTGCTGAATATATTCGAGTTGCAGATTGATAAATGTTTGGATACTAAGGTAAGTAAGAAATTAACAATAATTTGTGATAATCTGGAACTGATATACATCGGTCATGATTATACTCGAGAAGGGGGAGTAGGCTGGGTTTGCCAAATGCCATCCTATTTTCCCAGCTCTGAAAATACCATCAAATGAGAAAGGGTGCAGCACCGAAACTATCAGCCAAATATATTTGTCTCACAGGCTAGATCATGTCTGAAAAAAGCCATTTCTATATGACACTGGAAGTTTGATGAACACCAGTGTTCATTCAGCCAGTCATCTCTTTCAGCGGAAGAATGGAAAAGAAAAAAAGTCAGATGATAACATTAGTTAGTTCCAAACTATAAACTTCATATGATGTGATATTTTCTGCAGCAGCGTGTGGGATTCATGTAAGTGCTGTTTTAAGCTTTTGCTAGGAGTAAGTGAGTGAGAAACTACAGTTTGTGGGGCTTCAGAAAGTTAGGATTTAGAAGGTTTGACCAAAAGCACAAATCCTCCACGCTCTGATAGTGAACAATTTTCACGTATAACCTCAGCATTTCTAAATTTATTTTTAACATGTTTAATGATGAACTAGTTGTATGGACTAAGTGCTGGAATGTTTGAAGGTCATAATATGCTTCATTAAGATTAAGATTGACTTTAAAAACAAAGTGAATTAAAACCTTTCCCACTAAAAACAAACTGGGCCAGGAATTGGAGATGCAGAGATTTTAGCCACATTTCCTCCTATTTCATTGAAATAGCAGCCTTGGACCCCTTGTTACTTTTGCTTAGTGTGTCTTGCTCCCTCCCAACATTTGTCCTTTAACAAAGTTTATAGCCTCACTTCACCAGTATTTCCTACTTTAACTCCATACAATCCTTTTGTCTAATAAATATCTCAAGACACTACATTGAAAGGTTATGCTAAGATAGCTGGTGTGTTTTGGCACGTTATAAATTATTGCCAGCAGGTGGTTAATCTGTGCAACTCATTGCCGTGGAGGCAAAATCATCTGTGTTTTTACAATTGAGATTCTTGATCGGTAAGGGAATCAAGGATTACAGGGAAAAGACAGGAGAAAAGGGTTGGGAAATCGGAGCACTTGACTGGCCTAATGGCCTAATTCTGCTCGCGTCTATGGTGTCACACATGGTATGACTAAAAGCAGTATCATATCTTGAGGGGGGAGGGGTGAGAGAGGAGGAATGCTGCTAGGAGTGTACACAAAATGAAATTGCAAATGCTGGAAGTTTCTGCCTGACTGTTCACACCTCTGAATGGTCATCAAGTGGGTGTGTGCAGTAACCACTTCTCACCAACCAAAGCAACTTAGAAGTATTTTATAATCTGCAGAAAAGTAACTGAAAAAATGTTTCTGCAGTGATTTAGCTTTTTAATCTAATGAAATTCTGCCATATTGAACACAACAAAGGTAACTTTTATGATACATGTTTTTCAGCACAGAGAGGTTTTTAAGGTGAATGTGTTCACATCAACATTCATCAAGCTGATTCCCCCCTGGCAGGACATCAACTTCACAAATCGATGCAATCCCAAAAAAATCCATTTTAAAGGATATTTGCAATAAACAAAAATAACCAATTCTAATAAAAAGTAACCTTGCAGAACACTACAAAATAAACCACACAGGTGCACTTAAACTTTTGGTTTTATTTACAAAGGAATCTTGACTGCGCATGTTATGTAGAGATGAAAGATATTGTTCATTTCCAGGGCCAGAAACACACCTGATGTACAAGGATTGTACAGTACTCATTCAGTCCATCTGACTGCTTTGAGCAAAGCCAGAATCTATAAAATGGCTTCATCAACTTGTCTAGTCTACGGCACGATAACATTACACTCAGTTGTTTTCAAGAAAACAATACCATCTTTAAAAAATAATAACCTGACACTCTGGGTGTATGTTTAGGAGAACATGTCGGGGGCTGGGGACAGGAAGAAGTGGGCATGGAAGAAGAATTTGAAGCATTGTTTGTATTAATTTGTTTTGGTTCCAGGCCTTGCACTCTATTAGGAAATCTCTGGGCTTGAAGACTACAGTTGCCATCTTGTTCACACAATGATGACGGGAATTCTAGAGGCACGCAAACCTTCGGTTTGATTCACGTTCTATTGTATATTAAATTGCTGCTACCACAGCAGCCAAAGTCAATGTCTACCAGAAAAAGTTCTGTGAACTGAATACAAACCCAAGGTACAAAACAGATACTGCTTGTAAACTTGGACAAGATTACACTTATCAACATATGTAGAGCTAACAATGCACATTTAAACAAATGTATACAAAAAAGAAATATTTACAAGGATACACCACTACAATCAAGAGGGTTTAGATAACGAGTACCGCTATGATACATGCATTAGCTAAATTAATCAAACCAAGAAAAGAAATGGGGAAAACCATAAAAAGTTAACTTTTTTGCTACACCAATCATAATTGTGCAAGATCAACTGGGGTCATGAACACAGGTACAAGTGCAAACTACAATTACGTGTTTAAAGTCACATATTATGGTAAAAGAGCATCTTGGAACAGGGAACAGTGGGTCTTATACTGAAGCAATATTTAATGCTATACATGCTAAAATTTACAACAGGCCATTTAAGTACACAACATGATTCATCTTGGCGTCTTTACCTTTCTGGATCATTGCAACAAAACATCAGATGTAAAGTTAATTACAGCATAGATTTTACTGCATACCCAACTTGTGTCTGTGGGGGGAGGGGAGGAAATAGGAGTCACCGCACAGATAATTACGGAATTCAAGATATGTCGCTGCCTTGTCTTCTTCTTCAGGCTAAAGTTCAAGACAAACCAAACGGTCGTTGACTTGGTGCTGGTCCCTTTAAACAGGCTTCTTCAAGTTGCGTCTTCTATATGGCAGCTGTATGTACAAGATTAGTTTTGACATCTTGTCATTAAAAAGGTGGACTTCTTGTTCCTTTTTCATTTGTAATATACATGGTAGGGCGTGTGTCTGTTGCTAATCCAAAGACTGCAAATGGGTTGGATTAATTGTACAAGGTCTGCATTCCATAAAAGGAAAAGAAAATTCCTCCACAACCATTTTTGTTAACAATTTAAGCACCGATCTTGCTTGATGAGAAGAATGAAACCACATGACACAAATCTTCTGGTGCCCACCATATGTCATTCCTGCTCTTAGCTGCACTTCATCCTATCATACTTCCAGGAATCGAGAACTGTTTGCCTTGGAGTGGAATGGCTCTGACCACATACGCCGTAAATCACCCTGAGGAAACAAACACTACATGACACAAATGATAGTGACTACCCAAATAATAATGTGCATTTAAAAATGCCTTTAATGTGAAAATATGTACCAAGATACTTAGGAAGGTTGGCAAACAAAATTTAACAGCAAACCACACAAGCAAATGTTGGTGAAAGATAGGATTATTTTACAAGAGCATTCCAAAATAATACAACATCTCAATCCCACCATCAACAAAAACAAGCTTTCGTTCAGCCTGTGCTCAAAAGAAACCAATGGATTCCTAGCAGGTGCTTCTAAGAAGTGGATATTAATGCATTTTATGTTGCCTTTATATTGTGAAATGTTTCAAGGACCATCCAGTAATACAATCTGGATATCTGTCTTTCCGAACACACAACAGTCTCTCACTTGTGAGTTTGTAAATCTGCTTTTCTGCTTCATCAATATAGCTGACTGCAGACAAATGTAACTCTTTCACTTTTTCATACAAATAATCTTAGCATCTTAAACCCTGAAAGCATGAATCTATGATTTTGCATCAGGTCGGATTAAAGTAAAAGCAAGGAATTTGTCTCACACATTTGATCTGTGACTACATTAACGGCAAACAGCATGCACACCCATAGATGGTATAGGACACAAAATACAAAACTGTAAGAGTGCTGTGTGGTGCTTTCCCAAAACCGATTATCGCATTGTCTCTACAGCAGGTCAGCAAACAAACCCCATACTGTTAATACCGTAATCTTTCTATGACGACCTTTGCTCCATCAAGATCATGCATTAACAGTGGGAAGACCCAAGTCACTATTTACAATCCTATCGTAAATTGTGTTTCCACTGAAATAGTCTCTGTCCCTCTTCTAGCTCTCTATCAGGTTGAATCAGACCATGCAGACCAATTAGCCAGGCTTAAAACCAAGACAATCACCAAAACTTTAAAGTTTTTGAGAAGATTTGCAGCTTGGGTTGTGGATGAGGTTGTATAGACTCACTCGCCAAGCCAGTGCGTTTGGTTGCAAACGTTTTGTCACCCTGCGAGGTAACATAGTCAGTTCGTCTCTGGTGAAGTGCTCTGTCCTGCTTGTTATTTACAGGTCTCAGTTTGCTGGGGTGGTTGGTATTACTTCCGGTTCTGTTTTATAGTGTCTTGTATATCAGTTCCAGTTCAACGTTTGTTGATGGAGTTCCAGTTAGAATACCAGGCCTTGCATGGTATTTTGTATATTACGTTAGTTTTATTGGTTGTGGGTATGGGATCCTTTACATTTGTCAGTAGCTGTTGGTCTGTGGCCTACTCTGGTACCTAGGGGTCTGAGTAGGCTTGTGGTTATCTCTGATACGTCTCTGATGTACGGTAGGGTGACTGGTGTGATTGGCCGTGTTGTCTCTTCTTGTTGTGGTCTGTGACAGAGGTAATGGCGGATTGTGCTTTTTGGGTATCCATTCCTTTTAAAGACTCTGTATAAATGCTCCTGTTCTGCTTTGCACAATCCCAGGTTGCTGCAGTGTGTTGTGGCTTGTTTGAATAATGTCCTGATGCAGCTCTGTTTATGGGTGTTGGGGTGGTTGCTTATACAGAACGTAAACAAAAAGACCACACATACGGACCAGATACTTAATTACACTGTCAACCACCCTAACACCCATAAACACAGCTGCATCAGGACATTATTCAACCAAGACACAATACACTGCAGCAACCTGGGATTGTGCAAAGCAGAACAGGAGCATTTATACAGAGTCTTTAAAAGGAATGGATACCCAAAAAGCACAATCCTCCGTTACCTCTGTGACAGACCACAACAAGACGACAACATGGCCAGACACACCAGTCACCCTACTGTACATCAGAGACATATCAGAGATGACCACAAAACTACTCGGACCCCTAGGTATCAGAGTAACCCCCAAACCAACAACCACCCTGCAACAGCTACTGACTAATGTAAAGGATCCCATACCCACAACCAATAAAACTAACGTAATATACAAAATACCATGCAAGGACTGTGAGAAACATTACATAGGCCAAACTGGAAGAAAACTGACAATAAGGACACACTAACACCAACTAGCCACCAAGAGACATGACCAATTCTCACTGGTCTCAATGCACACGGACAAAGGAGGACACAAATTTGACTGGGACAACACATCCATAATAGCACGAGCCAAACAGAGACATGCCAGGGAATTCCTGGAGGCCTGGTATTCCAACCGGAACTCCATCAACAAACATTGAACTGGACCCGATATACAAACCACTGAGAAACAGAACCAGAAGTAATACCAACCACCCCAGCAAACCGAGGCATATAAATAACAAGTGGGACAGAACACCGATGCTTCACTGGAGGCGCACTGACGATGTTACCTAGCAGGGTGACAAAACGTCTGCAACTAAACACACCGGCTCAGCGAGCAAGTCTACAACCTCAATCACCAAAACTACTGACATCCACTTCCATTATTCCCCACTCATGCCATCTGCACCCTCCAGCCAAAAAACAGCTTATTACACACTACTGTCACTACATGACTGATTTTATTGTGTCCTTCTATCCTTCACCCTCCAAGACACCAATGCACACAAACTCCTGTTACCCAAATACTGTCCTGCTCATTTACGACATCAGATATCATTCACCTACTCTAATACTCTTTCCATCAATTCACAAATAAAACATTTCAGTTCTCAACTGAGAACTTTTCTATAGCCATGTCAAAACCCATTGTTGCAACCTACTCCAGTGTGGCTTAATTGTACATTTAGTCTACAGTATTGGCCTTCTGTGCGCTCCTTTCATGCCCTCCAGTGCTGGTGTACTCTAACTCTCTCAATCTAGGTTTCTTCTTAGTTTCTCTTTGGCTTTAAGATCGCTTAAGAAAGAGCTTGCATTGATATCTGCCTTCAGAACATCCCAAAGTGCTCCACAGCTAATAATGTAAAGTTGAAGTTCATTTGGACAGGACAACAGCAAAGAAATAGATGACTGGGTAATCTGATTTGGTGGTCTTGGTTGAGAGAGAGTATGCAGAGAAATCTTGCGTGGGGTTTTTAATAGTTGTAGGAGATGACACAGGCTCCCAATTTGAAGTCTCATAAAAAAGACTGCACCTGTCTCAGTAATGTAGATTATACAGTCAATTCTTGAACGAAGTGCATCAGATCCTGAATGCTGACAAGATGGACATGGAAAAGGATGTTTCCCCTTGTAGTCAAGTCCAGGGCTAAAAAGGTGCTGAAATTTGAGGTCCCACGTTTTGGACAAGGATGAGTAGAAATATTCTTTCTGAGAGCTGAGCAATTTTGTAGCTCTGTGCCTCAGAAGCCAGTGGAGGCGATAGGGTCACTAAATATTGTAAAGCAGAGATGGAGAGATTTGTGCTAGACAAGGGGATGAAAGATTAGCACAGTGGATGGGAATGTGGAATTTGAAATAAGCACATCAGCCATGAATTTACTGAATGACAGGTCCATCTACTCTGCTCCTATTTTGTATATGACGACTCTGGAGTAGGTTTGCCACAAAACGGAGCAAGAATCATTCTGCACCTGCTTATTTTGAATTGATCTGATCTTACTATGATTCATGTACAAGTACTGGTGTACAGGAATTCCCAGACATTTCAGTGCAAAACCTCACCAGAAAAATACATTTAAAAGTACCTCTGTCACTAGGTTCACTGTCATTGCTGCTTCTCCAGTCTGGCTGGATAGCTTTGTACTCTGTACACCCGGTCTATCCTTCTTCAGTCATTAAAAGCTCTTTCAAAACATGGGTGACCCTTTGAAGTGGGGATGATTTCTGACTTGCCTTAATTGTTAAATTACTGATACGACTGTGTATAGTAATCTGCTTCCTAACATTCTCACTGAGGCAAAAATGTGCCAGAGAGCGTAGCTATTAAATACAAGTCCCCTTCATTAATCCACTGCATTCAAAAAAGGAAAAGGAGCTCAAGATATTCATGGCAGAATTATACTATTAAAAACAAGTACTCTCCCAGGCTGAGCAGCAGTATAGCTTATAAAACATGCCAAACAATGGAAGCAAACAAGGGACAGATCTTCCTAACCCATCAGAACTCATGCTCCTTTTCCTGGTGTAAACAACTGCAGCTAACCTCATTTTCGCACACCAAGGGTAATAAAATTAAAATGCACATGATGATTCTGATCACCTACAATTTCCCTTTCCACTTGCTGAAATCAATTCAACAAAACTTTAAAATATATTGCATATCAAGGCATCATTCCAACAGAAGTAACAGCTATGGGATGCTACCTGACAACTGTAGGGCCTGAATGGCATCAGCCTATTCTGAAAACATAGCTGTCAATTATAACTTGTGCGTTATAAGACCTTTAACGTAGTAAAACACTCCAAGGTGCTTCACGAGTGTTACAGTACAAAACCTGAAAGCCGCCACACAAGACAGATGGCCAAAAGCTTTGTCAAAGAGGGCTGTTATAATTTACTACTTAAAAGAAGAGAGCAGCTGTGAGGCAGCTGGGTTTAAAGGGGGGAGGATCCCAGACCTAGACCCAAATCCAAATGTACAGACGTGAACGGAGAGCATTTAAGACTGGGATACTGAGGAGCGCAGAATTAGAGAAGTACAAATATTCTTGAGAGTTGTAGCTGGAGGTAATTACAGAGATGGTGAGTGTCAAGGCCATTAAGGATTTTAAAAAGTGTGGCAGAACTACCTGAAAAGTCAGAAACTAGAGTCCAAATGGCCGAATTCTGAAATTCTAATGCAATAAATTTATAACCTCAGGTAGCTCAGGAAATAGGGCTGGTTAGCAGATAGTATTCCCCCTAATTTTTTTTGTTTAAACCAGCGATACGGGCCTCTGAAGCTGGCGCCTGGCAGTAACTTTTGGAACTGGATGTCAATGCCACGATTGGCATGCCAACACTCATCACCATGCGTCAACATCAGAGTGGCTGTGTACATGTGCAGCGCACGGGGAGCAGGAGTAGCAGGAACTGAAAACAATGGCTTCAGTCTTCTCAACATGTAAGTGCAAGAAATTTCTGCTCACTCAATACTGGATGTTGGATAAGCAATCTAATAGTCAGCAACAGTGAAGGAGCTGAATGAGGTGATGAGATAGAGCTGGGTGTTAAGAATGTAACCTAGTGAAGGCATTCCCACCCATGTGGAAAGCTGTTGGGGGGATGATGATGATGGTGGCTGTCAATCATGTCAAAAGTTGCAGGTAGAGTGAGAAAGAATGAAAAGGAATAATTTACAGGGAGTGGGATTAATTAGACAGCTCTTTAGAAGATGGTTGAATGGCCTTTCTGTGCTCTATTGCTCCATACTTCTATGAGCACGCCTTGGCATGCACATAATTTGCTAACTGTTTATAAGCAAAGTCTTAATGTTTATTCTCCACAGTGTGTGTTATATAGCACATATCTAACTGCAATCAACTGAGAGTATGCTAAACCACTTAGTGGAAAAAATATGAGATTGCACAAGAAAAACAATGACCCAAATTTACTTACTAATAAAATTGTTCAGAAGCTAAAGATAGGAAGGATGCTCCTTTACATCAAGCAGGTTCTTTATTAGCCTTTGAAAGTGCATTTGAACATTGAGATAAATCAACTGGAAAACAGAGACTTCCTGTGATGAGATATCGTGGCAAATCTTACACATTTTATGGATCCAGATTAGATGCCCTTACCAGAACTTAAAACAATTCAGGAACTGTCTGTTTTTGTTCCATTTAAAATTAGGGGTTGGTCTTTTAGGACAGAAATGAGAATTTATTTTCTGAGGGTTGTGCAACTTTTGAAAACTCTGCCTCAGAAAGCTGGGGAGGTGGAGTTGTTGAATATTTTAAAGACATAGGTGGACTGCATCTTGTTTCCTTTGGCAGGGGAATTGCGTTATCAGCATTAGACGGAATTGGAAATACAAAAAGATTGGCCATGATTTTACTGAATGGTGGAGTACGCTCAAAGGACCGAATGGTCTATTTGTGCTCCTACTTTCTACGTCAATCTAGTTAATCACTTTGAAGAAAGTCCAGCAGAATGCTCTAGTTATACAAGGCACTGGGAAACTATATCTGGAGTACTTATAGAAGGATGGAAGTGTATTGGAAGCAGTTCAGAGAAGGTTTGCAAGTCAGATATCTGGAATGGGGTCGGTTGACTAATGAGGAAAGATTGGACAGGCTATTCTTTTATCCACTGAAATTTGGAAGAGTAAGAGGTGACGATCGAAACACAAGATCCTGAGGGTCTCAGGAGATTGGATGTGGACAGGATGTTTCGTTTTTAAGAGTCTAGAACAGATAATCATGTAAAAATACAAGGTCATCCATGTAAGACAGAGACGAAGAATTCTCTCTCAGGAAGTCGTAAGGTTTTGGAAATTTCTTCCTCAAAAGGCATTGGAATCAGTGTCTACGTATTATTTTATGGCAGAAGCAGATAGATTCTTGGTAAGTAAAGGGGTGAAAGGTAATTGGGAGGTAGGCTGGAATATGGAATGATCAGATTATCCATTATCCTACCAAACAGTACAGCAGGCTATAGGAGCCGAATAGCGTACTCCTGCTCCCAATTTGAGAGAACCAACCTGGTTTCTGTAGGAAAGTCATCTTTATTTTGTCCTGCAACCCTTCTTGAACACAAGGCCAAACATTTACCACATTTTCCCAATGATTTGGAATTTTGAGGGAAATTGGATTAAACTATGGTTCAATCAGGCCTTGATAATTTAAATAAAGTTGTAAAATAAACACAGCTGCATAAAAAGGGGAACATGCAGCCGGAAGAACTGACAATGCAAGAGTAGCAATGCCAGATGAAATTGGATGAAGATTTAGCAAAACCTATTGAGGATGCAGAGAAGGCAAAAGTAACAAACAAGATTAAAGTAAACAGCTGAACAAATAATTCCAGCAGATTGACGGTTTATTTGGTTTTGATATTCTACTCACCTTTAAATAAGCCATGGTGAGCAGTGGTAGCAGTGTAAATGGAACGAGGTACAAGAGTGCAGGCTGAGCAGCCCGGTGAATTCTGGATGCTACAGTGGCTGTCAGAAGACCTAAATGAAGAGTCAGATTATCAGAAAAAGACAAATACCAAAATGGACAGATCAACATGACTCCATAATTTATTAAAAATACATTTATATAGCTATGCCTCATTTAGCAGTCTTGGTGTTCAGAAGAAACATTTAAATCCATAAAGCTTATGCTGCTAGTTGTAACTTTTACATTAAAAATCTATTGGCTGCCTTGAACAAAAATCCTCTTAGTTACTCTTAATGACTAAGGACTGTCTAAATTTATCTCTTACTCACTGCTCCCCTGCTTGCCTCAGACATCACTTCTTCCCCACTGTCCCCTCATGCTGCTTCTCTCCCAGTCCCCCTTGGCATTGCTTCCCTTTCCGATCTACTCACTCCCCACTTCTTTTGATTTGACTTTCTACATACACAAGGTTCAGGGCAGAGTGGCAAAAGTGAGGGAAGCAACAGCAAGTAGTAGAGGTGGTGGAAGTAGTGAGAAGCATTTTGTTTTAAAAGAATACAGGCGAATGTTCAGTAACTACACTAGAACAAAAATAATTAGCAGTGTTTGGAGGAGGAACATCCTTAATTAACCAACTGTGCGACAAAGAAAACAGGTTTTATACGGTGAATACTTCTACAATGCAGTATTGTACTACTGTGGAAGAAAGAAAGTAACATTGCCCTTAGATAATTCCGTAATGCAGTGATATCCATTAACGTCTTAGGGTGCAGCTTGAAACCATAAGCAAGTGACTCAAAAATCTCAATTAAAAGCTCCTTTAAGCAAGTGATGCAGAGCAGCAAAAGACCGTAGAGTCTTTTCAGAGGTCAGCTATAACCAGGAAAAAGCAATGCAAGTCATGTTAACTTGTTTAAACAGAAAGGAATAGGTAGATTTCTATGCCCTAAAAACATCAAGGTATATGAAGAGGGAGTGTTATGGCATTAAGATACAGGATTAGCCTCATCATACTGAATGATGGACGAAATGGTCTATTCTTGATCATATTTCCTAAATTTCTACAATTATCTAGTTAAATAATAAATTTAATACATAAATGAACAATGTAAATTTGAGCATTGTGAACATTGCAAAGAACCCACATTGCTAGTTAAGGTAAAGTGCCTGTGCCGCTGGGAATCAATTTTCAATATTCTTTATTTCTACTGAACTTTACTTCCACTTACCTACAAAGTAACCGATCAAAGTACAATGGAAGTATGACACCTTTTGCATACGACCAGGTATATTGGGTGGAATAGCCTCACTGTTAGAAACTTTCTTATAGTTGTCATATCGAAGCACAAAGCATAACAGAAGTCCTGGCATGACGATATCTCCAATTCCTAGCATTGAAAAGTGGGTGCCTGTTGAACTGCACAAAACAAAAAAGGTAGACTGTATTCAGTACCTTGTAATTTTTCCACACAAAAGTTTCACTTTGCATTTTTCACCTACTTTGGCAATAATAAACCTTAAGGCCATGGGATTTTTAATATTTTATTCAAAGCACCATATTTGCAACCTCTAAAGCTGTACAAATTTGAATTAAATGGAATTGGTTTTAAGCAAAAAAAAAACCGTTAATTAACATGTCAAAGGCTTAAACAATATTATCCTACAGCAATTAATGCCTTAAATGTGATTTGGATTTGTGCACAAGGCAGCAAATATAACATGGTCTGAAGAGAATCAACAGGAACCACATAACATACATGTAACCATTCAGTTAAGTGTGCTATTTGACCTACATTCACCAGGCCTCACGAAGGTGCAAACATATGCTCATCAGAAAGTTTTGAAACAAGTAAGGTGATTGAAATAATACTCTGACTTGCAACTTTCTAAATTATACCTCTAATTTTAAATTTTTAATAGACAAAAATACTGCAAATTTGGAAATAAAATTCACTTCAACTAGATTCATTCTTCAAAAATACCCTTAAACAATGCTGGAAAAGATACAGGGAGTCTGCTGACGGTCACTAGTTTCAAGACGAGACAGCAGTCAACATTTGTTGACAGAAATGTCTGCTAGAAACTGATCACATCAGATTGGTCAGATAACTTTCCAAGTTTTTTGCAAATATGTTTGCGACTTTTAGAGAAGCTACGACAAGTTAGTGATTGCTGCAATCAAATCATAGCACGGTTACGGCACAGAAAGTGATCTTTGTCTGCTCGGTCCAAGTCAGTTGTCTGTAGGAGCAATTCAACTTGTTTCAGTCCTCCTATCCCAATAGCCCTATAAATCATTTGCCACCAGTGAGGCTGCCTTCACCACCCTTTCAGACAATGGATTCAAGATCATAACCAACTGCTGAGTAAAACAAACCATTTTCTTCATGCCATCTTAGATTCTTTCTCCAATCACTTCAAATGTCTCTCTCTTTTGTTTACAGAGCCTTTTGCCAATGAGGGTAGTTTTTTAATCTACTCTAACTGAACCCTTCAGGATGCTAAAGATCGCTATCAAATCTCCTCTCCGTTCTACCTTGCTCCAATCTATCCACGTAACTGAAGTCCCTCATTCCTCAATCATTTTATACACTAAGGACCTAAGGCATGGAGTCCAGAATTGGGCACAATACTCTGTTGTGATTAAATTGAGATATTACAAGCCTTCATCATAACTTCTTTGCTTTGTACGCTATGCCCATACATACAAAGCCCAAGAACCACTGTTCTCTGAAACACCCTGCCATATTCAATAATTTGTGCAAACATACCCCAAAATACCTCAAAAAAACTAAAAGAAGTACGGATGCTGGACATCAGAAACAAAACTGAAATTGCCGAAGGAGGTCCACTCAACCCGAAACACTGACTGATTTCTCTCCGCAGATGTTGCCAGACCTATTGAGTTTTTCTACCAATTTCAGTTTTTGTTCCCAACATACCTGTTTCTATACCTGTACCTACTTCAGAACTCAATTCTTTAGAGTATGGTGCTGCTCCTCTTTCTGCTCACCAAAATGAATCACATTCACCAATGTGTGATTGACCATTTCATTTCGGATTATTGTTTTAAAAAAGGCTCCCGTCACCAAGGTTAAGTTGGCCGGCTGATAGTTGTTGGATTTATCCTTACATTCTTGCTTAGGAATGGGTAAAATACTTGTAACTCTCTAAACTCTGGCATCTCCCCTGTATCTAAGGGAGATTAGAAGATTATGGCCAAGTAGCCCCACATCTTCCACCTTTACTTTTTTCACGAAACTAAAGACTTCCTATATGGTCTTAATGTTCTTAATTTATTTTTAATCACAGCCAGAATTCCCATCCACTTTCCTTTAAGTTAATGTTTAGTCATCTACTTTATCAATCAGCTCCCATTTTACTGTAACATTATCGAGGGAAACGTAGACAAAATACCTCAATTTTGCTTGCTGCTTCCATGTGACCCTTCTTCTGAATCTTAATCAATTCCATCTCTCCTCCTACTATCCACTAATATCTCTTCATTGTTTAGAAGCCTACAATTGGATTCAACTTAGCTGCTGACCTATTCTCTTTGCCTACCTTATTTTCCTTTTTACTTCACCTCTGAAGTTTTCACATTTACTTTGGTTGTTATTGGTACTATCAATCTGATACCTGTCCTATGACCCATTTCTTGGCTCCATCATAGCTCGTGTTAGCCAAAGAGCATGGGAATATACATCAATTATACCCAAACAACTTCCTCTTTAAAGGCTGTATATTTTTCAATTACATTTTTGCTCAATGATCTTAGATTGCAATTTTCCTAAGGCAAACACATTCTCAGCTCACTAAAACAGATAATTCTCCAATTAAGTATTATTACCCCATATAGACTGTTGTTCTTTTTTTCTGTAACTAACCTTCTGGATATTATCATGATTCCCACAAGGTTGCCCTGTAGACATTTGTACCACTTGAAATATCCCCATTCTCCAGAACTAGAACTGGCAAAGACTTCACCCTGGCTGGGCTGCAAACGTGCTGATCAAGAAAGTTGTCCCAACCACCTTTCACACTCCTGCCCTATGGTCTTACATTATTGCTATCCCTGTGTTTATTACAACAATTGAAGTCCTCCAACTATCATAACTTTATTGTCCTTACACCTCTAATTTCTCTACAAAATCACTATATACGGTAATGTTGAGGCAGCTTTATTAAACTATAATTAAAAAAGTTCAGTTTGAGATCCTGTCAGAACATCTTTCCTCCCTCTCTAGCACTAATATTCTCCTTAATTATTGCCACCCAACTTCCTTTCTAACCTTCCCCATCTTTCTTAAAGGCCTTGTATCCAGAAATATTGAGTACCCAGTACTGCCATATTAAAAACTAGATCTGTCATCTCTGCAATTTAATATTCCCATGTAGTTATTTACATCTGCAACTCATCACCCTTATTTAACCACACTTCTCGTGTTCACACACAAGCTTTGTAAGCTTAGATCGCTGTCTTTTCAGTCTGATCCAACTTGCTATGATAGCTGGAACATTATATTGAAATTTTAATAGGCTTTCTTCAGCTTAGCAACACAGTAACTAGTCAACAAGTATTTATCTCCACAATACCGATGGATAAGCAAGATTCTGATCATCAAACAGAGAAATTATTTGTGCTGCTGCATTCAATTCCAAAAAAAGCCATGAATGTATTCTCTCATGTACTCAGTTCCCTGTTTGCTATTTCCACATTATGGCAGTGGGAGGGGGCATTACAAATCCACAGCACTGATGTTACATTCAACAACTACATCTAATTAGTGTCTGAAACATGGTGAAATGTTCCAATGCAATTAATTGGAACATTACCAACACTGCTGTACAAGGAGAAAGTAGGACAGATCACCAGAGGAAAGTTTTAAGAAGCATCTTTAGATTTGTTTGGGAGGAAAGAAGGTGGTAAGACAGAAATTGAAAAGGTTCAATTGGAAATTCCAAGGCCAAGGGCTGAATGCATAGCTATTAATGATGGACCAAAGTTGAGCACAGAAGTACACAGACCAAAACTGGACTTCTGTGGATATTTTAAAATTGTGGCATTGCCTATATGGGAGCCAAAGAATGATAGGTGACTACGACTTGATGCAAGTTTGAATATAGATAACAGAGTTTGAACTGTCTTAAGTTTATGGAGGGTGGAAGATGGGAGTCTAACTTGGAGTGTGTTGCAACAGTCAACCTTAGAGGCAGCAGATGAGCTGAGGCGAGTTGAGTTGATGCTTCAGTGGTGGAGATGGGGAGTCTTGGTGATGACATAAATATGTGGTTGGATCTTTGCGCCAGAGTCAAATACGACTAAAGGATTGAAATGGTCTGGTTCAGCCGCGGACATTTTCCAGAGACTCTGTTAATAGATTCCCAACAGGCCATCATCTTGAATAACAAGTTGCTTGCCTACTTCCAAAAGTAACAGCTATTTCTAAATCAGAAAAAAATCTATTAAAGGATAACAATCAGAAGGATTCACGATAAGGCAATCAAAAGAAAGATGGTCTCAACACTTAGAGTCTGAGCACCTGGGATCACCTCAGTTGTTTCAAGGGACTACCATTGACTTAGCAAATGAATGTGCAGTTGAAGACATGACTGATTATTGACATATCAGCAAAAATCAAGGCTTCTATCATCAGTTAGCTGGAGCTTAGAATTTCTCTTTCTCTCCACATATACCTAGATGCAGAATTTGCAGCTGGAGTAACACAATAGCCAAAAGGTTCCTACAGTTTTTCAGATCTCAGCCTTCCACAGCAGAGATGACAAAGAGCATATTGAACTAGCCTAACCAACTGCAAGCAAACATGAAATATTCACTCACTCAAGTTATACCAGGGAATGTGCAATTACTACTACCACAATTCAGCAGTAAAGCTTAAACTATCATCTTCTGTGTATATTGATTTGCGAAGTAAAGCATACTACTGTATTCCATTCATGTCCAATTTGTAGCACTGTAAAGAACAGGCAAATAATCTTCCCACAGCTCTCATTCATTTGTGTAACTTCAGTGCTCATACAGAAAACAAATTCTTTAAAGAAATAAAACAAATGCCGCGAATGGTGAAAATCTGAAATAAAAACAAAGTGCTGGAGAAACTCAACAGTTCTGGCAACTTACTTCTTCCTATCTTGGCTTTTTTTTCTCTACTTGTTTAACTTTACAAGTGTGAATCTTCTGACAATTTCCAGTTTCCTGGCCCCAGAAGCCTCCTCTTCACCACTGACATGCAATCCCTTGAAATCTCCATACTCCAGCAGGACATTCGGAGGGCTCTCAGCTTCTTCCCTGAACAGAGACTTGAATAGTACCCTTCTGCAACCACCACCCTCTCTGGCTTAGCTAAGCTTGCTCTCACTTTGAATAATTTCTCCTTTAACTCATCTCGCTGTCTCACAAGGGCCCTAGTTATAAGCATCGATTTGCAGGATGTGTGGAACATTCTTTGTTCCAATCCAACTGAGGACACACTCCCACACTCTTTCTTCAGTACTCTGAGGACACATCATTGGTGCTACTTTCGGCTTTCATCCAGAATTAGAAAACTTCAGCTTCCAATTTCCATCGTTCTCTCATCTTCACTGATCCATCTTTGACTTTTCCCATGCCGTCCTTGACTTCCGAGTTTCCATTTCTGGGGATAGGTTGTGTGCCAGCATCCACTACAAATCTACTGATTTGCCAACATTTTCTTACACAGTGCTTCCTACAAGAACTCCATTCCATTTCTATTCTCCCAGTTTCTCAGTTGCTGCTGCATCTGTTCCGATTACGTTACCGTAAGATGTAGGAGGGGAGTAGGTCATTCAGTCCATCAAGTCTGCTTTAACCAATCAATGAGATCATGGCTGATATGATACTCTTCAACTCCACTTTCCTGTGTTTTCCTTGCCTTAACACTCGATTCTCTTACAGATTAAAAAATGTCTATCTCAGCCTTAAATATACTTAGCAACTCAGCGTCAACAGCTCTCGAAAGTAAAGAATTCCACAAATTCACTACCCTCAGAAGAAATTATTCCTCCTCTCTGTCTTAAATATGTAACCCTTTGTTCTGAGATTATGTCCTCTGGCCCTAGACTCATGAATTTATGAAGAGGCACAAGGGGAACAACCTTTCCAATCTAACTTGTCAAGTCCTGTAAGAATATTGCATGTTTCAATAAGGTTGTTTCTCAAACTTCTCAATTCCATGAATACAGGTTCAACCTCGCCTCATAAGACAATCCCTTCCATACCTGGTGTCAGCCTGGTAAACCTTCTGTGGGCTGCCAATGCCGGTATATTTTTCCTTAGATAAAGGACCAAAAGCTATTCACAGTATTCCAGCTGTGGTCTGACTTGTGCCTTGCACAGTTTTAGCAAAACTTCTCTATTTTTATACTCCGTTTCCTTTGAAGTAAGGACCAACATTCCATATGCCTTCCCTGTATCTGGTAAACTTGGATACAATTTTTTGTGATTCATGGACAAGGTCTTTCTCTATTTAAATAATATTCAACTCCTCTGTTCTTCGTGCCAAAGTGCATTACTTCACCTTATCCTACATTACATTCCATCTGTCAAGTTTTTATCCATTCACTTAAACTATCTATATCCCTCTCCAACACTGTGCATCATCCTCAACACTTGACTTTCCACATATTTGCATCATCTGCAAACTTGCTTACAGTACATTCACTTTCTTCATTCAAGTGATTAACACATATTTTAAATAGTTGTGGCCCCAGCAGCAATTCCTGTGGCCCTCCACTGGTTACAGGTTGTGATCCTGAAAATGCAGCCCTTACCCTAACTCCTTGTTTTCTATTAATTAGCCAATCCTCTGTCCATACTTATAAACTACCTCCAACACAATGGGCTCATGTCCTATTAAGTAGCCTAATTAGGAGTAACTTATCAAACACCTCAAAAATCCAAACATATTACATCTAGTGATTCCCCCTTATCTATCCTGCTTGTTATATTCTCAAAGAATTGAGGAATTTATCGGGTATGACTGCTCCTTCATGAATCCATGCAGATTCTGCTTGATTATGTTATGTATTTCTAAACGCTCTGCTATTACATCCTTTATAACAGATTCCAACATTTTCCCAATAACAGATGTTAACCTAATTGGCCTATAGTTATCTTTACTTTCATCTCCTTTCTCTTTTAAGGAAAGGTGTTAGATGGAGTTTTCCAACCATCTTGGGCTTTTCCAAAGTCTAAGGATTCTTGGAAGACTACTATCAGTTCATCCACCATCTCCGGAGATTCTTTCCATAGGGGTTATGACATGCTTTCCTTTTTAACTTGGCCAAAGACAACCACCACAGTTGATAGGGACCTCAGCCATGCTGGATCCATATTTTGCCCTCAGCCCTTTCCCTTACTTCCAAAGCAGTGAGTGTTCCTCTTGTCCTAATTTTCCAGTCTACTAGACTCTACATTCAAATGATCATTCTCCTCCATTTTTGAACATCACCAAACACATCATCTCCTCCCATGAGCAGTCTGCAGTGTGTTGCAGTCTCTCTTCTTTGTTCCTACCCACCTCCTTACGCCCTGGTCCACTCCTTCATTCCCAACTGCACCCTCTATGCAATTACAGAAAGACATGTTTCTTTGCTTCATCCCCCTACACTGTCTAAGGCCCCAAATACACGTTTCAGAGGAAGCAATGATTTCCTTGTACTAGTCTACTATGTTTCAATCTAATCCTCCACACTTATTGATCATAATGCAGTCTCCTCTAACATGGAGAGACTAAATGCTGACTGGATAACTACTTTGTGAAGCATCTTTGCTCAGAACACAAGAATGATTCTGATCTTCCCACTGCTTGCCATTTCAATACACCAGTTTGCTCCAAGGCTAATATTTCTGTCGCAGGTCTGTTGTAATACTCCAGTGAAGCTCAATACAAGCTTTAGGAGAGCACTTTATTTTCTATATGAACACTTTACAGCCTTCAGTACTCAGCAGTGAATTCAATAACTTCAGGCCATGAACTGTGGAAGTCATTTTGATCCCCTGTCCAAATACTCACCTAGTATTTTATCTGTATGGGCTTGCTCTCAGGAGAGCTGAACTATTTGCTACTTAAGCACCTACCATTAACATCTACCCAGCATCTGTACTATTTCCTACTTCCATTAACAGTCTTTTTGCCTTTTTTTGTTTTTAGGGACACTTACCAGCAGTTCCACTTTCTCCTCCCCGCCCCCATTTTTCCACATAACAACAACCACTTTCCCAGCCCCTTTCAGTTTCAAAAAGAGGGTCACATTGGACTTGAAAAGTTAAATGTTGTTTCTCTTTCCATAGCTGCTGCTAGACCTATTGAGTTTCTATAGCACTTTCAATTTTATTTCATTTTTTTTTGAAGACTGTTTAATATTACCATAGGAAATAAGCAATGCCTACAGTATATGACAAGAATTCATCCTGAGAATATCCCTATCAGACCCAAGATATCAGATCTTATGACTCACCTTGGAAACACCAATTTTCCAGGTAGTGACAGGCGAGGAACATCCCGTCCAACATTAGGTCCCAAATGAAGTTTTCTTGATAGCACATCTAAAGGATTGTCAGCAGGCTGAGTGGCCACCTTCACCATCACATTGCTGTTGAAGATGTAAGCAGAGAAGAATACCTGAAAGGCAGGGGAAAGAAATGGGGTGGGGGTGGACATTACTTATTCATAGAGTTATAGAATCACAGAATGGCTACAGTGAATATGAATGCTATTTGGTCTAGCATGTCCATGCCAGCTCTCTACAATATTTAAAAAGTCCTTCATGGAATGTGGGTGTCACTTGATGGATCAGCATTTATTGCCCATCCCTAGTTGTTACTGAGGTGGTCCTGCTGAATTGCCTTCTTAGAGTCATACAGCAGGGAAATGGACCCTTCGGTCCAACCAGTCCATGTCTAACATCACCCCAAACTAAACTCGTCCCACCTGCCTGCTCCTGGCCCATAATCCCTCCAAACCTTTCCTATTCATGTACTGATCCAAATGTCTTTTGAACCGTTATAATGGTACCCACATCTACTACTTCCTCAGGAAGTTCATCCACACATGAACCACCCTCTGTGTAAAAAAGTTGTTCATGTCTTTGTTCATCTCTTTCCTCTCACCTTAAAAATGTGCCCACTAGTCTTGAAATCTCCCATCCCCGGGAAAAGACAACTACCATTAATTCTACCTATATCTCATGATTTTATAAGCTTCAATAAGGTCATCGTTCAACCTCTTACACACCAGTGAAAAAAGCCCCAGCCTTTCTTTATAACTCAAACCTTCCATTCGTGGCAACATCCTGGTAAATCTCTTCTGAACCCTCTCCAGCTTAATAATATCCTTCCTATAACTGAGTGAGCACAACTGGACACAGTATTCCAGAAGAGGTCTCACCAACATCCAATACAAACTCAACAGGACTTCCCAACTCCTATACTCAAAAGACTGAGCAGTGAAGACAAGCACGCCAAATGCCTTTTTAACCACCCTAACTTGAACTGCAGTAGTCCATTAAGTGTAGATAGATCCACAATGGTGTAAGGGAGTTTGTTCCAGGATTCTGACACAGCAGCACAAAGTATGGTGATATATTTCCAAGTCAGGATGGTTTGTGGCTTGGAGGGGAACTTGCAGGTGGTGGTGTTCCCATGAATTGGCTGCCTTTGTCATTCTAGATGGTAATGACCATGGATTTGGAAGGTGCTTTCCAAAGAGCCTTAGTGAATTTCTGTAGTGCATCTTGTAGATGATACACATTGTTGCTGAGCATGGGTGGTAGATGGAGTGAATTATATGGATGTGGTGCCAACCAAGTGGGCTGCTTTATTGTGGATGGTGTCCAGTTTCTTGAGTGTTGTTGGAACTGCACCCATCCAGACAAGCAGGGAGTATTCCATCACACCCCTGACTTGTGCCTTGGAGATTGTGGACAGGCTCTGGGGAGTCAGGAGGGGAGTTAGTCACTACAGTATTCCTAGCCTCTGACCTGCTCTTGTAACCCAGTATTTATATGGTTAGTTCAGTTCAGTTTCTGGTCAATAGTAAGATGTTGATAGTAGGGTATTCAGTCAATGTCAAATGGCGATGGTTAGATTCTCTCTTGTTGGGCATGGTTATTGCCTGGCAGTTTTGTGTCCTGAATGTTCACTGCCAGTTGTCAACCCAAGTCTGAACATTGTCCACGTCTTGCGGCACTTGGACATTGACTGCTTCAAGTATCTGGAGGAGCTGTGAATGGTCAGGAAACTTGTGCAACCATTGGCAAACACCCCCCACTTCTAACCTTACAATGCCAGGAAGGTCATTGATGAAGCAACTGAAGGTAGTCAGATCTATGACACATGACAACCTGTAGCAAAGTATTAGTCTCACTTACCCACCCTTACCTTCCCCCCGACCTCCCACATAAGCCTACATTTCTTTTTCCTTTAAATATTTATCAATTCCTTTTTGAATAAAAAGCGCAGCACTATCACCATTTCAATCAGTGCATAACTATTTACTGGACAAACAGGTTTTCCTCATGCTGCCTTTGATTCTACTATCAATAACCTTAAAATCCTGCTCCTCTGGTCATAGATCCCCCCCCACCACTGGGAATCATTTCAAAGTACTTAGTCTAGATCCCTCGAATTTGAATACATCAATTCATCCATCATTGCTCTGATGAGTGTAACACCAGCTTTTCCAATTTCTTGGCAAACTGAGGTCCCACCCAACCCTGAAACCATTCAGTACTTTCTCGGAGACCTTCACTTGCTTTAGAAAGTATGGTGCTCGTTCTCTAGCTGTGGGTGAATTAAGGTTTCAGAACTTTTGTCATTACTTCTCTGTTTTTGCATTCTGCACCTCTGTTTATAAATATGGTATTTTTTTTTTAAGATCGCTGTTTCAACCTGCTGTATGATGTTCTGTATGATATGTCTCTAGTTCTGCAACACTTTTTTTGTAAAAAAACAAAAAGGCCCTTTAAGTTTTATTTTGCTCTCCAGTTTCTTCCCATTCTACTACAGCCCTGGTCAAAATGAACAATAGCACTGAACTCCAGGGATGAGGTGACATACGTATAGGAGTTGAAATAAGCCTTTCTTCCCTTTAAAACTGATCTGCTATTCAATAAGATTGTGGCCAATCTGTGTTTCAAATTTCATATTCCTATCTACCCACAATAATTTTAAATTCCCTTGCCTTATACGTGTCCATCTATCTCTGCCTTAAAAATAATTAATTATCCTACCTATTTTCTACCACGTCAGAGGCAGAGTTTCAAAGTTGCACAACCCCAAAACATCTCTCCTCATTTCTATTCTAATAGAGCAATCCCTAACTTTTAAACAGTGTCTCTTCATTCTGAACTAACCCGTAAGAAGAAACAGCCTTCCCGCATTCACCTTGTCAAGATCATACAAGGCTTTATGCACTTCAAACAAGGTGTTTGCCCCCTTCTAGGTTCCAGCGGTAACAAACCCTAGTCTCTCCAAACTCACTCCATTCAATTACACACTCATTCTAGTTATCCATCTAATAAATCACTTCTGAACCACCTCTAATGTATTTCCATCCTTCCTCAATTAAGGAGAGGAAAACTGCACACAGTTTTTGATGTGGTCTCACCAATGCCCTGTACCACTGAAGCATAATCTCCTTACTTTTATGTTTAATTCCTCACATAAAGGACAACATCCCACTGACCTACATGAAACATGTTGTACCTGAATGCTAGCAGTGTGTAACTCATGCACTAGACCCCTCAAATCCCTTGACACCTCAGAATTCCAGTCACCCTCCATTTAAGAAATACCATGCCTTTTAAAGTCTTCCTGCCAACGTGAAACTCTTTACATTTTTCCACATTATACTTCATGTGGCAGAATTTCACCCACTCATTCAACTTGTCTATTGCCACCTACAGCCTTATATCTTCATCATAAGCTAGTTTTCTACCTAGCTATGCGTCATCAGCAAATTTAGCTACCAAAACTATTTCCTCATCCAAGTCATTGATACAAATTGCAAAATGTTGAGGTACCAGCACAAACCCTTTAGGACTCCACTTGTCACATTCTGCCAATCCGATATGACCCAAATCAACACTGCATTTTCTGCCAACCAGTCAATCTTCTATCCATGGTAATTGATTACCCATTACACCACGAGCTTTTAATTTTCTACAACAACCTTGGATGTGGCATCTTATCAAATCCTTTCTGGAAATCCAAGTACAGTACATCTATAGTCTCCCCTTTACTCAGTGCATGCTACTCCTTCAAAAGAACTCTAATAAATTGGTTAAAACAGGATTTCTTCTTGACAAAACTATGCTGACTCTTCCTGATCACCTTGGGTTCTTCCAAAGTGTGCATCTATAATCTCTTTCTAACACCTTCCGTGAAGTTGTCAAGCTAACTGTCTAGAGTTTCATGTTTTCTGCCTTCCTCTCTCCCTTTTGTATAGAGGAGTTTTGTTTACTACATTTCAATTTCTTGGAACCTTCCTGAATCAAGAGTACTTCGGAAAAGATGCAAGAGGAATGACACTTGACAATGCAGAATCTGACTAAGTGTAGTACCAACGTGTCATAGCAAAATTTAGAATCAGTGAGAATCAGGAGAAAAACTTCTAGTTTTTCACACTCAGCATAAAGGAAGATGGTTGGGGCTTGCTGGTGATCAATCACCTTAGTCCCAGGACATTACTGCAGGAATTCCTCAGGTATTGTCCTGGGCTAACCATCATCAGCAACAGTGGCTTGGAAATACCAGCACCTGCAAGTTCTCCAAACTATATACCATGACTAGATTGCTTTCTTTTACTTTCAGGGGATCAAAATCCTGGAAATTTCTTTCTAGCAGCATACTTACTTCCCACGGCCTGCAGTGGTTTAAGAAGCTAGCTCACTACTAGTTTCTCAAAGGCAGTGATAGCATAAATACTGGCCAAGCCAACGCCACCAACAGCCCAAGAAGAAATTAGAAGCTCTCTTTTCCACTTTAATGTTAAATTTCAACTGCCGTACGCCTGCCCATTCCACCAAGCTGTCTTAATTCTCTGGAAGTCTACCACTATCCTTCACAAACGATACAGCATTTCCAATTTTATACCATCTTCAGATTTTGAAATGATCACCTCTAACACAATATGCATCATGAAAAGCCAAAGTACTAACCACTGGAGAACACCAACATATACCTTTCTTCAGTACAAGAATCTGCTGTTTACCACTACTTTGTTTCCTGCCAACTATCTTTGTATTCCATTTGCTTCAAATGCACTGACATATCAACACAGCACTTTATTAAACACCTATGGAAGTCCATATACAATACAGCAAACACATTGCATTTATCAACATTCTTGGTTACTTCAAAAAAAACTCAATGAAGTTAGTTGAGCCCAATTTGCTTTTAACACATCTCTACGTGCTTTTAATCAATACACTTCAAATTACTTAAGCAAATTATTTAACTCTATCTAGGATTCTTGCTGTTTAAAAAAAAAGACTCCTGACCAAGTCCAATCTACTGTTTGTGGTTGCTGGGTTTACCCTTTACAACAAAGGGTATAATATTTGCAGTTCTTCAGTCCGCTGGCACCATCTAAGGAAGCTTGGAAAATGATGCTCAGTACCTTGAATGCATTCCACCTGTTCTTGATGATTTACCAACTTGAAATCGCAGGCAATTTTGCTAAAAGTGCCTCTCAACTTTCAGCCCATCCAGTAGCTCAACTGCTGCTGCTCACATTGTGACTTTAAAAAGTGCCGTCTTGATGAATAAAGATAGATACAATGTATTAATTTACTTCTTCAGCCATATTTTTACATTCATATGCAGGTCTCATTTTTGGTTGCTTAGCAACCTGACTTCTGACACTGATCTTCTATTTATATGCCTACAGAAGACTTTTAGATGTCTTCCTATTGTCAGCTGCAAGTCTATTTCCTGCTTTCTCTTTGTGTTTCTTCCACTTCCTCTGACTCGATTTAATATTCAGCTTGACTTTCCCTTTTATTACCAACCTGACAGTTGGCGTACACCCACTTTTTCTGCTTACATATTAGTTGTCTATCAATGCAGACAACTGTTGGACAATAGCTACAGTTTCAGTTCTGCCTCTTCACACAGACGAAAAATACTGATTGATTGGGATTGCGTGTTTCGGGGGTGGAACATTATTTACACAGTTACAGTTTACAAGTACACAAAATGCTCACTGAAGTGCGCAAGGTTGGATTAAATTATCCCCTTCACCAACTAGCATTCTAAACTCTTATTCACTGCCATCACCCAGGGAGCTCTGTTTTGGTTGCCCTTCCTTTTCCCCTTGTAGGGATGTACACAAACTGCACCCAAACCATTTAAGATTGTTATCATGGTTTTAACTTTTGTCTGCAATCTTTGTTTCCAATATACTCAGGACTATTTCATTATCAAACTTTTAAAATTAGCATCCCCCCCCGCAGTTATGCTCTTTTTCCCTTCTCAATTGTCTGTATCTTTCCCAGTTAATCTAAAACTAATAATATTATGGTTGCTGTTCTGAGGAGTTGTACCAAACTTGAAAAGTTGGCTTGGATCTGCTCTCCACAGATGCTGCCCGAACTGGTGAGTTTCTCCAGCACTTTCTATTTTTGTTTTTTATACTAAGGTTACTGCTCCCTAAATGCCCCACTTACTGATAGCTGTTCTACTCCACCCACCTTACTCCCATATTCAGACCCAACTTACAAAGAAAGTTCTCCACACACTCCAGAAATTGTCGCCCCTCTGTCTAATCACATTTTATATAGGGACAAATAAAGTTCCTAAGTAAAACTATTCAACAGTTGTTACTCCTTTGTGTAATACTGCAGTCTCACTTAACCAGATGCCTTCAGGAAGGCCAGAAGGCCTCGGGTAGTTCAGGCCAATTCGATTCAGCTGGGGTAAAGGGCAAGTTTGGTCTACGGAAGAGAACCAGTACGCAACTGGCAAAACCAACAAGACAGGTGCCATGAAGCCTGGCATATTATAAAAGTATGTTTTTCAGACAGACTTTTTTTTTTTTTGAGAGCATACCTGCACATTCACGTACACTTTCTTCTCTATATCCTTCCCACTCATGTAATGACACCCTTCTTTTTTAAGTCTAACCAAATAGATTCTGTGCTTGACCGCACCAGGACTCAAACTCTCTACACTGCAATATTCTTAAGGCAATATCCCCCCTCCCCAATGTTCTTACACTGCATTCTCATTAGCTATTTGCATTTGCAGCCCACCTTTGTGTACTTATGTACACAGTTAATTTCAGTAAGCGGCATAGCACACATTGCCTGCATTCAGAAGCAAGTTTTTTTTTCAGTTGACTAATTTATCACCATTAATAATCTGAAAAAAAAAATCACTACTACTTTGTCGCTTAGAACATTGACATAGTAGATTGGTAACATTGTCACATGTCTATCTGAAAACCTATACTTGAACAATATTAGACTTCAGCTCTAGCTTCATGCAGAAAGCATTACTTGCAGCCCCCTGCCCTGGCCCCCACCCACTACCACCCATTGCCACTTCATCCCTCCTAGTCAAACTCCCAGAAGTTCAAAAGTTCATCAAAAACAGAGTTAACACTGCGTGAAGTCTGAACTTGCTGTTCTTGAGGACTAATCATTATTAAACTATTCAAATGAGACAGTGTGATGGAGCACACAACAGGATAGCTTTAATAAGCCATTGTATTATTCGTATCATTGTGGAGAGATACGATTCAGACATTATTATGTGGACGCATACAAGTATATCTTGAACTTTTAAACAAAAGACACTTTGCCAAGGAAATAGCACTGGATATAATAGCAAACAGTACATCTGAAAGTAGATTGGACGGAGTCAGTCAGTCTGGAACATTTTCAGAGGTTGCATGGCCTGGTTTGTGGGTGGATTAGACCAAATTTTTAGAACCATGTCAGAGACAATCTGACCTGCCTGAAGAGTAATAGCCCATTGCTCCCTCTTTTGTGCGACTTCTCTCAGCTAAAAACGAGAGCTGATAACACGCTAAATGTCACCTTTATCACTCAGAGAATTCCTGGGGGAGTTGTTGGAATGTACCCCACCATGTCCAGCAAAGGGAATTCAGCCAACTACAACTATTTTAGGAATACATATTGCTAGCATCTTGTAGTGCACAATAACTTCAGAATCAGAATACTATTTTAGACAATCCATGACATCAATTTTTTCACAAGTTTAGCTTTATTTGAATGCATTTTGCTATTTTTTGTGGGATGTGGGTGTCGCTGGGTGGCCAACATTTAGTGCCCATCCCTAGTTGCTCTTGAGAAGGTGGTGGTGAACCACTGCAGTCAATCTGCTGTAGATTGACCCACACAAATACCATTAGGAAGGGAATTCCAGGATATTGACCAAAGACTCTGAAGGAATGCGATACAGAGTCCAAAACTAGAGGGTACAGGTTTGAGATGAAGGGGGAAAGACTTCAAAGGGAACTAAGGGGCAACATTTTCATGCAGAGGGTGGTGCATGCATGGAATCAGCTACGAGGGAAAGTGGAGGAGGCTGGTACAATGAAAAAAATTTAAGCAGCATTTGGACGGATATATGAACCGGAAGGATTTAGAGGTCTATGGGCTAACCGGACCCTTCAGTTCAACTTATGGAATGGAAATGCTGGTAAATGGAACTAGATTAATTTAGGATATCCGTTTGGCATGGATAAGTTGAACTGAAGGATCCATTTCCGTGCTGTACAACAATGACTATATATTTCCAAGTCAGGATGGCGAGTGGATGCAGTGCCAATCAAGTGCACTGTTTTATCCTGGTTGGTATCATCCAACTAGAGGAGATCTTTTCCCCCGATACCGACAGATTCTAGCTTTACTAGAGCTACTTGATGCCACACTCGTCCAATGCAGCTTTGGCATCAAAGGGCAACCACTCTCACCTCAGGAATTCAGTGCTTTTGCCCATGTTTGGACCAAGGCTAAATGAGTTCAGGAGCTGGCAGAACCCAAACTGAGCATCACTGAGCAGGGTATTGCTGACTAAGTGCAGCCTAATAGCACTGTTGGTGACACCTTCCATCACTTTGCTGACAATCGAGAGTAGATTGATGGGACGGCAATTGGCCAGGTTGGATTTGTCCTGCTTTTCATATACAGGACATACTTGGGCAATTTTCCACATTGTCAGGTAGATGCCAGAGTTGTAACTGATTTAGAACAGCTTGGCTAGGGGTGCAGCAAGTTCTGGTGAAGAAGTCTTCAGTACTATCACTGGAATGTTGTCAGGGCCCGTAGCCTTTGCAGTATCCAATTCCACTAACCATTTTTTGATATCATGTGGAGTGAATCGAATTGGTTGAAGACTGGTATCTGTAATGCTGGGCACAGAGGAGGCCAAGATGGATCATCCACTTGGCACTTCTGGCTGAAGATTGCTGCAAATGCTTCAGCCTCATCTTTTGCACTGATGTGCTGGGCACTTCCATCATTAAGGATAGGGATATTTGTGGAGCTGCCTCCTCCAATGAGTTGTTTCGTTATCCACCAACATTCATGACTGGTTGTGGCAGGACTGCAAAGTTTAGAAATGATTTATTGGTTGTGGGATTGCTTAACTCTGTCTATTACTTGCTGTTTATGCTGTTTGGAATGTCCTATTTGGTAGCTTCACCAGGTTGACACCTCATTTTCAGCTATGCCTAGTGCTACCCCTGGTTGAGTGGGGGAACGTGTCAGGCCATGAGGTTGCAGATTCTGGAGTACAATTTTGCTGCTGTTGATGGCCCACAACACCTCACAGATGCCCAGCTGAGTTGCCAGACTTGTTTGAAGTCTGTTCCATTTAGCATGGTGATGTGCCACAGAACAAATGGAGGTCATCCTCAATGTGAAGGCAGGACTTCATCTCCACCAGAACTGTGCAGTGATCATTCTTACTGATACTATGAAGTCAGAAGCCACACAACACCAGGTTTACTTGAAATCACAAGCTTTCGGAGCATAGCCCCTTCGTCAGGTGAAGTGCTACGCTCTGAAAGCTTGTGATTTCAAATAAACCTGTCGGACTATAACCTGGTGTCATGTGACTTCTGACTTTGTCCATCCCAGTCCAACACCAGTACCTCACATCATGATACTATGATGACCAGATGCATATGGAGACAGCAGATTGTTAAGGATGAGCTCAAGTATGTTTTCGTCTCTTGTTAGTTCCTTCACAACCTCCTGCAGACCCAGACTGGCAGCTATATCCTTTAGAATCCAACCAGCTTTATCAGCAGTACTGCTGCTGAGCCACTCTTGGTGGTGGACATGGAAAACCCCCACCCGGCATACATTTTGTGCCCTTGTCATCCTCGTATTGTACCAATTCGCCAGCAAAGGGAGTACGATATGAGGTAATCAACAGGTTTCCTTGTCCATGTGTAACCCAAATCTATGAGACTTCAGGAGATCTAGAGATAATCTTTAGAACTCCAATGGCAACTCCCTCCCAACTGTATACCGCTGTGCCTGTCCTACCAGTGGCACAGGACATATCCAGGGATGGTGATGGTGGTGTAAAGTACGATTCCGTGAGTATGACCATGTCAGGCTGTTGCTTGACTGGCCTGTGAGTCAGCTCTCCCAGTTTTGGTACTTGCTTCCAGATGTTGGTAAGGAGGACTTTGCAGGGTCAACAAGTCTGTTTCTGCCATTGTCTTTTTCTGTGCCTAGGTCGATGCAGGTGATCTATCCATTTCTGTTTTATTTTGAGACTTTGTAGCGACTGATACAATTGAATGGCTTGCTAGGCCATTTCAGAGGGCAACTGAGAGTTAACCACACAATAATCTTTGCATTTTTGTTTCGGTAATAAACTAGTCATTTACTGTTGACTAAAGAAACCTAGCTGGCGTGTTCTTAATACTAAAGGTTAAACAGTCTGGGACCTATATAATTGGCTAAATTTAACCAGATTGATGATATAAAGTTTGTTGTGACCATTAGAGGAGTGGGATTAGAAAAGAAAACAGTGCATCCCTTTTACCTCAGTCATAACAACATGAAGCAAAACTAGAGGCAGATGGTTGGGTTGCTTAGTCAAGCTGTTGCATTAACAATGTGTCCAAATTTGACTCCATCATCAATACAAAAGATAGAAGGGAAATGGACTGTTTAGATCTAACAAACTACCCAAGGGGCAGGGAAGGAGGACTATGTTGGTGAATTCAAAAAGGAACAGAATAGTGTCTTGGCAAAGCAGCTAACAAAAATGGGATATGGAGTGGTATACACAACTTATTAAATTCCAAGAGTGGTCTGATATACTATAATGTTATCTAGTCCACTATATTAAGAAAATGTAGTTAAAATGATAAATATTTTATTAATACAATTTTTCAAAGTTTAAAATTACTGGAGCATAGCAGTGTTAAATATTTATTTTATGCAATGAGTAATGTATATATTGTACAGAACAAGAATGTCATTAGATATTAAAAAAAGTAGTCATTAATTATATATAAAAAAAAACACTGCCTGGATGTGATGCCAGGCAATCTCAGGAGGGCTCAGATGGCGAATTAATTGCAGTGGTGTCTGGTTGCCATAGACTGATGTATGTAAAACAATATCATAGAATCATACAGATATACAGCACAGGAACAAACCCTTCAGTCCAACTTGTCTATGCTGACCATATATCCTATACAAATCTAGTCCCATTTGGCCCATATCCCTTGAAACCCTTGCTATTCACATACCCATCCAGCTGCCTTTTAAGTGTTGTATTAGGACCAGCCTCCACCACTTCCTCTGGCAGCTCATTTCATACACGCACCACCTTCTGCGTGAAAAAGTTGCCCCTTGGGTCCTCCTTCTATCTTTCCCCTCTCACCTCAAACCTACGCCCTCTAGTTTTGGACCACCCCACCCAAGGGAAAAGACCTTGGCTACTGACCCTATCCAAGCCCTTCATGATTTTATTAAATTCTATAAAGGTCACCCCTCAGCCTCCAACCCTCCAGGGAAAATACCCACAACCTATTCAGCCTCTCCCTATACCTCAAACCCTCCAACCTTGGCAATATCTTTGTAAATCTTTTCCGAACCCTTTCTAGTTTCACAACATTCCTCCTAAGGAGGGAGGCCAGAATTGCATGCAGCATTCCAAAAGTGGCCAAACAAATGTCCTGTGCAGCCACGACATGACCTCCCAACTCCTATACTTAATGTACTGACCAATAAACTGTAAGCATACCAAACCCCTCCTCCACTATTCTATCTACCTGCGACAGCACTTTCAAGGAACTGTGAACCTGCACACTCCCCAGGACCTCACCATTAAGTGTACAAGTCCTGCCCTGATTTGCCTTTCCAAAATACAGCACCTTACATTTATCTAAATTAAACTCCATCTGCCACTCCTCGGCCCATTGGTCCCTCTGATCAAGCTCCGTTGTACTCTGAGGTAACCTTCTTTGCTGTCTACTACCTGTCCAATTTTAGTATCATCTGAAAACTTACTAACCATACCTCCTGTGTTCACATCCAAGTCATTTATATAAATGACAAAAAAAACAGTGGACCCAGCACCTATCCTTGTGGCACACTGCTGGTTGCAGGCTTCCAATCTGAAAATGTCTTTAAGTGAACTATTTAAATCAAGACGAAAGGTGACAACATCAAAAAGACATTTTGTCCGAACTCAAATCTGATTTCTGAATTTTTGAAGTTGACACCCTGCACCTTGCCACTTTTCCCAAAATAGTTTTGGCTAAAATGGGCTGTTTAAGTCATTAAGTTGGCCAATAAAATTATTTATCAAGTTAATTGAATAGTAAGGTATTAAACTGCAGTGATTCAAGACAGCATTTAGCTTGATCTAGGATGTACTTTGTGTTAACTCTGAGGGGGAAATCCTCAGGATTTAGGGCTTATAATCGGTAACCCTGATGGAAGTCTGGTTATGAGAGACAGGTAAGAACAAGATCATTCTGGATACTCATAACCCTTCAGATGATTGGCATTCTCTTTCAAGGCTCATGGATTGGCTACTTGACCAATGTACCATAAGACTATTGCTACACATGTAACTATGACCCAATGTGACCCACCATCCTCACAAGATAAAGGTAGGGGAATGAATCAGGGAAAATCAATATTTAAAAAAATAAATTGCTAATTGAAGTCTTCCAAACTTAGAATTTATAGGTTATATCAATGACATTTCCAATTATTTGCTTCCATGAGTGAGGTTAATTTGTACTTTCATTAAATGTTGAAGATTTTAAATTAACTAATTGTAATGCACCTTCTCCGTGCAAAACTAAAAAGATGAAAAAGTCCAGTGAATGTGTTTATAATTATGTAGTTAATAACAAAGCTATAAAGAGCAGAGCTATTACAGGAGCAACGCTCTATTGCAACTTACCCAGAAGACATCATAAATGAGGAGTCCAGAAAGCAGCAAGCAGGAAACTTTAAGACTTGGCAACCGTACAAAAGCGATCATGGCTACACAGAGGCCCATTGCCAGAGCTATAATAGAACACAAGCAATATATTGGCAAACTGCAAAATGGGAACAGAAGTTTCTGATTTATAATGCTAAGCATAGAATTCAATACACTGAAACATTATTGATGTAATGCACAAACGATTGAAACCAGTTTTATTATGTTCAGCAATTTCCACAGTTGATTGATTTATTGGAAAGACAGGTACTATTTGGAACAGTTTGAGGCCAGTTGCTTTTGCTTTAAAAGGAGGATGTGTAATTTTCATATAGAGCCAGCAGAGCTATTGACGTCTGTTTCAACTGTGCCAGTGACTATCTAGTTGTAGCTGGAATTGTCAATCATCGCAAGCAGCTTTCATTGTCTAAGTGTTATTTCACCATTTTTTGATTATAAAGCTGGAGAAATAACTATTGGCCAGGATAGCATTTAGAAGAGTACCATTCATTGAACATGCGGTTTGATATTCCAAACAATACCTCCAATGATGTAGCACTCACTCAGTCCTGCCTTAATGTCAGCCTAGATTACATACTCAAATCATAGAGAAGACCTTGCTCAAAGGTCTCGGGCTCTTTTATAACCAAAAACTATAATGTTTCTTCCTTACCCTGATCAAGATGAAAACAAACGATGAATAACACTGAAACAGACATACATTATCCATTAAAAGCAACATGGACAAACATTAGGAGAAATGAACCGTGCATACATAGAATGAAGAAAGGAGTGTTCAAGAAATCTTAGAAATGAAGCTAGGCATGACAACATGTAAGTGATGAGCATGAAGGTGATCAAAAAAGCATGAACACTAGGAATGTCACCAAGTAAGTGGAACCCTGAATAAGCAGTGATGATGGAGTATACCATGGTTTCAAAATAGACCAATCAAAACACACTTCATCCTAGGGTCTAAAATAATAGATGGTATTTTGCTTCTCATTGTCCAGAGTTCCCTTTATTTGGAAAAGATCTCTTTAGATTGGAAGGTAGAAAATGCAACTCCTTCATTCAAACAGGGAGACAGAGAGCAGGAAACTACAGACCATTTAGCTTAACATCCAGCACAGAGAAAACGTTAAATGTCATTAACAACAATGTTGTAGCATGGCACATAGAAACATTCAAGGTTAAGCAGGCACTGTCAAGCTGCTTTTTTGAAAGGGAAATCATGTTTATTAATTTATTAGAGTTTTTAAAAATTAATATGCGCTATGGATAAAGGATCTGGCAGATAAACAAATTTTGGATTTCTAGAAGGCATCCGATAAAGTGCCGCATTTAAAGTTATTTCAGAAAATAAAGGTTTAAGGTTTGGGGAGGCAACATATTGAAAGGGATAGAAGATTTGCTCAGTAATAGGAGACAGAAAGTAGGCATAAATGGGTCCACTTTCTGGTTGGCAAGGTGGGAATGAATGATGTGCCACAGGGATTAGTGCTAGAATTTTATATAATGACTTGGATGTAGAGATCTAAGGTATGGTTCTAAATTTGCCGATGACCCAGACAAGTGGGAGAATTGTTATAAGTTGTGAGGAGGGAAGGAAGCGGTTACAACGGGATATAGAAAGGCTAGGTGAGTGAGCAAAGATTTGGCAAATAGAACATAAAATGGAAAAATGCGAAATTATCCATTTTGGCAGGAAGAATTAAAAAACACTATCTAAATGGTGAAAGAAACTGCAGATCTCTGAGATGCAGAGGGATCTGGTTATACTCATGCATGAAACACAACAGGTTAGAACACAGGTAATTAGGAGAGCAGGAAGAATGCCACTGTTCATTGTGAGGGATTTTATTTGAAAAACAGGAAGGTTATGCTCCCGTATCAGTGAGACCACATCTGGAGTACTGCATACAGTACTGATCTCCACATTTAACGGAGAATGGAAATCCACTGGAAGCAGTGCAGAGAAGGTTTTTAAGATTAATATCTGAAATGAATTGCCAGCCGAGGGAAGAAAGGACAAGGTGGGCTTGTATCCACTGGAGTTGAGAGGTATTAAGAGCCAACTTGATTGAATCATACAAGATCCCAAAGGGTTCGACAAGGTGAATGTAGGATGTTTCCTTTTCCATAGGTGAAGCAAAAGTAAAACCCATCTTAAAAGTCAAAAGCTTACTAAGATTTTGTCCTAGTGACCGAGTAAGAACCATATTGCATATGTGACTGGGTGGAGACTGGCTAATTCTGCGCAAATACAGAAAATCAAATCCAAAACTCCTTTCTTACAATTAGACTGGGACTATTGCCCTAACTTTAGTTTTAATCACTTCCCTTTTAGCCAGCTAGTGTTAAGTAGAACATTTGGCCTAGAAAAATGCACTGTCTTGTACCCACCTCTTGAATAGTGGAAGAGACAGGAGGGGCCAAGTGATCTACTTCACCTCCTTACTTGTATACTCAAATATATTTAAGAGTTTCTTCTATAACTCTGGTCAGTTCACATTAGTGGAAAAGATCCAAAGAGCAAAGCAACCATTTCAAGTACTTTGAGGAAAGGTTTACAGTATATAAATAGCTTTAGGGGGTGCAGAATGAGGTCTATTAAGAAAAAAACTGATAGACTGATACTTGATGAAGCTAAGATATAACTTCAGGACAACTAAAGGTCATTTAGGTGTATAAATTTAAATTACTGGTTTGTATATTGAGCTAAATATTTCCCAGTTCAACAGGTTCTCTTACACCAAGTTTTTAAAAGAAAGGAATAGGCTAATTAATATGACCAACTAACTCAACTGTCAGAAAGATACACATTTATTGTAGAATTTCTGGACTAAGACCTCATGGATGGAAAGCTGCAGATGTTGATAAAATAGCATTTTCACATAACTTTAACAAATAGATGTGGTAAATGACAAGGATGGTAGCAATAGATTTGAGGACGACACAGGCAGACTGGTGAAATTGCAACAGCATGCTGTTAAGTATGAAGTGATGCATTTTGCAAAGAGGAACGTGGGGGAAGTATGAGATAAGTGGTAAATTTTAATGGCAGTGCCAGAACAGAGATCCAAGGGAATATACACAAATTTCTGAAAGTTGCACGAGAAAGAGATAGAGATAAAGTCCTATAAATGGAGATATGGAGTACAAAGGCAGAGGTACTAAACTTTTAAAAAACACCAACTACATCTCATGTGGAGTATGCTGGGCAACATACGTTCAGAGGGGAGCCCAGGCCTTTAAAATGGTCCACAGGAGATTTATTAGAATGATAATTGAAGTAATTCATGTCTTCTATGTGGGAAGAGAAAATAAACTGGGACTGTTTCCTGCAGAACAGAGAAAGGAGGATGATATAAGATATAAGATATATAAAATGAGAAATTATCTCCAAAGGAAGAACAGTTGACAAGTAGAAGGTATAGAATCAGGGGGCAATTAAAAGGGAGGCTCTCTCTAAAAATGAGTTATGATCTGAAATGCACCATCTGAAATGGTAGAAAGGAATTCAATACTGACTTTCTAAAACAATTTGAATAAGGGAGAGAGACAACTTGGATAGATCTTTCAACCATTTCAATAGCTCTTTCATAGCATCGCCAGACATACCGGGCCTGAATGCTATATGATTCTAAAGACCTAAAATCTAGACATGGTCATTTCCTACCAGAAGAATTTTACTCTAAAATCGTTTTATAAATTTGTAAACATTTTATAACTTTCAAGTTGGTGAAATGTGGATAATAATTAATTATAATGCTACGCATACTCATGGAAAAAAAAATCTATGCCACATGTAAGACAAGCAACAGTAATCAGTTTTTAAAATGAAATCATGTTAATTCAAAATGTTCCAAACACTTCATCAAGATAATGCAAAGAATTCTTTCCTCATATTCCCTCAAGTAATTAAAAAATCTCATTTCATAACTCAAAGCAGAAAGGTAATTAAGACCACAACAGCCAGCTGGTTAGCCATTAGAGTTGTAACTTCCCAAAGAACTGCTAGTCCTGTCAATCAGTAAAGTATCACCCATCAAACAGCATTTTTCTGCAGTCCTTTCTTCCTCTCCCTGAAGCACAAACTCATGTGGATGATGCCAGTGGCATCACAGTACCTTGCCCAAGTGACTATTTTTACTGGTTGAACCTAGGAAACACTATTTAACAAGGAGAACAATGTATCAACATGATCCATTGAAGTATACTTTCCAGAACCTATCAATGAATACTGTTGGGTAGAATTTGGGCTAATTTCTCACCTTAGCCCTAATTCACTAAGGCCAACGGTAGAAACCCAAGTGAGATAAAAGTAGCTCAGCGTAGTAAAGTGTCTTTCTGGACCCAGTGGCGACAAGGAAATTATCAACAACTGAAAAATCATAACAACTACATTTCAAAGTAGGGCAAGGCTATGTTGAACCTAACTTCCACCAGGTGAATGTAGCCCTAATTTTTTGAGAGTTATTTGATTGTATATTTTAGTTTCCACTTTTAATAAAAAGCATGTTCTTTAAATCTGTTCTTTTTATTCAACCTCCTGTAGACCTGTTCCTCCTATCTTCTAATCTGTTAGGCATCCATGATTTAGTTTCTTTCCTCTCAAGTACCTGGCCCACCACAATGCTATTAAAGGTATTAATTGCTACCTCCAAACAAGCAGCATCATCAGCTTCCTGTCTCACTGACCTTAGCTTCAAACGCGTCTAGAGGCTACCCATGTAGCCTATCCACAACGAATCAATTACTACAAGTCTACGTTTTTCTCCAAAGTATTTCCTTCAAAATAAAGATCTGGTTGTTCAGACTTTGACTAAAACTTGGCCCACTGGTAACAACAACTTGCTCCTCATTAAAGTTGCCTTTTCTATCGTTCTCTCACACCTTCTCCTAGTACATCTTGCTACAGACCCGTCACGTCTACATTAAGACTCCTGCTGCCCATGGGCCCTTCAGCTGTGACCCTGAGATCAGCTTTCAAGACCATAATTTCTCCACCATCATAATTGCTTGCTTTTAGCTCATTCCCTGGCAAAACCCTCATCAATACCATTGTTACCTTTAGTCTTGACTATTCTAATGCTCTCCTCATGGACCTTGCGCATTGCACGCTATTAAGAAAAACTTTCATACAGAGTTTTACTGCCCATGTCCATTCACTCAACACCCTACGTTCATAGATATACATTAATACCTAGTTAAGCAATGCCTCCAGTTGAACATTTTCAACTTGGGTCTTCAAAAGTCTCTCCATCAGCTTGACCCTCCTTTTTCTGTATCCTCCTCCAACATAGCAGAAAGGAATACAAGTGAAATGTTGGCCTTTATTGCAAGGGATAATAGAGAACGAAAGTCAAGTCTTGCTACAATTCTTTGGGGAATAGATTAGATAGATTACTGCATACTGTGCCTTAAGGAAAAACATAACTGCATCAAAAGAAGTTTAAAGGTGGTTCACTAAACTGATTCCTGGGATGAAGGGATTGCCTTTTGAGCAAAGGTCAAGTGTGTTGAGCTTATACTAAACTGGAGTTAAGAATAGTGATGGGATATCTTATTAATTTCTAAATCCTGTGGGCGTTGACAGGGTAGATGCTCAGAAGATGCTTCCCTTGAGTGCACTGGGGAGGCACAGTTTCAACATAAGAATTCTCCCACGTTAAGATGGAGTCAAAGAGAAATCTCTCGGAGAATCGTTAATTTTTTGGAATTCTTTACCACAGGGAGCAATAGAGGCTCTTTAGCAAATTTCGATATGCCATAGTGTTAAGGATTACAGGGGCCAAGCAGAGGAATGGAATTGAAGTCACAACCAGCTCAGCCTTGTTCTTATCAAATGGTGCAGAGAGCTCAACTGGCTAAAAGGCCTATTCTAGCTCATTTTTCTTATTATAGAATGCTTACAATCCTTCAACATCTCGGCAGCCCTCCAATTCTGTACTCCTGACTAGTTTGGATTCCCTATGCCCCATCATTAACAGCCATACCTTCAGGTGCCCAGGGTCAAAGCTCTAAAATTACCTTCCTACCCCCCTCTGCATTTTGTGCTCTCCCATTAATGTTCCTTAAACCTATTCTTTGATTAAGCTTTTAGTTACATGTCCAAATAGCTCTATGTAGTTCAGTATCAAAACGAATTTCAGAACACTTCAAAGTGTACTAGGACATTTTACAGTTAAAGGTTCTCCATAAACTGTTAAGGTAAAATAATGTTGATGTATTATAAATATAACAATGGGTATAGCATAAACAGCTCAACATTTTTGTGGGAAGGTAAGAATTTAATATTTTGATGTCAATTTGCAGATCAATTTATTTTAATATTTAAATTGACTGTTGTTCAGTATGTGTCAAAAACACTGCCAATTCCACATTGTGGATCCCTCTGGTCATAAATCCATCTCCTGAATTAAATTCTCCCAAAACACTAAGTTACTCTAGGCGATACTTATTATAGACTCTTTCCTGTCAAAGAATTCCAATCTGTGACATCCACAAAGCCTCAAAGTAAATATTTACGCAGTACATAGTTAGATTAAAACTAGTTACAATAGATACAAATACGACAGGAACAATGAGGAGATGCATTAGGCATCTTTATTTTAGGCTCACTTGTGGGGCAATTAGAGAGTCCCTACCCCTGGACCAGGAGGCACAGGTTCAAGTCTACCTGTTCCAGAGGCATGTAATAACATCTTTGTTTAGAAAAATGGGTATCAACGAGCATAGGAACAGCAACACTTGGATATAAATATGTAAATCATTGCAGATAGCAGGGGAGGTTTGGAAAGTGATTTAAAAAAGGCATATGGGTCCATGTGCTTTATAATCTGAAGCAATGAACGTAAAAGCAAGGATGTTCTCATGAGCATTTGTAAAATGCTGGCTTGGGCTCAACTAGAATGTTGTGTTTAAAGTTGGACACTGCACTAGAGGTCAGATGTGATGGCTTTAGGGTGGGTGCAAAAAAAATTTCAGGAAAGGTTTCAGGAATAAGGAACTTGAAATAGCTGGATAGATTAAATAAATTGGGTTTTCCTCCTTAAAAGGTGAGAAGGTTAAAAAGGAGATTGGCTATAAATGCCAAAAACATGAGGGATCCAGACAGTGTAGAGACGAACTACTACTATTGGTGCAAGAGGAACCAAAGGATAAAATACGAAATGATTGGAAAAACAGCTAAATGCAACAGGAGAAACTTTTTTTTTATACAAGTTATGACGACTTCGAACACAATGCCTGACAGAGAGATGGAGGCAAATTCGATCATGGCTTTCAAAGGAGAACTAGATAAGTAGCTGAAAGGAAAAGGGATTATACGGCCAACTGGAAAGTGCTACCAAGTGGGATTGACTCTTGCAGAGAGTGCAGAAACGACAGGCCAAATGACCTCTTCCCGTAATCATTCTTTGATTCTTTAATCAACTGCAAAGAAATTCAGTTATTAACTTGCCAGACTTTAAACCTCACTTCTTCGGAGACAGGCAATATGCCACCCAAGCACAATACAGAAGGATAGGAGTGAATAACAAAACAGCAATTCAAAGGGCTTAAGATGATGATTAAAAACTGGATGTTTTCTGAATCACAAATTAACAGCCTTGAACTCAGGTTGAGACAGACTTCATTTGATTGAGACAGATGCCAAGTGAGTATATCTAGATATTGGCCCAGAGAAGGATAGAGGTGCTGTATGTAAGATTAACTGTAAAAAGCATGGTGGGGACGTTCACTAGAGAGTGGGGAGCTGGTATTAATTCCTTCTATATTTTCTGCCACCCTCCAACCTCCAGCATTTGATTTCCAATTTTGCGCAGAAGGAACAGATAATCAGTAGCTTCTCTTAGAGAAGAAGAGTAATCAATATTGTGAGTATTGTATAGTTTTATCAGTGGATATTTTCTAATCAACCTGTTCAGAGAAGTTACGAAACATCTCTGGGAGAGGTGAGATCTAAAGCCAGGCATCCTGGCTCAGAGGTAGGGACACTACCACACCACCATGCCACAGGACCCCAATATTGTAATGTAGATATTTTCTAATCAGTTATTACACAGCTCTGGAGCAAGTCTGACTTGCACCTAAGCCTCCTGATTCAGAGGTAGGGACACTACAACTGTGCCACAAGACCCCAGTAAAGTATTCTGGCAGTGCTGACACCTAACAGGTGGCATTAATGATGTGCTGCAAATGCAGAATGCGGGAACTTCTGGATGCCAGCGTGATCCAAGTCAAACAGGTCTGCAGGAACTTTTGACTCAATTATTTAGCTGGTGGCCAAACTGCAACACATCAGGGAGAAGGAATTTACAGGTATTTCTGCTATAACACGTGTTTCATTGACATTATTTATGACTAGTGGATGCTGTTTGGATAATGCGAACTTTCTATTGTACAGTTTTAGCAATTTCCCTATAACACTACTTTCTATGGCGATTTTCTATAGTGCGAGGTCGCACAAGAACGCAACTGCCACTTTATTTTAGGAGATGTTCACACCCCTTCGGATAGAATCTTCTGATTCAGTATGTGGTCAAAGAAAGGAAGATGTAGCTGCAAGTGAAGCAAGTGTGGGGATTCAAATATCAGGTACCTCAGCTTTTGCAACTGCCCAACTGTTCTGAGGCTTGCTCAGATGGTTTGATTGAGAGTAAGAGCTGGAATGTACGTGAGCTAACCAGCTGGCCACGGTACCATTGCATGGAAGGCAAAAACAAGAGGCTGTGCCAGTGCAAAGGTTTAGGAATCTGGAGAGGAACTTGCAGTGAGAAGGGGAGGATCCAATGGTTGCGGGTTGACATTGATACCAATGACACAGGTAGAACCAGGAAAGAAGATGAGAAGGAGAAATATGATAAATTGTGCTCTGAATGGAAAAGTAGAACCTCAAAATTAATAATCTTGGGATTACTAACTGAGCCACATGCTATTTGAAATGGCATGAACGGGATTTCAGAAATGAATGTGTGGCTTAAAATGGGTTTTGGCTTGAGGCACAATGGGATCTGTACCATTGTGGGGTCTTCAACTGAACCATGCTGAGACTGGTATTTATGAGCTACTAGAAAATTACAAATAGCTTTAACAGTGAAGGATCAAGTGTGGCTAAATGTAGCACGTGATTCTGTGAGGTGTGACTCAAGATGTACAGTTGAGGTAGGAGAACAAAATATTGATTGAAGAATTAAGGCCAGAGAATGGCAGGAATGGACTCCTAAAACAATCTTAAGAATATACCAGCAGTTCACACTAGATGCTACAACGGTAACATAAAAACTGAAGTAAAAGCAGATTACTCAGACACAGGAAATGTGAAATAAAAAAAAACAAGAAAGTGCTAGAGAAGACAGTTAACATTTCAAGTCCAGTATGACTTTTCTTCACAACAGAAAAGGAGTCATACTGAAGTCAAAAAGTGTTAACTTGCTCTAAAGATCTCAGCAGACTTGCTGAGTTTCTCCAACATTTTACCTTTTATTTAATATGAAAGTAAAGGCTCTGTATCTGAATATGCACAGCATTCATAATCTTAAGAGCTTACTGAAGCAAATAAATATGTTGTATGGTGACATGAACTGAATGCTGAATATTGAGGGGCATATGACAATCATGAAGAACAGGAAGCTAGATAAAAGGAGTCACAACCTTCTGCCCAAGCAAAGACGGTACTGGAGCAACAGTTAAAGATGACCTTGGCTCGGGAGATCAGGAAGTAGGATCGGTTTGGGTGGAGATGAAGAATAGCAGGAGAAAGAAGTCATTTGTGAGACTGCTCTGCAGGTCCTGAACAGTAACCACAATGTATGAATTATACAATAAATAACTGTGTTGTGTCTGTGAGTAAGGTATGGCAGTAATCACCAGTGATTTTAATCCACACAAACTGGAAAAATCAAAGGGGTAATAGTGATGATCAACTCATTGAGGAGTAGTCCATTGAATGCTCCCGAGATAGTTTGAGCAGCAAATTTTTGAACTGATCAGACAGCAGGCTGCATTAGATTTGGCATTGTGTAATGTGACAGGATTATTGAATGGCCTCAGAAGAAATCACGTCTAAGCAATCATAATGAATGAATTTTCTCTTCTGTTTGAAAAGGAGAAAAGTGGGTCCGGGTCTAATACCTTAAACTGAAAGAGAGCAATTATGTAAGCATGAGTGCTAAGCTAACTGAAGTAAATTGGGATATAATAATTGGAGATAATTGAATAAAGAAGCAGTGCAGATATTTGAAAGGAATATTTCAGAGTAAGTACGTCCCTGCTATGAAGAAAAAGTCCAACGAAAGGATCTACCATTCATTGTTAACTAAAGACATTGTTGCGAAGTTGGATAGAGTATTAATGGATTGGAACGCAGGACCTTAGAATTTGGAGTTTATAAAATATTGGTGTTAGTAAAATGCTGTGGACAAAGTAGTGTGTGGTCCCTTTAAAAGATTGTGCTTTTTCTGAGGTTAGAGATTCAAATAAGGATGTCTGTGGGCAGCAGCTTGTGGGTTTGCAGGTGCACAGAGAACACTCAAATTGAAACAAAAACAAATTGAAACATTTGAATCAAAAAGCCATACAGCTAGCAGTTAAGCAGCAGTTGTTTCATTATCAAGACAACAAGTTTTGAATTTAGTCAATTTGAATCAGGATACTGAATTAGATACCGAAAACCAATTAAATTTCAATCGATGGTTTTGACAACATACGACCAGTCTTATTTTAAGAAACTGATATGTCTTCAAGCGTATAAAAGGAGAGGGCAGTTGGAAATTCAGGAGAGTTAACTCTAGCAGATGGAAGTTCAGATCTTAGCTAGCAAGAGAATTGCTGACTCTTTCAGTTTTCTCTAGGTTTTAGAGAAAGCCCCATCTAAATCAAAGGTACCTACAGCAAAGCTAGCTAATATTCCTAACAGAAGAATTTGATGGAGAAGGAACAGAACATTCCGGAAGACATGTAACCTGACTGTAATTTTGAGACACTAAACTTCTTTTTAAAAAAAAATAATAATAACTGGGACTTGTATTTATTGGAATCGTGCTTTATTTGGGAATAGTTAGAAGTTAGAAGGGGTTTATTCGGTTTGTTAATAATTTAGTTTGTTCATAATTTAGTTTGTTCACTTAAGATTTAGATAAACAAATTGGTACTCATTGATTGTAGAGTGAATGTCAGAGGTTTATTTTGTTTAACCACTAGAGGTTGCGGTAAACAGGTTAGTTCTTTTCACACTCCTTTTTAACAGATTATAAGGCGAGGTACACCCCTTTGGGTATTCCGGTTTTAGATCTCGGGGGATCAACCTCCGCTTTATAACAAAGTTAGGGAAAGCATCAAGCTTAAAGGAAAAGCATAATAGTTATGCAAAAATTCGTGGCAGGTCAGATGACTGGTCAGAATACAAAGAATAATAAAGAGTGTCTTAAAGGATAAGCAGGCCAAAACATTACAGCATAACACAAAGCTAGCTAGGAATATAAAACAGATGGTATGGATTTATATTGGTATCTAAAAAGGAAAACAAAAAATATAGTATTGATCTTCAAGAGGGAGAGAATGGGAATTTAACAGCGGATAATACATTAGTAGATGATAGACACTAATATTTTGCTTCTGTCTTCACCATGGAGGATTCAAAAAATATTCCAGCAAAACTTGCGTATCAGGAGGATAAAGGGAGAGGGGAACTGGTGAAATTATAACTAGTAGGGAAGCATTACTGAACAAAACCACGGAGCTCCCAGTTAATAAGTCTCTGGGTCTTAATGGGCTTTACTCATCCTTTTTTAAAATTTATTTACTTATGCGATGTGGGATTTGCTGGCTGGCCAGCATTTATTGCCTGTTACTACTTGCCTTTGAGGTGGTGGTAAGCCGCCTCCTTGAACTGCTTAAGTACACATGCTGTAGACTGACCCACAATGCCCTTAGGGATAGATTTCTAAGATGGTGACCCAGTGACAACGAAGCAATGGCAATACATGTTCAAGTCAGGATGGCGAGTGGCTTGGAGGGGAACTTGCAAATGGTGTCCTCCTACATGAAAGTGTTTGTGGGTATAGATAGAGCTAAGGGTCTTTGGTGAATTTCTGCAGTGCATCATATAAACAGACAGCAAAATGGCAAATATTTAAGGCAGGCAGAAAACAGGAAACTTTAGGTCAGTTAGCTTGACATCTTCCGTGTGGAAGGTGTCAGAATTGATCATTAGGAGGTTATAACTGAACGCTCAAAACCTCAAGGTTTTGACTAAGAATCAATATTATCTTGTGAAAGAGAAATTGAAATTATCCAACTCCTAAGAATTCCTTGAAGGAGCGACATGCTCTTTGCATAAAGGGGAGCCCACTGATGTCACATTCCTTCCCAAAATCCACGTACAGTACAACGTTACTGGATGACGCAGGAGTAAATCTACCAGCATGGATAGAAGATAAGCTGGCTGACAGAAAACTAAGTACACATAAACAGATCTTCAGATTAAAAGGGACTGGTGCTTGGCCCTCACTCTTCTTTTTTACAATTTTATCAATGGTTTAGATATGGAAGTGAAGACACTGGCTAAATTTGCACATGACAAAGACAGGTAGGAAAGTATGTTGTGACGATAACAAGGATAGATAGGTTAAGTGAGTGGGCAAAAATATAGCAGATGGAGTACAATATAGGAAAATGTGAAGTGGCTCATTTGGTGCCAAAAAGAAACAACTGGAATATTATTTAAAGGGAGAATGACTGCAGAATTCAAAGGTGCAGAAGGATACAGGTGTCCTAGTATACCAGTCATAATTTGCAACAGGTACTACAAATGGCTAATGGAATGCTATCTTTATTACAAGAGGATTTTAAGCATAAAAATAAGGAGGTTACATTTCACTTCTACAATGCTTTGGTGGGGTTTGGTCTCCTTATTTACAAAAGGATATAAACGCTGCTGGGGAGGCAGCTCAAAGGTTTTGCTGGACTGACATTTTGTTTGATTGGGACTTTTTTAAACCAGAAAGATTGGACAAGCTGGGATTGTTTACACTGGAGTTTAGAAGAATGAGGAATGATGTAATTGAATTGTGTAAGAGCCTGAATGGTCCTGACAAGATGGACATGGAAAGCATGTTTACTCTATGGACAATTCCAGGACTATGGCACACAAAATTAGAGCTTACAACTTCAGGACAGACATGGGGCAAACCTTTTTCTCAGAGGCTTGTGTGGCTTTGGAACTTCCTGCCTCAGAAGATGGCAGAGGCATGACCATTTTTAAGGTGGTGGTGGAAAAAATCTTGTTTATAAAGGGAATAAAGATTACCACGCCTAGACAGGAAAGTAAAATTTAAAACTTAAACTGATTGGCCATGATATTAAGGTGTAGAGCTGGATGAACACAGCAGGCCAAGCAGCATCAGAGGAGCAGGAAAGCTGACGTTTTGGGCCGAGACCGTTCTTCAGAAACATCATTTTCTGAAGAAGGGTCTAGGCCCGAAACGTCAGCTTTCCT
>NC_063355.1:11112025-11226830 GCF_021869965.1 Rhincodon typus
AGGAAAGCTGACGTTTCGGGCCTAGACCCTTCTTCAGAAAATGATGTTTCTGAAGAACGGTCTCGGCCCAAAACGTCAGCTTTCCTGCTCCTCTGATGCTGCTTGGCCTGCTGTGTTCATCCAGCTCTACACCTTGTTATCTCAGATTCTCCAGCATCTGCAGTTCCTACTATCTCTGGCCATGATATTGTTGAATGTAGGAGTATGAATGAAGGGCCAAACACCCTCCCGTAATTTGTGGGTTCGCTTGTATGCCCGTAAATAAGAGGCTCATTCCACAACATCACTCTTATTTTGATAGCAATCTTAACTGGAAACTATTTAAACCCAGAGATATATGGAAGATAAATAGCGAAGGATCATTTAAAACAATCAGGAATATCTAAAAGGTTCTGAAGAGAGACGGTCAATGATTGGGCTAATATTAATATAGGTGATTGCACTTGTAATATATACAAAGCTGTAAAACATTAAGAATATTGCTCAAAATAATGCACATTTTAATATTAACAGTTGCCACAGTGCATGTACTTCAAAACCGAAAATAAATATTGACTTGGTTAAACATTCTGAATCAATTACTGACATAAATACGAAACTACTTAATCAAGTCTGTAATTTTAATAGAAAGCTGGATTAATGTGTCTTTAATTTTTTTGCTACATTTTGTTTTAGGTTTTGATTTTTTTTTGTACAGCCATGATATGCTAAGTTTACCCACTTCTCCAGACAAATAACCAATTTTAGTCATCCACATTAAACAACATAACACAATCTATTTGCAAATATAAACATATTTGAACTTCAGATACGGCAAATGAGCTCCTGTACTAAACACTTGCAAAATCAAAACATTCCAAGTTTCTTTAAAAAAACTTCTCAAAACAATGAAAGTCAATTTTGACTAAGCTGCTGACATTTAGACTTCCTGCTATCTGCCACTTGTACTGTTATTAAATTCAGTTGAGTCCAAGAGACAAGGTTTCTGAAGCCATTGTTTAATGTACACATAGCATCAATGAAATAACATTATAAACAAATTAAAATTCCAATTGTAATATCACCACAGAAATTAGAGATTTTTCAGGTGTTGCAGCTGAATTAGAAGGGTGACTACACTTTGATTCTGGTAAAGTTGCCACAGTCCTATCAAACCACATGACTGCTCACTGAGAATGAGATAACTGATGGTTTAACCCAAGGGTCACCACGCCGCAGGTGACGGAAGAGGTTGAGGAGAGTCCTACATGCTAACTTCATGTATGAGAACTGAACTCACACTGTTGGATCACTGCACGACAAACAAGTCATCCAGAAACTATCATGAGAGAGTTTAGCTATTGATCCCGCAGTTATATATCAGAAAGTAATGATTAAATTCCTCACAGACCTTCGGTGATGGCCAGGTTCTAAAGGACATAGCTGTTAGACTGAGGCTGCGGCAGGTGGTGAGGGAACTAACAAGAGGGAAAAACATACTTGACCCCATCCTTAGCAATCTGCCAGCTGCAGTTGCATCTGGCCATGTCAGTATCGGTAAAAGTGACCATTGCACAGTCCTTGTGGAGATGAAGTCCTGCCCTCACACTGAGAATAACCTCCATGCTGTGTGGGACTATCACCGTGCTAAATGGGACAGACTTTGCACAGATCTAGCAACTGAAGACTGGACACTCATGAGGTGCTGTGGGTCATCAACAGCAGCAGAACTGTACTCCAGCACAATCTGTAACCTCACGGCCCGGCATATCTGCCACTCAACCATTACCATCAAGCCAGGGGATCAACCCTGGTTCAATGGAGAGTGCAGGATGGTCACTCTTACCAATACGGTCGTGGCCAGATGCAACTGCAGCTGGCAGATTGGTGAGGATGAGGTCAAGTATGCTTTTGCCTGGATGAGTGCAGCCCCAACAACACTCAAGAAGCTTGACACCATCCAGGACAAAGCAGCCCATTTGGTTGACACTATATTTATAAGCATCCACTCCCTCCACTACTGACGCTGTTGCAGCAGGGTGTTCTACCTACAAGATACACTGCAGAAATTCAAAGATCCTCAGACAGCACCTTCCAAACCCAGGACCACTTCCATCCAGAAGCACAAGGGCAGCAGACACATGGGAACACCGCCACCTCCAAGCTCCAAGCCACTCATCATCCTGACTTGGAAATATATTGCCGTTCCTTCACCGTAACTGGGTCAAAAACCTGGAATTCCATCCCTAATGGAATTGTGGGTCAATCTACAGCAGGTGGACTGCAGCGGCTCAAGGCAGCAGCTCACCAACACCTTCTCAAGGGCAACTAGGGATGAAGAAGAAATGCTGGCCAGCCAGCAACACCCACATCCCACAAATGAATATAGGAAAAAGAAGAGGGGTTATGGTAACATAAGGAGATTTATTTCACAACAACAATTTATTTCACCCCTTGAATAATAAACAAGGTATTGGTAATTAACACAAACCAGTGAAGAAGAATGCATCTATAAAAATGGCACCATTAATGACTGCAAGGGTGCAGAGGTTGGAGAAAAGAAAATCAGTCAATTTCTTACTATGGCTAATTTGCAACTTGTATTTTCACAATGTAGAATAGGCCACTGCAATTTTGGTCAACTTTGTTCCATGTTAGTAACAGGTACAAAATGAAAAAGATGCCCACAAACTGAAGTCCCATCCAAATGGACAATGTAGGAAGGTTCCAGAGGAAGGTGATGTGGTCAAAGATTTCAAACAGCTCGAGAAGACAAGGAGAGATAGCTTGCCTTTATCATAGTCAAATAGGATGGCTCCTGTGACTTTGATAAGAGCTGTTTCAATTCTGCGGCCAGGGTGAAAACCTGAATAGAAGAATTTAAACAAGGTTCCAAGAAAGACGGGCATTGGATTTAGAAAGTGAGAACCTGTTTAAGTTCAGACAGGAAAGCAAAGTATGAAACAGGGATGGTGAGGTGAAGAGTTTGTTTTTGCAAGGGGGTGATTACAGTAGATTTGAAAGAGAAGGGGTTCAGTGACTGTAGAAGGGAAATTGACCAGTTACACATTTAGGACCAAGGGAGCTGGTGGTGTTTATGAGTAAAATGTGCTCAGAAAGGACGTGCATGAAATTAGGAAACTAGGGAGCTGAGCTCAAGAATAGACAGCTTTAGTGACAGACTGGCCAAGCTGACTAGTGAAAGGAACAAAGTGGCAGAGGCAGTTCCCTATATGTTCTCAATCTTCATGGCAAAGTGCATGAGGTTCTTGCAAGAGTTGTGGACAAAAGTGTGTAGGAAAAAGGAGAGAGGGGCTTCAGAAGATATTGTGAAGTAGAAACAAAAAGGAACCAGTTTTGCATTTCAGGATGCTCTTGTAACAGTGAGTAGTTTTGTAAGACAAGAGAGGAACCAAACATATATGATCCAGTCAGATTTGGCAGTGCATGACCGAATCAGCTGTCCCAAGTCTGATCAAGGTTGTGTCTCTTGGGCTCACGGGAGGGCAAGTGTATGTAATGAGTTAAAGGAGGGCTGTGGACAGGAGGGCATGGTTAAGCAAATCAACAGTTGCAGAAATGCCATGATGATCAAATGCTCAAAGACTAGATGGTGGATTTTGGAAGTGCATTGCATGAAGACATTTGTCCCAGCAACAGATGCAGAAGGAAGTGAAATCAGTAGAGGAAGGCAGATGTGGGTGTAGAAAGATACAAACAGGTGATCAAAGATGGCCATTGAACAGTCCTCACTGCTGTTGTATTTTGTAAAATTCAAGCACAGAAATGAAAAGGACTTGAATTTTAATCAGCTATGTGCTTAGAATAAACTACAAATTGTCAGTATTTCATGTCAGATGCACAGCACCTAGAGGCTGAAGCTACACAGAGTTTTAACTCAGCCGTGTTTTACAGTTAAACACACATGCAGGTACCCTCTGACTCTGAAGCCTACATTTTAAAAAATAAGCTGGCCTATTGTTAAAGCAGCTTTAAGGACTCTCAATTTATTAAGGATTTATGCCACTAAAATGACAAGATGCAACTTTGCACCAGCTATACTTAGAGACTGGGAAGACTGTGCACTTGAGTAGAATACAAAACTAATTAAGTCATAAGGGGAAGCAAAGAGTTTTCATAAGCTTGCAGTCTTTTTGGATTGGATGGATGTTGCTCACAGACCGAGGTGGATTGGGGCTATTAGAATACCATGACTAAGGTAGATCTTTCTCTCACCTTTAGTTCTAATATATTCATCAGTGGATTTCAGAACTGCACGTCACCTCACATTGATCAATTTGATTCGGGTAGTCAAATTTTAAAATAGCCAGCATATCTGTATTTGTTTAACCAAGCAAACCTCTCTGCAATGTCAAATAGCTTCCTTTTGTGTTAAACTGGTAAAATGTGCACACAATCATCTCAGCCCATCCCAACCTCAAAAAGCAATACTCACATCCAACAAATCAAATTTACACCAAGGGATACTTTGGAACTGCCAAAATCCACCACTTGTACAACACGATATTCAAACAAATCATTGAAGGATCTTTTATCAGTTAAAAAATTTAACTTCTTTGTAAAGTCTATAAGAAACCAGGATACTATCCAACATACTACCACCCGAATAGCCAATTAAGTTTTGTTATAAATCTACTGCATGTCAGATTTCATGAGATAGGATGAAAGCTTTCCTTCTGAATCTGAAGATCAAGTTAATTTTTTTAAAATTAAGAGCCCTTTCAAAATTCAGGGCTTTGAGAATCTAAAACATTTCAAACAGTAACTGTCTTTCAACAAAGTGCTAAAGCTTTAAACAAACCTTATGAAATAAGTTTTATTCTACTGGCAACAATTGGGCACCAAGTGTGATACATGAAATACAGTACAAGGAGGGGTGTAGTTACCAATGGAGGGCTATCTTCCACTATAAAAACAAATGCAATGATGCAATTTATAAATTTCAAGTTTTATTTTTATTCAAGTGGCTGAATTACAGCCTTGTTTTACTGATTTAAAGATTGAGAGGCTTTCTGCCTAAGACAAGATCATTTGCATCAACAAAATGCTGCCAGCAATACTATATGCAAGACTTTGAATTTAGTAAATCATCCCTATTCTGAAAGAAATTATGATCTCAGTACTAGCCTCACAGCATGAAACAAACAAGAATGCAATTCTTAACACTAGGAGTCATTTTCAACTAGAAATGACAACATTTTAATTACAACGTTCATCAACATGATAGATACACTGATTCCTCACAACCTGTAGATCTCGGTACTCATGAGGTTGGCTCCAGACCCCATCTGGCAAACATGTTCCTGATGACCAGTAGTCCAGAACCAGGGGTCACAGTTTAAGGATGTGTGGTAGGCCATTCAGGACTGAGAAGAGATTTCTTCCCCTAGAGTGGTGAACCTATGGAATTTTTTGCCACAGAAAGCAGTTGAGGTCAAATATTGAATGTTTTCAAGCAGTTAGTCGGAAATCGCTCGACACCAAGTTATACCAATAGGTCTATTTGAAGTTTCGGAGCGTAGCTCCTGCATCAGGTGAACTGAGAGAGCAGCACACAGACAGAGAACTTATAGGCAGAGAGACCAAAAGATTGTACAAATGGTGTGTGTGTAGAGTTGAATAATAACTCTGTACGTGATCAGTGTCAGACAGTTTGAGTAAGGTGTCAACAGCTGAATAACAAGCAATAACAATCCAATTAAATGAGGCGGAGAGATAATTACAAAAAATTAAAACTAAGATCGCACTGGAGACAAACCAAATGACTGGAATAACATGATAGGTATAACAGTTGCATACCAAGGGTTAAACCAACCCCAGCTTCTGTAACAACGCTACAGATTTCTTACAGAAACTCAGCACCCACGGGCCAATCGAACCAGAAACATTTTGTTGCAATGGACATTTCGATACTCTACACCTGCATTCCCCATGACGGCATCACTGCAACTGCCTCAGTACTCAATACCAACAACTGCCAATTTCCAGACGCCATCCTACAATTCATCCGCTTCATCCTCGACCACAACGTCTTCACCTTCGACAGCCAGTTCTTCATCCAGAACCAGAACAGCCACAGGGATCAAATTTGCACCCCAATATGCCAATATTTTCATGCACAAGTTTGAGCAAGACTTCTTTGCTGCACAGGACCTCCAACCAATGCTACATACCAGATAGATTTTCTTCCTTTGGACTCATGGTAAGCAATTACTGAAACGACTACATAGCAATATCAACAAGTTTCATCCTACCATCAGACTTACCATGGCCTACTCTTCAAAGTCACTCTCATTCTTGGACACAAACATCTCCATCAAGGACTGGCACCTGAGTACCACACACTACTGCAAGCCCACAGATAACCTCACAATGCTGCACTTCTCTAGCTTCCACCCTAAACATATTAAAGCCGCCATCCCCTACGGACAAACCCTGTGCATACACGGGATCTGCTTGGATGAGGAGGAACGCAACTGACATCTAAAGATTTTGAAACACCCTTATAAGAACAGGATACAATGGCTCAACTCATCGATCACAGTTCCAATGTTCCACAGCGAAAAACCGCAACGACTTTCTCAGAAGACAGACACAGGATACGACTGTTAGCATATCCTTTGTTGTCCAGTACTTCCCATGCTCTTCACAGCCTTCAACATGTCATCGATGACTATGAGCAGCTTACCAAGATCCCCCCACACTTCCACTTCTCACCTTCAAACAACCGCCAAATCTTAAACAGGCCATCCAGCCTTCAGGACAACCAACCACAACACCACACTACCCTGCCATAGCAACCTCTGCAAGACATGTCAGATCATTGACACGGACACTACCATCACACGTGGGAACAGCAGCCACCATGTACATGGCAGATACTCTTTTGACTCGGCCAATGTCGTCTACCTCATACGCTGCAGGCAAGGATGCTGAGGCATAGTATATTGGCGAGATCATAACAGATGCTACGACAACAGTTGAATGGACACCACACAACAATCACCAGATAGGAATGCTTCTTCCCATTCGGGGAACACTTCAGTCAAGGACATTCAGCCTCTGATCATCAGGTAAGTGTCTTCCAAGGTGGCCTTTGAGATACACAACGATGCAGAAATCGCTGAGCAGAAGCTGATAACCAAGTTCTGTACCCACGAAGATGGCCTCAACTGTGATCTTGGGGTCATGTCGTGCTAAGTGTGACACCATCACACTGTTGTGTATCTGTAAAATCTTCCTTAGTGCTGTTATGACAGCATTAACTTGATAAATTGTTATGATCTCTCTGCCTTAATTAGTTTGCAGAGTTTTGGATTACTTATTACTTTGGTTAAACCCTTGGCATGCAAATCTTATATCTATCATGTTATTTCAGTCATTTGGTTTGTCTCCAGCACCATCTTATTTTTAAACTTTTTGTAATTATCTCACTGCCTCATTTAATCGGATTTAAGGTCATCCCTTTGCTTGCTATTCAGCTGTTGATATTTCACTCACTGTCCGAAACTTTTGATCACCTGCAGAGAGTTATTATTTGACTCCACTAACACTATTTGTATGATCTTTTGACCTCTCTGCCTATAAATTCTGTGCCCGTGTGCTTCTCTCTTACTTCACCTGAAGGGGCTACACTCCAAAAGCTTGTGATTTCAAATAAACCTGGCGGAGTATAACCTGGTATCATGTGACTTCTGGTTTTGTCCAACCCAACATGAGCACCTCCGCTTCAAGGAGTTGGACACAGTTCTTAGGGCTTAAATGATATGTGGAGAAAGCAAGAACAGGATATTGTGTTGAATGATGAGCCATGATCATACTGAATGGTAGAGCAGTCTTGAACGGCTAAATGCCTACTCCAGCTCCTATTTGTACTTTTTCTTCAGACTTGTCTAGTCTGATTGCAGGGTGCTTCACAGTGGATTGGCAAGTTAGATTGTAGCAGTATCTGCGCTGTTATCCACAGGAAGTCCGTGCCTCAACGTCCTGCAGATATCAAGGATTTGGTGCACAGCTCTTAAAATTTATAATATGAATCCAGTTTTATGGTCCAGATGAATCAAGTCTTGCAGTGGTTTGTGCTAAAGGCATTACATGAATGCAAGTTGTTATTCTTGTTGGTTTACCCCAAAGAGACAATTATTGCCTTGTATTGAACCATTAATTCCAACTTTCATCAGCAAAGTAAACATGAGTTACAATTAACTATGACAATAGAACTAAAATGGAAGACTATTAGTGGTAAACAACGAGGTAGATAGTAGCAGAGTTTAGGAGAATGTAAGCTGATGAAATGGGCAGACAATTCATAGAATTAACAGGAAAAAAAAAAGTGTGAATGAAGTGATACACTTTGATAGAAGTAATGGAGGACAGCCAACATGAACTAAATAGTACAGATTTTAAAAAGGGTCATGAATAAGCAGAGAGACTTAGAGTGTAAATACATTAAGTCTTTGAAGATGGCTGTTTAAACTTTGAAGTTGTGAAGGCTGTTTTTAAAAACATGGCTATGTTAATAGAGGCATTGAGCACAAATGCACGTAAATCATGCGGACCTTTTGTAAATCACTGGTTAAGCCTTAGTTGCAGTAGTGTAGCCAATCTTAGGTAACGCACTGGAGGATGTCAAGGCTTCGAAGACAGTCCAGAATGGCACAAGGGAATTCAGGAGTGATGAGAAGCTGGGAGTGTTCTTCCAAGAACAAGGAAAAGTTGCGAAGATTTGTCAACAGTAGTGATAATCATGAATGGTTTTAATGGAATTAGTAAGGCAAGACTGTCTTCAGTGCCATAAAAGGTCAGAGAACAGCAATTTAAGACGACTGCAAAAACCAAAAAAAAAAAAAATGCCATGAGGAAATTTCAAAACCCCTTGCACTGGCTGAAAAGATGAGGGAAACAGAATTGCTCGTACCTTTCAAACAAGAATTCAATGTTCATTTTTGCCCTTCAAATATAGGACGAAGGAGCGTCGATGAAATATTAACTGGAGAGATCTACCAATGCAGGTATGGCAGGCAGAATAGCCTTCTTCTTTGTAATATCAGAATCAGAACACAAATATTTGAAAACTTAAAAATCTTTATCAAATACACAGGTTTAACATGATGTGTGCATAGAATTTCTTACTATTTACTGGTATCAATGAACACTGCTCAGTCTTCACAATAATCTCAACAATGTTAGCAAAGTAAATTTGTGTTGAGATTGCACACAGTCTTATCTCTTGGTTTAGCATGAAAATTGACAGCTTGAGGTCCATTGTAAAGACCTGAGAAAACCTAGTACTGAGGGAGATCTGCACTGTCAAAAGTTCTGTTTTTAAAATGAAACTTTAATCGAGGTTCCACCTGAAAAAGAAGATCCTAAGGGATCTTGACAGGGTGGGATGTGGAAAGGATGCTCTCTCTTCTGGAGGAATCTAGAGCTAGAAGTCGCTGTTCAAAATGCAGAGGTCATCCATTTAAGACAGAGACAAGGAGAACCATTTTCTCACAGAGGGCGATGATTCTTTGGAACTCTTTTCCAAAGACAACATTGGAAGAACAGTTTTTCAATACTTTTAAAAGGCAGAAGACAATAAATGCTCAATAATTAAAGAGGTGAAAGTTATCAAGGCTCAGGAGGAAATAAAGTAATCACATCAGCCTTAGTAGTGCTAGCTGAAAAGTTATTTAGCCAGGAGAGTGGACAGCTACCTTGGTCTCCCTTGGAAAAGTTCCATTGGGCTTTTTGTATCCACTACATAGATACCCAGAATGTCAGTTTAACATCTCATGAGACATAGCAGCTTTAGCAGCATTCTCTCAAGACTGAGCACCAACAGCACACCTCAGGATTGCACTGCAGTATCAACTAAAATTAACAGTGCTACTTAAAACAATAACCTTAACTCAGGACAGCACTACTACAGAACAAAACTGATTCACAAAGGAAAGAGTTCAAGGAAGGGTTAAATGGCATGAAAAATTAATAAGGGTCAAGGAAATGATTCAGAATGGAATGCAAGAGAGGAAATGAAAAGGAAAATGTCAACAGTAAAGACAACAAAACTTAAGATAGATGTAATAATATTTGAAGTTTGAGCTTTTTTGAATCTTTAAAACCCACAGACAAATGACCTTTAGAAATGGGAGGCAGAAATTTGTCACCACAACGCAAAGCCCTAAGAATCAGGCGTCAGCAGGCCAAAATAAAACAAATAAAACCAATTGTTTCCCCCCCACCCTCATTAGAGATTTCACAGTGGTCTCTAAACCACCAAGATCTTAGCTCATCATCTCTCTCCCATGGGACAGTCCAGGTCCAGTTATCAAGAACTTCAAATATGATACAGAAAAAAATTGGACAGCAGATTTTCTTCTAATTGTGTCATGTTACAGTGCAGTATGTAGGATTTTAAGGACAGATGAAGAAGCATCTACTTTCCAAGTTCTGGTCTAAGTCAACAGAGATCATCTTTCAATGGATCTTTTCTATGTTACAATCCATAACGTCATTGTTATTTCTCAGCCAGAGTTTTTGAGTCACTGCTCATGATTCACATCTTTTGATGCTCAGACTCTGATTAGTAAGCATTAAAATTTCTCAAGGCTGTATTTCTCAGTAAAACAATAAAGGTTGATTGAAATGAACAGCATGAAATCTAATTAATCACTCCCCATTATTTACTGACAGCATTAATTAGCAGGTATTAGAGTAAAAGTTAGTTTGCTGATTAAAAGTGCATCCTGCAGAGAATATTTTCCAATAACCCATATCTCTGCACATAAAAAATGAAAACCAAATAGAGTCATAGAGCTGTACAGCAAGGAAACAGGTCCTTCGGTTCAACTCGTCCATGCCGACCAGATATTCTAAACTGATCCAGTCCCATTTGCCAGCACTGGGCCCATATCCCTCTAAACCCTTCCTATTCATATTGCCATCCAGATGCCTTTTAAATTTTGCTATTGTACCAGACTCCACCACTTCCTCTGGTAGCTCATTTCATACACACCAGGTTCTAAAAATGTTGCCCCTTATGTCTCTTTTAAATCTTTTCTCTCTCACCTTAAAACTATGCCCTCTAGTTTTGGACTCCCCTACCTTGTGGAAAAGACCTTGGATATTCATCCTATCCATGCTTCTCATGGTTTTATAAACCCTTATAGGGTCACCCTTCAGCCTGTGACACTCCAGAGAAAACAGCCCCAGCCTGTTCAGCCTCTCCCTACAGCTCAAACTCTCCAACCCTGGCAACATCCTTGTAAATCTTTTCTGCACCCTTTCAAGTTTATAACATCTTTCCTATAGCAGGAAGACCAGAATTGAATGCAGTATTCTGAAAGGGGCCTAACCAATGTCCTATACAGCTGCAACACGACCTCCCAACTCCTATACTCAATGCACTGACCTATAAAGGCAAGCATACCAACTGCCTTCCTCACTATCCTATCTACCTGCGACTCTACTTTCAAAAAACTATGAACCTGCACCCCAAAGTCTCTTTGTTCGGCAACACTGCCCAGGACCTTACCATTAAGTGTACAAGGTAAAATATAAACATTAAAATGTAACTAATCTTCATGCAAAAGGAAGTTAGAAGGTAATGCCTGCACATAAAACTCAGTTCCAATTTTGAAGTTATACATTGCGTCAATGTGAAGACAATGCTGTGATGAAATTTGTGGCCATTTAGGAAGCAAAACAATAGAGTTCGGTGCAGGATGAGGATTTCTTTGCAGTAAAAGTGGCGATACTGTATATACGAAGAATTAATTATAGCGTACAACGCTTGAACTTGTATAATGGTTAGGATGGGCAGAAATTGACATTAGTGAAGAAACAAGATTTTTTAAACACACTAGTGATGGTATGATCTTACTAAAGTCAAAACAAGAACTTTTTTCTTTCTAATCCACTGAATTGATATGCTTTTTACTTCGTCTAAAGTGGACTTTTCAATATCAAGTCTTTTTTGCACAATTACAATAACATTGTTTGCAACTTGAAATTTTATTCCATGTCTGCACTTATTAAAATTAAAACATCTACACCTGCCGCATCTTATGAGTAGTTACAGTAATTTTACTTACACTTAAAACTCAGCATAACATCTTCCACATTACTAACTTATTACTCATGGGGTTCACTAAAACAATTTAAAAACAAATCAAAGCCGAAAAATGGAGTTGAGAGGAGCTTTAAGAAATAAACAATTTATCTTTATAATCCATTTCATACATCAGCCACTACAACAAAACCTCAAGAATTTGAGTGCATTCCTGTTGTCATTTTGAGCACTGTTAAACTTCGTGACATTTGCTCAGCCAGTGCTACTATACCCAACTGAACTGGTGACACATTATCTCGGCAAGTGGACAGAATCCAAACCCCCTAAGTGCTATGCTCCTTCAGACTAGCTCAAGTAATTTCCATCTCCAACATGCCAGAAAGTTGACTTGGGTTTAAAGCTACATCAAAATACTTGTCACTCTGGAGACATCTAGATCCATGTCCCTTCTCTGCCCTACGTCATTACGCAAGGTAACTGTGGGTCTGCCAACACCAGGCGTTCCTAACAAGTGATATGATAAGTAGCAGAACGCGCAATAACATGTGCAACTGCATTGTCACCATCCTCCACAATTAATGTACATATACATGTTTGCATCTCCAACCGGAGTTGCAGATTAAGTTTCAGCAGCATCGAGCTAGCCTTTCAACAATGGTAGGTAACCGCTCTGGACTTGGGAAGAACATATTCTTATATTTAGCTTCGAGATAACACTTTCCAGTCTGTCCAGCAAGAAGCTGCAGAGTTTTTTTGTGGTAGATTTGAAAAACTGCCTTCAACAAGACGGAAATAGCTTAAGGCACATTAAGCCAGGCACTACAATTTCTTATATCAAATGTTAATGTTAAAGTTAAATGTGAAAGTTACTGGCACCAACTGCTTAGTTCAGGTCCTCATAAGAGAAACTAGACAGTAAAATACTCAGTAGATTAGAACCATTTCTTCTTGTAGCCGAGCAAGACAAAATCAAGATAGCATCTATAAACTGGAACTAAATTGCACCCAATAATGATTCAGTTATTATCATAGCCCGAGAGCGTACTCATGTCACCTATCTTCATGAGAAGCTCCTGTGCTCATATTTTACACTGCAATGCAGACACATATATTGGCACAATAGGAAACAAACTGGGTTTCAGTTCTTTAATGTTTTGCTTTATCAGCGCGAATTTCCTCCACACAGCTATTCTCTTTCCTTTTTGAAAGCCTTACTGAATTTCTTGAAACTGCATATCACATTAACAATTTCCACAACATCAATGGCAAGTATCTGACACAAAAAAAATCTTTATCACAGCACTGAGAAATGTTTTGATGATCAGCACAGCTAGATGTTATTGACAATTTCAGAAACAGACAGTGTGCTGGGGAGACAACAAAAAAAAGTTATAAAGCTCAAAATGGTGGCATCCACCCACAGATTTCTTCACTCACCATCCATCAGTAGCCAGTGCCCTGTCAATACCCAGATAAGCACAAGCATGACTGAAAGGGAAAATGAGAGTAGTTCAGCAGCAGTGAATCGTCCACAGCAGCCAAATGAAATTCTGAAACAAGAACAGAACAGGAATATGGTTAGTTTTTACATCAAACAAATAGAAGAGTCAAATTGATCAAATTGTCCCCACTACCAGTGGGAGCTGACACATGCTATTGGTGCAATTGATTGCATAATTGTAATCTTGCACCAAAATGAGCAGAACATAAGAACTAGGAGCAAGAGTGGGTGATCTGGCCCCTCGAGCCTGCCTGCCATTTCATAAGATCATGGCTGATCTTTTTGAGACTCCGCTCTACTTACCCGCCCGCTCACCATAACCCTTAATTCCTTTACTGTTCAAAAATTTATCTAGCCTTGCCTTAAAAACATTCAGTGAGGTAGCTTCAACCGCTTCACTGGGCAGGGAATTCCACAGATTCACAACCCTTTGGGTGAAGAAGTTCCTCCTGACCTCAGTCCTACATCTGCTTCCCTTTATTTTGAGGCAATGCCCTCTAGTCCCAGTTTCACCTGCTAGTGTAAACAACCTCACTGCCTCCACCTTATCTATTCCCTTCATAATCTTACATCTTTCTATAAGATCTCCCCTCATTCTTCTGAATTCCAATGAGTATAATCCCAGTCTACTCAGTCTCTCCTCATAATCCAACCCTCTCAACTCTGGAATCAACCGAGTGAATCTCCTCTGCACCCCCTCCAGTGCTAGTATATCTCTTCTCAAGTAAAGAGACCAAAACTGCACACAGTACTCCAGGTGTGGCCTCACCAGGACCCTATACAGCTGCAGCATAGCCTCCTTGTTTTTAAACTCCATCCCTTGAGCAATGGCAGACAAAATTCCATTTGCCTTTTTAATTACCTGCTGCACCTGCAATCCCACCTTCAGCGATTCATGCACAAGGACACCCAAGTCCCTCTGCACAGCAGCGTGCTGCAATTTTTTACCATTTAAAAGATAGTCCATTTTGCTGTTATTCCTACCAAAATGGATGACCTCACACTTATCAACATTGTACTCCATCTGCCAGACCTTGGCCCACTCACTTAGACTATCTATATCCCTCTGCAGACTTTGTGTCTTCTGCACACTTTGCTCTACCACTCACCTAAGTGTCATCTGCAAAATTTGACACACCACACTTAGTCCCCAACTCCAAATCATCTATGTAAATTGTAATCAATTTAGGTCCCAACACTGATCCCTGAGGCACACCACTAGCCACTGACCGCCAACTAGAAAAACACCCATTTACCCCTACTCTTTGCTTTCTACTGGTCAACCAATCCTCTATACATACCAATACATTACCTGTAATACCATGCAACTTTATCTTACGTAGCAGCCTTTGGTGTGGCACCTTGTCAAATGCCTTCTGGAAATCCAGATACACCACATCCACAGGTTCCCCATTGTCCACCATGCAAGTAATGTCCTCAAAGAATTCCACCAAATTAGTTAAATATGACCTACCCTTCATGAACCCATGCTGGGTGTTCCCAATGGGACAATTTATATCCAGACGTCTTGCTATTTCTTCCTTCAATGATAGATTCAAGCATTTTCCCCACGACCGAAGTTAAGCTAACCGGCCTATAGTTACCTGCTTTTCATCTACTTCCTTTTTTAAACAGTGGCGTCACATTGGCTGTTTTCCAAGCTGCGGGAACCACCCCAGAGTCCAGTGAATTTTGGTAAATAATTACTAGTACATTTGCTATTTCCCCCATCACCTCTTTTAGTACCCTGGGATGTATTTCATCAGGGCCAGGAGACTTGTCTACCTTTAGCTCTATTAGCTTGCCCAGCACTGCCTCCTTAGTGATAATGATAGTTTCTAGGTCCTCACCTGCTATAACCTTCTTGCCATTAGTTTTCAGCATGTTATTTGTGTCTTCCACTGTGAAGACCGACACAAAATAACTGTTTAATGTCTCAGCTATTTCCTCATTCCCAGTTATTAAATTGGCCTTCTCATCCTCTAAAAGACCAATGTTTACCTTTGCCACTCTCTTACGATTTACATATTTATAGAAACTTTTGCTGCCTGGTTTTATATTCTGAGCTAGTTTACTCTCATAATCTATCTTACTTTTCTTTATAACTTTTTTTGTGGCTTTCTGTTGGCCTTTAAAGATTTCCCAGTCTACTAGTTTCCCACTACTCTTTGCTTTTTTGTATGTGTTTTTTTTTCCAAATCTGATACTTTCCATGGAGACATCCATGGCTGGCTCTCTCTTTTCCTACAGTTCTTCCTGATCACTGGAATATACTTCTGCTGAGCACGGTGAAGAATCGTTTTGAAAGTCCTCCACTGTTCCTCAATTGACCCACCATAAAGTTTTTGCTCCCATTCTACCTTGGCTAACTCCTTCCTCATTCCTTCATAGTCTCCTTTGTTTAAGCACAGGACATAGGTACTGGATTTAACCTTCTTACGTTCCATCTGTATTTTAAATTCGACCATACTGTGATCGCTCCTTCCAAGAGGATCCCTAACTATAAGATCATTAATTATTCCTGTCTCATTACACAGAACTAGATCTAGGACAGCTCGCTCCCTTCGTAGGTTCCATTACATATTGTTCAAGGAAATTATTGCGGATGCATTCTATGAACTCCTCCTCAAGGCTGCCATGACTGACCTGGTTTGACCAATCGATATGTAGATTAAAATCTCCCATAATAATTGCTGTACCATTTTTACATGCATTAGCTATTTCTGTGTTTATTGCCCGCCCCACCACAATGTCATTATTTGGTGGCCTTTAGACCACACCTATCAGTGACTTCTTCTCCCCGCTATTCCTAATTTCCACCCAAATGGATTCAACGTTTTGTTCAGTAGAACCTATATCATCTCTCACTACCACCCTGATATCATCCTTAAAAATCAGAGCAACACCACCTCCCTTACCTTCCCGTCTGTCCTTCCAAACAGTTTGATACACCTGGATATTTAACTCCCAGTCATGACCATCCTGTAACCATATCTCTGTAATGGCCACTAAATCATACCCATTTGCCATGATTTGCACCGTCAACTCATCCACCTTGTTTCGAATGCTCCGAGCATTCGGATAAATTGCCCTTATGCCAGTTTTTGCACCTTCTTTTTGGGTCCTATTACCTCCGTTACTAACAGCTCTCCAGTTCTCCTTCCCTTTAACTTTTTTCCTAATTTTCAATGGAGTCACCTGCTAACCTACTGCTTTGCCTTACATTAATTGTTATTCTCCCTCTTTGCTCACTTCTCCCTTCCCCCCTACTTACTAGTTTAAAGTCCTATTAACCACCCTATTTACCCTTTTCGCCAGAACACTGGACCCGGCCCTGTGTAGGTGGAGTCCATCCCAGCGTTATAGATCCCTCCTGTCCCAGAACTGATGCCAGTGCCCCATGAAAAGGAAACCCTCTTTCCCACACCACTCTTTTAGCCATGTGTTTACTTCCCTGATCCTTGCCTCCCTATGCCAATTTGCACGTGGCTCGGGCAGCAATCCATGAACGAAGGCTATTTTTACTACAATCTATGAGTAAGCAAATTGAAGGCATACAATCAAAGCCCCTTTACATATTCATAGCTACAAAAAATAACAAAAGGATTTCTTCACAAAAACTGTTCTCCAGCTGCTGCGCTTATTTATGAGGTTTTCCCATAGTAGTCTCCTGTTCCTGATGCTGCCTGGCCTGCTATGTTCCTCCAGCTCCACATTATTATCTCTGACTCCAGCATCAGCAGTTCTTACTATTCTCTGAATCTCCGACACAAGTAGTTTTTAGTGAATTCATGGGACGTGGGCATTACTGGCTAGACCTATATTTCTTCCCCATCCCTAAAGGCCCTTGAGAAGACAGTGGTGAGCTATCTTCTTGAACGATTGCAATCCATCTGGTGTAAGTACACCTACAATACTGTTAAGGTGGTTGTTCCAGTATTTCAACTAGTGAACTGAAGGAATGGCAATGTATTTCCAAGTCAGAATAGTGAGTCGCTTGAAGGGACACTTGTGGGAGGTGTTGCTACCCATGTCTTTCTAGTTGACAGTGATCATAGGCTTGGAAGGTGCAACCAAGGAGCTTTGTTGAACCTCTGCATTTTGTAGATAGTGCTCTTGAATGTTATTGTTGATTGGTGGTGGAGGGAGTGAATGAGGTAACAATGATGTGGGCTGCTTTAGCCTACATAGTGTCAAGAGTGTGCAGTGCTACTGGTGCTGCAGTCATCCAGACAAGTGCAGAGTATTCCACTACAATCCAGACATTTGCCTTGATCAAAAGGCAAGTTACTTGCTGCAGGATTCATTTATCTGGCTCATCCATTCAGTTTCTGGTCAATGGTAAACTATCCCTCCAACATTCACAATTGGATTTATCAGGTCTGCTCAGGCGAGATCTGATCTGTTCGCTTTGGAATCACTTAGCCCTGTCTATCACTTGCTGCTCAGGCATGATCCATGCAAATAATCCTGTGATGGGACTTCACCAGACTGATATCTAGTTTTTAAAATTACGCCTGCTGTTGCTCCTGGTATGTCTTAATGTTCATTTCAGAGGAATGGAGCTGACTCCTGGCTTGATTTTAATGGTAGAGTGCAGGATATGACAAACCAAATTACCTCTGGGTGCATAGTGAAGTGCTCACCCAGAGCCAATGTTGAGTACAGCACCCCCCACCCCAGGGCAATTTCTTCCCACTGTATACCATCTCTGTTGGGTCTACGCTGCCAGTGGGACAAGAAATGAGATGATGTCGTCTGGGACATTGCCGGTAAGGCACGATTCCTTGAGTATGACTATGTCAGCTATTGCTCGATTACTGTGCAATCCCTCAATTTTGGTATTAGTCTCCAAATGTAATGAAGAAATGTTGCTGTTTCCGGTGCTTAGGTCAGTGCCAGGTGACCTTCCTAGTGAAACCTTTTAGCAAATTGACACAACTGAATGTCTTGCTAGGCTATTTCAGAGGACAGCTACAAATTCACCAACACCCAGTGCTATGGGTCTGGAGTCACACGTAAGCCATACAGGTAAGCACGGCAGATTACCATCCTTAAATGATATTAGTGAACCAGATGTGTTTTTGCGACAACTGACAATGTTTCATCATTATACTTTTAATTTCAATTTTTTTATTTTTAAAAAGACAGATTCAAATTCCGCCTTCTCCCATGGTAGGATCTGAAGCCAAGCCCCCAGGGTATTACCAGAGTCTCTAGATTATGAGAACAGCAATACTACCGATACACATTGCCTCTATCTAAATCTCAAACTATTCTCAAAAATTCACAACGAATCATTTTAGATTGAACACAAGCTAGTCAGTGTAATATTCAAGCAATATGTCACTATTAGCACCATTTCTTAGCTAGATATTAATGTTTCACTTATCACTTCAGAATGATGTAAATGATCCCAAGTCATTTCAACGATTATTTCAATGATATTGGGGTTTGCTCCATTTCATGGTCCCTATTTTGCCCTCAGGCAACATTAGCAAAAGTTAAATTAACTGGTTATTCATCTTGTTTGAGATGAGGAGAAATTTTCTCACCTAGAAAGCGGTGAGCCTGTGAACTTCACTACCATAGAAAGCAGTTGAGGGCAAAACATCGTTATTTGAAGGAGTCAGATATAGCACGTGGGGCTAAAAAGGATCAAAGGATATCGGGAAAAGCAGAAACAGGCTAGTGAGTTGGATGATCAGCCATGAATATAATGAACGGCAGAACAGGCTCAAAAGAATGCATTGTCTACTCCTGCTCCAAACCTTTCGAGGTTTGTCTCCCGTACGTGCGAGACCTTTGTGAAAATTAGCTATTGCACTTGATTGAAAAACAGTGGCTGCACTCAAAAAGGCATTTTTTGGCTGGGAAACATTGCAATATTTAGAAGAAGGCATTTTGGAAATGGCGGCATGTGAGTGGCACGGTGGCTCAGTGGTTAGCATTGCTACATCACAGCGACAGAGCCCAGGGTTCAATTCCAGTCTTGGGCGACCGTTTGCCCATTCTCCCCAGGTCTGTTTGGGTTTCTGCCGGGTGCTCCAGTTTCCTCCCACAGTCCAAAAGATTTGCAGGCTAGGTGGATTAGCCATGGTATGCAGGGTTACAGGGTCAGGTCGGAGGGCTGGATCTGGGTCGGATGTTCTTCGAAGGGGTGGTGCAGACTCAATGGGCCAAATGGCCTCCTTCTGCACTGTGGGGATTCTATGAAATACATGCTGCTTCTAACTTGAAAATCTTTTACTTTCTCACTTGTGTCCCCTGTGGAGGAAGCGCTATACAGTGCAAAAACAAAACTATTTTTTCTTCACAGTTATCTTTTCCACTACTGCAAGCACCAAAATAACGAAAATATTGGGAACACCAAATTTAAAGGTATAGTGGATGTGCACTTCTTTAATGTGAAGCAGTCACCAGTCACAAGTGTAGAAACAGAAGTGGTTTTCCACAACCTCAATCATTTAAGATACAGTAATCTCTTTCAATTGTTGGCCCTTTTATGTATGGGATCAATACAACGTATGCTAAGCTCTGCATAACTTTTCTTGACAAATGCAAGAAAATTTCATTCAGCTTATCTATCTCAGCAAATGTATTCTGAATTTAGAGCAGAGAATGCAAAATAAATAAGATGTTGAAGTAATTAAAGTTCAAGTTAACAGACACCAATGGGAATCTGACTACAAATCACACACATTGCACAATTATTGACCAGATTAACAGTGAAACAGGAGATACATTGGCATCCAAACAAGCCCACAGATAATCTACTGGGTTACAACCATTTTATGTGACGTATTTTAATATATCTGTAAGATGGTTTACTGTGAGAATCAAAATTAAATCCATGTACAAATGAACTGACCCACTTGCAAAAGCAAGAGGTCTCTGACAATGCCTTGACTACTATTTAAACTGCTTGGTCCAAGATGGAGGACGGGAAGAAGTTGTGGCTGTAAGAGTTGCTTTTTTGAGGTATTTTCAGTGTTGGAGCTGATTTCCTCGAATTCTAGGAGCAGTAATTACTGTTTTAAAGCTGTTGCATTGTTTTGGAACTTAAAAGGATCAAAACAACAGCACTTAAAAGGAGGAAGGGAGACAAAGGTAGTGACCACATGGGCAGTGATTCAAACAGGGGAAGGAGCCAACACTGCTATCTGACCCAGCAGTAACCTGCATAGCTGCTGCCTCTGCTGTCTGGTTTCAATTACCTCCTGGTATCAGAGTTCGTTCTAAGAAAAATAAAAAAACAGCAAAATTTTCAGCCAACCTTGGGGAAACCTGTGCGTGGGAGCTCACAGCAGGGGTGCACCTAAATGGCTTTTTAGAAATGTAACCTTACTGTTTTTCTTTTGTAAATCTATAACAGTGAGTAGAATGGGTTATTTTTGATTATATGTTATTGAGATATTTCTCTTGATTAAACTTTAAAAATATAAAAACATAGGTACTAAGCTAGCCTGGAGCAATGTTTTGAGATCAGTAAGACTGGGCTATTTTCTGGATCTGTAGATTTTTAAGATGCAGTGATGGCCTTCAGTAGAGTGATGTCCTCTTCCTGTTGGATTTGGGAAATCAGGGAGAGTTTTCATGTTACTGATGATGATGTCTGCAGGAAGTGTGTTTGGTTGTAAATCTTATCGGATTGCATGGATCGCTTGGAGCGGCAGTTACAGGCAATGAGGAATGTACAGGAGCTAGGGGGTGTGGTGGATGGCAGATGGCAGTTGGCAGTTGCAGGGAAGAAGATAAACTGAAGATACAGTCAGGCAGATGGGTGAGCTCCAAGAAAGGTAAGAGAGGTAGGCAGGTAGTGCAGGAGTCTCTTGTGGTTAAACCCATCTCAAACAAGTATGCTGTTTTGGAAAATGTAGGGGCTGATGGACTCTCAGGCGAATGTAGCACTGACAGCCAAGTTTCTGGTACTGAGACTGGCTCTAATGTAACAAGGGTATGCCAGGTTCTAAGCAATCGATTGTGATAGGGGACTCTTTAGTCAGAGGCACAGACAGTCTACTCTGCAGCTGACAGTGAGACATCAGAATGGTGTGTTATTTCCTTGGAGCCAGGACCAAAGATATCCCAGAGAGGGTGCAGAATATTCTCAAAAGGGGAGTGGGACCAGCAGAAGGTTGTTGTACACATTGGAACCAAAGACATAGAAAGTGAAAAGGACGAGATTCTGAGGGGAGAATGTAGAAAGTTAGGCAGGAATTTAAAAAGTAGGCCCTCAAGGGCAATGATGTCTGGATTACTCCCGATGCCATGAGCTAGTGATGGTAGGAATAGAGGGACAGAGCAGATGAATGTGTGGCTGAGGAGCTGGAGGAAAGAGATCAGTCTGACACTGGAAAAAGTCAGTCAAACAGACAGAATAAGACATGAACAAAATACAGAACGAGGGAGGACTGAAATTAAACTGCATTTATTTCAATGTAAGGCAGATGAACTCAGGGCATGGTTAGGAAAATGGGACTGGGATATCATAGCAATTAGAGACGTGGCTCAGAAATAGACGGAACTGGCAGTTTAATGTTCCAGAGTATCGATGCTATAAGGAGGATCAAAAGGCGGGCAAGAGAGGAGGGGGTGTGGCACTTCTGATTAAGGATAACATTACTGATGTACTTAGGGCAATATTCCTGGGAATACATCCAGGAAAGTTATTTGGGTGGAACTGAGAAATAAGAAAAGGGATGATCAGCTTATTTGAATTGTACTATAGATCCCCCAACAGTCAGCAGGAAATTCAGGAATTAATAAGGAGATCTCAGTTATCTTTAAGAATATAAGATGGTTCTGGTAGGGGATTTTAACTTTCCAAACATAGACTGGGACTGCCACAGTGTTAAGGGCTTGGATGGAGAGGAATTTGTTAAGTGTGAACAAGAAAATTTTCTGATTCAGTATGTGGATGTACCTACTAGAGAAGGTGCAAAACTTGACCTACTCTTGGGAAATAATAAGAAGGGTCAGTGGGAGAGCACTTTGGGGCCAGTGATCCAAATTCTATTAGTTTTAAAATAGCAATGGAAAAGGATAGACCGGATCTAAAAGTTAAATATCTAAACTGGAGGAAGGCCATTTTGACGGTATTATGCAAGAACTTTCAAAAGTTGATTGAGGTCAGACATTCACAGGTAAAGGGTTAGCTGAGAAATGTAATGCCTTCAAAAAGGAGATACTGAGTCCAGAGACAGTATGCTCCTGTTAGGGTGAAGGGCAAGGCTGGTAGGTGTAGGGAATGGTGGATCACGAAAGAAATTGAGGTTTTGGTCAAGAATAAGAAGGAAGCATATGTCAGGCACAGACAGCAGAAATCAAGTCAGAAATCGAGTGATTCCCTACAAACTTAAAAGGCTGTAGGAGTATACTAAAGAGGGAAATCAGGAGGTCAAAAAGGGAACATGGAATAGCTTTGGCAAATAGGATTAAGGAGAATCCAAAGGGATTCTACAAATACATTAAGCACAAAAAGGGCAACTAGGAAGACAATAGGGCCCCTTAAGATCAGCAAGGCCGCCTATGTGTGGAACCGCAGGAGATGGGGGAAGATACTAAACGAGTACGTTACATCAGTATTTATTGCGGAAAAGGATGTGGAAGATATAGAACATGCGGAAATAATCAGCGACATCTTGAAAAACATCCATATTACAGAGGTGGTGGTCCTGGATATCTTAAAACGCATAAAGTTGGATAAATCCCTAGGACCTGATCAAGTGTACCCTAGAACTCCTGGCGAAGCTAGGGAAGTGATTGCTGGGCCCTTTGCTGAGATATTTGTATCATCGCTAGCCACAGGGGAGGTGCTGGAAGATTGGAAGATTGGCTAATGTGGTGCCACTATTTAAGAAAGGCAGTAAGAAAAAGCCAAGTGAACAAAGACCGGTGAGCCTAACATCGATGGTGGGCAAGTTGCTGGAAGGAATCCTGGAGGGACAGGATTTACACGTATTTAGAAAGGCAAGGATTGATTAGGGATAGTCAACATGGCTTTGTGCGTGGGAGGTTGCATCTCACTAACTTGATTAAGTTTTTTGAAGAAGTAACAATGAGGATTGATGAGAGCAGAGCGGTGGACGTGATCGATAGGGACTTCGATAAGGCATTCCACAAGTTACCTCATGGTCGACTGGTTAAGCATGGTTAGATCCCATGGAATAGAGGGAGAGCTAGCCATCTGGACACAGCTGGCTCAAAAGGTAGAAGATAGAGGGTGGTGGTGGGGTGTTGCTTTTCAGACTGGAGGCCTGTGTCCATCATTGTGACAGAAGAATCAGTGCTGGGTCCACTGCTTTTCATCATTTATGTAAGTGATTGGGATGTGAATATAGGAGGTTTGCAGATGCCATCAAAATTGGAGGTGTAGTAGACAGCGAAGAAGGTTACCTCAGAGTACAACGGGTTCTTGATCAGAAGGGCCAATGGGCCAAGGAGTAGCAGATGGTGTTTAATTTAGATAAGTGTGATGTGCTGCATTTTGGAAAGGCAAATCAGGGCAGGACTTATACACTTAATGTAAGGTCCTGGGGAGTGTTGCTGAACAAAGAGACCTTGGGGTGCAGGTCCATAGTTCCTTGAAAGTACAGTCACAGGTAGATAGGATAGTGAAGGTGGCATTTGGTACGCTCACCTTTATTGGTCAGTGCATTAAGTTTAGGAGTTGGGAGGTCATGTTGTGGCTGTACAGGATATTGGTTAGGCCACGTTTGGAATACTGTTTGCAATTCTGGTCTCTCTGTTATAGGAAGGATGTAATGAAACTAGAAAAGGGTTCAGAAAAGATTTTTTTAAAAATCATAGAATCCCTACCGTGTGGAAACAAGCCCTTCGGCCCAACAAGTCCACAGTGACCCTCAGAACATCCCACCTAGACCCATTCTCCTATAACCCACCAAATCTACATATCCCTGAACACTATGGGCAATTTAGCATGGCCAATCCAACTAGCCAGCACGTCTTTGGACTGTGGGAGGAAACCGGAGCACCTGGAGGAAACCCACGCAGACACGGGGAGAACGTGCAAACTCCACACGGACAGTCACCCGAGGGTGGAATCGAACCTGGGTCCCTGGTGCCGTAAGGCAGCAGTGCTAACCACTGAGCCGCCCTTACAAGGATGTTGCCAACACTGGAGGGTTTGTGCTACAGGGAGAGGCACTCGAGCGTTGGAGACGGAGGGTGACGTTATAGAAGTTTATAAAATCATGAGGGACACGGATAGGGTGAATTGCTACGGTCTTTTCCCTGGGGTGAGGGCATAGGTTTAACATGAGACAAGAAAGATATAAAAGGGACAACTTTTGCACGCAGAGAGAATGTTGCGTGTATGGAATGAACTGCCAGAGGAACTGGGGGAGGCTGGTACAATTACAACATTTAAAAGGCATCTTGATGGGTATATGAATAGGAAGGGTTTAAGAGGGATATGGGTGAAATGCTGGCAAATGGGACTGTTTCCATGCTGTATATCTCTGACTCTATAAAAGAACAATCTTTTATTTCTGTAGCAACTAAGTCTGTCCTCTACAAGGGGGTCTTTGCTCTTTCCATCAGGAATCCGGGTGAAGCGTGTTGTATATGACGGCTCCATGTGATAAAGCTTAAGTAGGTTCACCGAGTGCCAGGCCACATGCAGTTTTTACAGCCTAGCAGAAACTATGTTTCACTTTTATGTTGAATGGTTTCATTTGCAGCCAAAATTCACTCTCAGAAGGGGTGCTTTTAAATTTTGTGTTATTCTTCAGCCTCACACTCCTAATATATGGCAATCTCGTTTTTTTTGGGGGGTGTGGTGGAGAAGATCGTCAGAAGGTCTCATGAGCTGGCTCCTGGACCTGGCCAAGGTGGCCATGAGTAGATCCAGACTCATCTGCCCCTCTTACATAATTATGGCCACGTTCTGATGTCCACTGAGATGGTCATGTGGTGTCCACCAGCACCGATGGTGGCCTTCAGGGACCAGTTGGCAGCTCAGGGGCTAGGATGCATTACCACTTCAGATAATGATATTTTGATATGCTTCCATTCCAGTTCAAGTTGCCATTAGCCATTTGATTTCAAATTTTGTCAATGCCCTGCCAGGGACTTGTTGAAGCTATGTTTGAAAGAGTAGAAAGTCTGCCTGGATTTTGTTGATTTCTAGAGGGATAAAATTAAAAACAGAAATTATGTTAAACATTTACATAACTCTAGTTACACCATACTTTGAGTGAACATATCTAATCTTAAACCCGAGGTTGTGGGATTTCAAGACTAGGAGAAAGATTTTAAATAAGACTTGAGGGGCACTTTTTCTTTTACGCAGTGGTTCATGTGTGGAATGAACTTCTAGAGGAAGTAGTAGATGCGGGTACAGTTACATCATTTAAAAGACATTTAGATAAGTACATGAATAAGAAACGTTGGGAGGGATGTGCGCCAAGTGTAGGCAGGTGGGACTATTTTAGTTTGGGATTATGAGTGGCATGGACTGGTTGGACAGAAGGGTTTGTTCCATGCTGTATGACTATGTTTAACAGTAGTGCACATCAAATTACTGTTGCTTAGACAGATGCATATGTAACAACATACTTCACGAAAAGGAGAGATTTAAATTGAAATCCCAGTGTGAAGTAAATTATTGATGAGTCTAGACAGCAGGAAGAATGCTACAACTGGCCAAAAACCAAAGCAAGAGATAGAGGTGAACTACAGGCAGCAGCACAATTCTTCACTTGTAAGTAACTTGGGCTGGATCTAATGCATCATGGAAGGGGTGTAGTGGGGTGAGAGGGAGAAAGAAATCAGTCCAGTGAAGTGGGGTGAGTGGCTCCACCCAAGGGCAGGTGGTAGGAGGAGGGGTATGAGAGTGAGTGGCAAAGAGAGCACCACAGAAGGGCGAGTGTAGGGTTGGGAGAAGTGTCTCCACATAAGGGAGGGAGGGTGGCTTCTTCAAAGGGGGTAGATGCAGGGGTGGTGCTGTGTTACTCCATGGAAAGGGAGTGGGGGTAGCAGTTTGGTTCCATGGAAGGGGCAGATCCTCTGAGGAATATAATACTACTATGAAATGACTGTAGGGATTCTACGATTCTCTACGATTGGGGCCATGTCAGAAGAGAATTGAGGCAAATTTTCTAACTGGCCTACCTCAATAATTCCCTACCTTTGTGCATCCATATTTCTTGTGGGATCAGTGAGCCTGATTTCATCCAATCCTCACCCACACTTCCCTGGAAGGGAAACAGTGCAGACTTCCTGATTTGTGCTTCCTCAATGGCACAAACCTGGATATCACTACCAAAACTCATTGGCAACTTGTCAAAAATACTGGAGGTTACCCATCATGCACAGAAGCACATTGTGGCACAAGTAAAAACAAAATGAAATGGCAAAACAATATCTATTGCTGCAGAGGAGATTATGAAGAGCTTTCCTAATTGCAGTCAGTAAGGTTGTGTGCATTATTGAGGAATTCAGTTCAGGAAGTTCAGTTTTGTTCTTGGCTGCTGTTAGTCAGTAAACTGGCCTCCATATACTTGGGCTTATTCTAAAACATAATTTAAAAAGAAATCATTAAATTACAGTCCATGGTCAATCATTCAATATTATAAACCAATTGGGAAACATAATCAAATGCTAACTTAATAACTTTGAAACAATTAGTGATGAAGACCATAAGACACTGAGCAAATGCAGGCCATTTTGCCCACCGAGTCTGCCTCATGATTCAATCAAACATGGCTGATCTGATGTGGTGACCCTTCCTCAGAACTGTTCTGAGGGAAGATCACCAGATTCGAAATGTTAACTGATTTTTCTTCATAGATGCTGAGTTTTTCCTGATTTTGTTTCCGATTTACAGCATCTGCGGTTCTTTTGGTTTTTACGGCTGATCTGATAATCCTCAATTCCACTTTCCCACCTCATTGCTGTAGATATTTTAAAATCATTAAGGGAATCGAAGGTTATCTCAGCCTCGACAGCCCTCTGCAGTGAAGAATTCCATAGACTTACTGCTCTCAGAAAATAAGTTTGCAATAACATCTGCTCTCATTCTTCTAAACTACGTTGAATACAGGCCCAGACTACTCAATCTTTGTTCGTAAGGAAATCCCTCTATATCCAAGATCAACCTAGTGAATCTTCTCTGGACTGCCTCCATGCTAATATAATTTCCTTCGATAGCTGGACGAAAACGGTTTCCAGTTCTCAGCTATAGTCTGACCAGTGCCTTATGTAGTTTTAACAAGCCTTCCCTATTTTTAATATTTTATTCCCTTTGAAACAAAGGCCAACATTCCATTTGACTTGCCCATCACCTGAAGATATATATTAGTTTTGTGCCTCATGTGAGAATCCCCAAATCCCTCAATCCCTCTGTGCTACAGTTTTCTGTAGTTTTTCCTTCCTTAAATAATATTCAGCACTTCTATTCTTTCTTTCATTATAATCCATCTAATAACTTTCTGTCCATTCACTTAACTTGTCTATATCCCTTGCAGACAGTGTCATATTCACTACTTGCCTTCCCAACTATTTTGCATCATCTGCAAACTTGTCAATAGTACTTTGACTTGTTATCCATATCAGTAATACATACCATAATAAGTAACCGTGCCCCCAGCACTGATCCCTATGACACTTCATTAGTTATAGATTGCAATGGTGAAAACTCTTTACCCCAATCCTCTGCCAATTTTTTTAATTCATTTGTGTCGTATGGGCATTGCTGGCTGGCCAGCATTTATTGCCTGTCCCTAGTTGCCCTTGAGAAGGTGGTGAGCTGCCTTCTTGAACTGCTGCAGTCCACCTGCTGCAAGTTGATCCATAATGCCATTAGGAAGGGAATTCCAGGATTTTGATCAGAAACAGGCAACACATTTCGAAGTCAGCCAATTAGCTAATTCTCTATCCATGCTAATATATTACCTCTAGCACTGTGGGCTCCTATTTCGTTAAGTAGCCTAATTTGAGGTACTTTATGCAACACCTTTGGAAAATCCAAATGTATTAAATCTACTGGCTTCCCTTTATCTATTTTCATATTATCTCCTTAAAGAACACTAATGAATTTATCAGGCACGATTTCTCCTTCATGAAGCCATGCTGACTTTGCCTGATTATACTTAGTGTTTCTAAATGGTCCACTATTACATCCCTTATAATAGACACTACCATTTTCCCAATCACCGATGTTAAGCTAACCAAGCTGTATTTACCTTCTAGATTTTTGTCCCCACTCCTTTCTGTACAAGGGTGTCAATAGCTGTTTTCTCCAATCCACTGGACTTTTCCAAGATCTACAAATTACATCAGTGCATTCATCATCTCTAACTACTTCTGTAACCTTCAGAAATAATACATCAGATCCAGGGGACCTTTCCATTTTCAGTCCCATAAGTTTCCAGAATAGTTTTTCCTCTCGTGACAGCTTGCGTGTTTATTTCATCTTGCATCCACCCACCCCCCTGACTACTTAATTTATTTGGAATGCTATTAGTGTCTTCTACAATGAAGACTGATGCAAAGTATTTATTCAACGCTTATGCCATTTTCAGACTCCCCATTATTATTTTCACAGTCTTATTCTTTAAGGCACTTATGTTTACTACTGCCTCTCTTTTTTTTTTAAATCTTTAAAGATCTTACTGTCCATTTTTGTATTACTTGCTAGTTTGCTCTTAGTTTCTTTTCTCCTTCTTGATGATTTTTGTCCATTTTTGTTGGCTTTTTAAAAACTTACCCAAATCTCTGACCATGGTAGGTTCATTACTTTCCTAGTATCCTCCTTCCTCACTACAACAGTTGAGAGTCATTAACCAATTTCTCAACATCTGAGATTGTTCGTCAATCTTTCCTGCTGAACTCTTTTCAGTCCACTCTAGCCAAATCTGCTACCAAATTTTCTTCAGCAATACGAACCAATAATAGGAAATCTGAAATAAAAAGAGAGATCAAGTGCTGGAAATGCTCAGTACATCTGGCAGCACTTGTGGGGAAATGTCACAGGCCTGAAATGGAAATGACTCTCCATTGATACTGCCAGACCTGCTGAATATTTTCAGTGTGTACTTTGTTATTACTTTAGGCGAGACTACTGCTGGGCAGAGAACAATTTTTTAAATATGAGATTCCATGAGATTTGCTGGGGTTTTAGGAACTATGTTTCATGATTACATCAGCTTATAATTAGACCCATAGCTTTACTGCAGCTTCATAGGCCAAATTCTATTTTGATTGCATGAAGTTAAGGATTTCTTTTAACTGGGGCTTAATTAGTAGACACAGGCAGTAGGCTTGATGATTGTCCATTGTGTGTGAAAACCACTAAATCACTGACCTAATCACTAGTTTAAAAACTAAAGCAGTTTTACAAGTTAATATAATACAATATAACTATGATATCGCATATTAGCAGAATTTCACCTGGCATAGAGGGCAATAAAATTTACCATCCCTGTGATCTAATGAGGCATTAAACTCAGTCCTCAAAGCAAAATTTATAATTTCCTTCATAAATTTCCTCTCCCATGTACCCCAAATTTACACTTTTCACCAGTTGAAGTGCTCTTCTTCCCAGTGATTCATTTCTCTCCCAGATTCCCTAAACTTTTCTTATTTAAGTTTTTACTGCTCTTCTACTCATGATGCACTTCACTCAACCTCATTTTCTGCAGTATCTACACTGCTGCATTAGGCAGAAAAGGGCACTCTGGAGGAAAAGGGTGAAGCTGCCCAACAGTTGTGGAATCAGAAGAGGTGAAAGTCAGCTGCAGGGTTTGCACACAGACAGGCAGAGATCCTTCATCACCATAGCACTATCTGGTCACAGAAGTTTGCACCTACAATTTTTGTTTAGATGAGGAAATCAAATTTAATTTAAAAAATAAGACTTTGGGCCTTTACTATGCTCTCTTGAAGTCTCTAATGAATATACAGCTACCACACCCACAAACGTACATCCCCACTGTGAAGCTAAAGAAAACATGACAACTTATGCAATACATGCACAAACACAAATGCATTTCTATGCTAATACTGCACAAACCACTTTCTCTTTTAAAGCAACTATGATCAAACATCAAAATTACTTCAAGAAAGAAATCATGTTTTTCTAAATTAAGGAATGCTCTGTCCCAAAGCTCTTCTGGATTGAATAAATGCACAACTAGTATTTTTAAAAAGTGCAACGATACTATGCCTTTCACAACCCCAGGACACTCAAGTTCTTATCCAGCCACAGACAAACGTAGTAGACAATTTTTTTTTTTTTTTTTTTTTTTTTTGTTTACAGCAACTTAGAACAACGAGTAATAAAATGGATGAGGGCACAAGGGAAGAAGATCATATTTGCTATATTGACTTTATATAGATCATATAACCCAACCAAAAATGAACGAGTTAATTATAAAATAGGAGAAATGAAACTATCCAATTTAGTATCAGCTTTGCCATAGTAGTAGCTTTCTCATTTTGTTCAAAAGGTTGCAGGTTTACAAAGCTTTATGCCATAAATTAATCTGACATTTCAGTGCAGTAAAGCTGTCGTCATCTTTCACTTAAGATTTTGGAAGGGCAGATGAGGTCTTGATTTAAGTGCAGATAAAAGATTCCATGCACTATTTGATTTACAACTGGATGGCTCTCTCCAGTTCATCAGTTAAACTTATTCCTCAACAAACACCAAAAACCATTTACATTATTGCTGCTTTAAGGACATCTCTTGATCTCAAACTAGTTGCCATATTTTTTCTATTAAAACATTTTAATAATTTTCCCCATAGTGGCTGGGAAATATTGAGACAAGGTCATGAAAGTTACTGAATAAATACAATTTCCATTTTTCTTTCTTGGTAAACGTATCAGTAAATAGAGGTTTTCAGCAATGGCCAAAAGGTTGATACAGGTTTTAAATTAAGAGAAACAATCCTATGAAAATTTAGCCAACTGTGCAATGACAAGGAAGCAGGTTATATGAGAGGCAGCTTTGCAAGGCAAGACCGTGGGAGAGAGAGGACACAGTGGGGGCAAGTACAATCACATACACAGTTATTTTCTAATCAACCTGTTCAGAGACATTACATTACATCTCTGGAACAGGTAGGATTTAAATCCAAGTCTTCTGGCTCAGAGGTAGGGACACTACCATTGCACAAGAGCCTTGACACAAAGTGAATTGAGACTTTTGTAATTGCTTCCACAAATGTTTGCAATGGAGCTAGACCTAGCACCATTATCATTCTTAAATTATGTCCCTTTTCCTCCACAGTGCTGACTTGAGAGGACATTCCCTGAAGAATATGAAAAAATCTCTAATGAGGCAAACATTACATTTTATTTACTAATTCCGCTCAAGTACTTTTCACATTTTCTGAATCACAGAATTAAATACTTCCAACTCAGACCAATTCAACCTCACCATCATTCCCACTGCAGCTGAAATCCAAAACTGCACCAGTTCCATCAAAACCTAGCAATTGTCTTACTAAATATTAAATAAGCACCTATATCTGTATATCTAACATTCTATCTTGCTGTGCATCATAGCTTTACAAATTGTAGGGGACAAAAATCAAACACAAAACATGGAGGCACTGGAGACTGAAAGATTTTCCAGGAATCCAACACTAAGAACATAGTTAAGACTGTATTAAAACTATATTAAAACTTTATAATAAGTTAAAGGGACTTGATAGGGAAGATGCACCAACCTGTACAGAAGTCAAATAAAATTAAACCAATGTTTCCAAATTCAGGAGAAGCATTTCAACCTGAAGAGTAGCAAGAACCATGCTGTTGAAGCTTTCTGCCTTGCATTAATCAGGGCCAAATCACAATAATGCCAAAACTCAAAAGGGAACAACAATTTACATGGCATGAGTATCATGAATTCATGCAATCCAAATTAATCTTTATCCCTCAGTTTACACAAGAGCAGCATTTTAGGTTTTTTTTTTAAAAAACTGTAGTATAGAGGACTATTGCGTGCTACCACGTTTCCTAAATAAAAACAGCAGTAACAATTCAAAAAGTACACCATTGGCTACAGTGTTTTAGGACATAGAGGTTGTGAAAGGTGCTACACAAATGTAAATTTTTGTTCTTTATTAACTTACTGGCAAATAAAGGTTCTATACAGTTACTGAGTGCAAACTTTTCAGTTTTAAATTAACTCCATCGCTGGGATCTTAGGTAAGTTCATGCAACTAACTCTCTAGATAATAAGCAGATGTAAACAGTATGCATGAAATATATGTTTGCAGTAGGCTATAAATGCTATTTAAGGAAAATAAACAGGTTGGATTCTCTCTTTATGGGGAAAAACACAAAATAATCAACTAGAGTCAACAAAAAGTACAACCATTCGCAAAGTTCACTGTGGACACAACACACGATTATAAGCTTACTTGTTCTGAGGCGAACAGGGTCTTGTTAAATACTGGCACATCGGAAGCAGCAGAAAGGCAAATGCTATTGTTGCAAGAACTGAAAGGAAAAAAAATCTAGTGAGTTCCAGCCAGAACCACATCTACAGAGCAGCGGTAAGATTACAAACTCAAGAGATCAAACATAATCAGTTCAGTTGGCATACTGAGTTTATTACAGAACTGTCTTCATTCATCAAAAATTACTTCAATTAAAAAGGAAAGTTGATACCTATATTTTCTTGCATTAATAAAGGAATCTTCTACAAAAGAAAGTTGACTACTATTAGAAATGATCGTGTCCAAGCTGTGACTTCTACATTCACTTGTGGAAAATGCCCGAGCACATGACAAGAAATAATACCTGCCTCCGGTGGGGATAAAGAACCATTTTTACACAAGTTAATAATGTTTTAATAATTCACAACACAACTAAAAAAGCAAACTAGTATTTTTACCCATTCATGGAATTCGGGCAGTGCTGGCTAGGCAGGTAGTTATTGTCTATCCCTGATTTCCCTGGACGTGGTGGTGAGCTGCCTTCTTGAACCACTGCAGTCCACGGGTGTAGGTACCTCTGCAATGCTGTTAGGGAGGGAGTTCCAGGCTTTGACCCAATGATTGTGAAGGAACAGTGATTCAATTCCAAGTCAGATGGTGATTGATCAGGAGAATTTGAAGGTGGTAGCTTTCCTATGCTCTGCTCTGTTTGTCCTTCCTTTGAAAGATGCTGGCAGAGAAGACTGGTGAGTTTGCCTTAATGCATCTTATAGATGGTGCACAGTGCTGTCATTATGTGACCGAGTCAGTGTGGTGTTGAAAAGGGTGCCAAATAAAGCAGGTTGCTTTGTCCTGGATGACATTGACTTCTTGTTGGAGCTGCACCAATCCGGGCAAGTGAAGACTCAACATCACACAGGTGACCAGTGCACTGCTGATGGTGGACAGGGATTGAAGAGTCAAGAAATGAGTTACACAGTGCAGAACTCCTAACCTAGCTTCTGATCTGCTTTTATAGCCACAGCAGCTTTATAGATTGTCCAGTTCAGTTTCCAGTCAATGGTGACCTCCAGATGTTGACAATGGGGGATTCAATGTTGTTAATGCCATTGATCTTCAATGGTACGTGGTCAGATTCTCTCTTTCATAAATGGTCATCGCCTGAACTTGCATGGTGTGAATGTTACTTACTGCTATCAGCCCAAGTGTGGAAGCTACGCAGCTTTGCTGCATTAGGACCTGGCTGCTTCAGGTCTCAAAAGAATGGCAAACTGTGTTGAGCATTGGGTGCAATTACCAGCAAACATCATAACCTGACTTCATGATAGAGGGAAGGTCATTTACAAAGTTGATGAATTAGTTGAAGACACTTGGTGCAACACGTAGCAATGCAGTTAATGTCACTAGTCCACTACTTCCCTGTAAGCCTTGCAATTTTTTTTCTGTTAAATTTTCTTTAACTTATCCAGTTCCTTTTTGAAAACCAAGACTAAATTCCTGCACTGATGTCATGGAAATAGTTGATTTCCAACAACTGGCACCATCCTTCGTTGTGTTAGGTATGGTTCCTTGAATACCCATCGACCCCCAAACTTTCCTAGAGCTACGTACCCAGTCAAATGCTGCCTTGATGCCATTTCACATCTGGAGTTCAGCTCTTCTCTCCATGTTTCAACAAAAGTTATGAGGTTAGGAGCTGAGCGATGGCTCCTGGTGGAACCCAAATTGCAAAATGATCAATAATCAAAAAGTGGTAAGACAGAGAATTGGGAAAATTTAAAATCAAATAAAAAAGACGTCCACAAATAAGTAGATGATAAATAGTATGCTGGTCTTTAGACAGAGAGAATTTGAGCAGTGATGTCTTACTGCAATTATGCAGGGCCTTGTTGAGACCACATCTGGATTATTATGTACAGTTTCCGTTTCCTTATCTGAAGATGTCCTTGCTACAGAGACTGCGCAGCAAAGGTTTACCAGACTGATTCCAGGGGTGGCAGGACTGACATATAAAGGAGAGGTTAAATTGGTTATAATTGTATTGCTGTTGTTCAGAAGAATGAGGGGTGATCTCACAAACCTATAAAATTCTACCAGGGATTAACAGGGAAGATGAATCAATGATGTTCCCAATGGCAGGAGAATTACAGTCTAAGGACACGGGATAAACCAGTTAGGACTGAGATGAAGAAAAATTTTTTCACACAGAAAGCATGCTTGATCAAAATGTATAATTTCAGGATGAGTCAGATATACCAGTTGGGGCTAAAGGGGTCAAAGGCATGGGGGAAAAGCAGGAACAGGCTATTGATCATAAGTGATGGAGTAGGCTTGAGACACCGAATGGCCTGCTCCTGCTCCTATTTTCTATGTTTCTAATAAGAGCCGGAGGGATCAGTGCCGGAGCCACAATTATTGACAATAAATATTAATGGCTTTGATGAGAGAAAGTGAATCTACTATCACCAAGTTTGCAGATGACAAAAATACGTGGGAAGGCAAGTAATGAGGATGACATAGATGAATATAGACAGGTTAAGTGATTCGGCAAAAATATGGCAGATGCAATACAATGTGGAAAAGTGTGAGGCTATGCAAAAACTGGCAGAAAGCTGCAACATTGGGAGATTTGGGGTCCTTGTGCACTAATCACAAAAAGCTGTTAAGCAGGTTCAACTGGCAACAGGGAAGACAAATGAAATGTTGGCCTTTATTTCAAAGGGAATGGAATATAAAAAGGTAAGTCTTACTAAAACAATATAAGACACTTGCGAGGCCACAACTGGAATACTGTGAATAACCTTGATCCCTTTATCTAAGGAAAGACACACTGACATTGGAAGCAGTCCTGAGGAAGTTTACCAAATTGATCCTGGGTAAGGAGGGATTTCTACTTTAAGGAAAGTTTGAGTAGGCTGTTCTGCACTTGATGCTTAAAAAAAATTAGAGATGAGTTCAGATACTGAGAGATTGTTTTTCTTTGCTGGACTGCCTAGGACCGAGTAAGGGGGTGCAAAGTTAGGACAGAGAGAAGAAATAAACTGCTCGCAGAAGGTAGTGCGTTCTTTACTGCAGCAGGCTATTGAGGCTGGTTGTTAGGAACATTCAAGGTGGAGACTGATATCTAATCAGTAAGGGAATCAAAGGTTACAGACTAAAAGAGACCGGAAAGTGGAGTTACCAGATGTGTCATAATCTCATTGAATGGAAGAGCAGACTCAAATGGTCCAAATGGCCTACTTCTGCACTTATGTCTTACTGTCTTACAAACAGGTTATTACTGTGCAAGTGCTACTTCATAGCATTATCAACGATCAGTTCCACCACTTTACTGAAGATGATAGAGTGTAAACTGATAGGGTGGTAATTGGCTGGGTTGGATTTGTCTTGCTTTTTAAGTACAGGACACAACTGGGCAATTGCCAAGTTCAATTTTCACAACTGGATTCTGAAGAAGGTTCACTGGAGCCAAAACGTTAATGCTCTTTGCGGACGCTGCCAGACTTGCTGAGCTTTTCCAGCAACTTCAGTTTTTGTTTCTGATTTACGGCATCTGAAATTCTTTTGGGTTTTATTGGGAAATTTTCACATTGTTGGGTAGATGCCAGTTTTATCGCTGTATTGGAACAGCTCAGCTAGTGGTGAGTCTAATTCCGGAATACAAGTCTACAATATTGATACCGGAATGTTGTTGGAGCCCATAGACATTACAAGACCTAGTCGTTTCAGCTGTTTCTGATATCAGATAGAGTAAATTGGTTTGCCCGAACACTAGCATCTGTGATACTAGGAACTTCAGCAGGAGGCCAAGGAGTGGAGGCAGAGTGGATCTCCATCTGACACTCCTGGTTCAGGATAAATGCAAATGTTTCAGCCTTGTCTTTTGCATAAATGTGCTGGGCTCCCTGATCAGCAAGGATGGGAATATTTGTAGAGCCCCTAACTCCTGTTAGTTGTTTAACTGTTCATCACCATTCACAGTTGAATGTGGCAGGACGAGGGAGCAGATATTGGATCTGTTGGTAGTGGGACCACTTAGCCCTGAACATCGCATGCTGCTTGCACTGTTTCCATGCAAGTAGCACTATATTATAGCTTCACCAATCTGACACCACATTATTAGGTATGCCTTCACTGCTCTTAGTATGCCTTCTTGCAATCTACATTGTAGAGGTTGGTCACTCCCAGCTTGATGGCAATGATAGTGTGGGGGTTTGCCAAGCCATGAGGGTATGAACGCGGTTCAATACAATTCTGCTCATGGCCTACAGTACTTCATGTATATCCAGTTGCAACTTGCTAGACCTGTTTGAAATCTTGGTCAAAAATGCTCTTCAGAGGGTCGGTGCAGATTTGGTGGGCTGAATGGCCTCTTTCTGCACTGGAGAGATTCTACGACAAGTCATCACTCTCCTCCTTAATTATCCTCCTTGAAAACCATTTTTTGGCCAAGCTGTTGGTCATTCCTCAATTACTTATTCCTTTGAGTTAGCATCCATCGTAAATTTTTTTTTAAAAAATAGCTTTTAACAATTTTTGAAGGCAATAAATACAAATTTAGTGAACCAATTACACTCAAATCACTTAACACCTAGCATCAAGTGGTTTTACCAGAATCCAATATTTTCTGTAGTTAGTTTTGGATCTTTTAACACCACATGACATGCCAAATGTTGCGCAGTTAATAAATATTAAAAATACGATAACAATATTCACATTCCTCAAACACACTACTGTGAATCATACCTGCAGTGCATATTGTAAAGACTACTTGAACGGAATCGAAGAAGAAGAACATCACTAAGAGAGACACTGATGCCCCTACAGGAAGGAATAGAGCTTGTGTAGAATCTATGGTCTGGATACCTAGAAAACAAATTAATAACTAATTAAGAGTTTGCAACAAACTTACTTTGACAAATCAGACCACATTCATGTGGCTCATGAGTACAAGGTCAATATCAAAATGTGTTCCAGCACATGCATCTAAAGCTCAGGCCATCTCTATATAGCTTTTCGAAGAAATTTTTTTTTACTGTTTCATGTTATAGAGAAGCGTGGAGTATCAAAGTTGTCTGCCAGGTACCGGTTCAGGACATCCACTTTGCTCTGGGAGAGAAGCTTGCAGGAGGAGGAGCTAGAGTCCAGGTTTTATGGTACATCTGGATACTAATGACACAGGCAAGTCTAGGAAAGAGATTATGTTTAGGGATTATGAACAGCTGGGGCTAAATTAAAAGGTTTAATCTCACAAGGGAGATCTCTGGATTACCTGAACCACAAAAAAATGGCATAGAATAAATAAGATTAGAGAAACATCTGTGTGGCTGAAAGATTAGAGTTGGAGAAGTGAGTTTTGATTCATGAGGCACTGGCAGCAGTGCTGGGCAAGTAGGAGCTGTACTATTTAAATAAACAGTTTTCACCTGAGCCATGGTGGACCAGTGTTCTAGTGAGTTGTACAACAAAGGCTGTAGAGAGGGAGGGATCAGATTATGTGATAGAGGCTGTGGTAAATGAAATGGTGTGGGGAGGGGGGAAACAAAGTAGCAATTTTACTCATCTTAACCAGAATGTGGCAGTAAAGAATAGTGTGTGAAAACTTAACAGCACATCAGCAGATAAGGTCAGAGATGGAAAAAGGATAAAAAAAAACTTAATTAAAAGATTCTGTACCTAAATGTTCACAGTATTTCATTAAAAAAGGATGACTCGTTAACAAAATATGTATGGCCTGATAGCCATCACAGGGATATGGCTGCAGGGTGACCAAGGTTATGATCCAAATATTGAAACTTTTGACCTGTTGATAAAATGGGAAGCTAGAAAAAAGGTGGTGGGGTAGCACTATTAATTATGGATGGTGTTGGTATGGTAGTAACCTTAGCTGAAAGGACAAGATATAAAATGAGTTTGAGTAGAGGGTTCACTTGGGGGAATGTGTTTTGGGCTCCCTGACATAGCTGCACTGTAGGATAGAGCATACAGGAAGAGACAGATGGAGGATACAAGAAAGTTACCTCAATAATTATGAGTGACATTAATTTGATTGGCAAAAGTAACTAGAAAGTGAGTTCATACGCGATATCCAAGATTCTAGACCTGATAGTCTTGGCAGATGGGATTAATCTCATTGTAAAGAAACCTCTCAGTAGCACTAAAACAGGATACAATTTTACATTCTGTTTGAAGAGTACAAGAGTGGGTCTCACACTAGTGCCTTAAACCAGAATTATAAGTAATTATAAGTGTATAAGGCAGAGCTAGCTAGTAAACTCAAACTAGGTTAAAAGGTAGAATAGTTACAATGCAGTGGCAGACTTTTAAAGGAGATATTTAAATAACAAAAAAAATCCTATTGAGAAAAAAGATCACTTGAGAAGGATACATCATCCACAACTAAGTAAGGAAGCTAAGGGTTGTAGTAGATTGAAAGAAACACCGTACAAATCTGCAAAGATTAGTCAGTTTATAAAAGAAAATAAAGCTGGAGAAAGCAATGGCTGAAAAAAGGATTGCTGAAGTTTGTAAATAGGAAAAGAACTAAAACTAGTCCTGGTCCCCAAGTTAGCGAGTGGGAATCTGATAATGAATAACTATGTAATAGCAGAGGTGCTGAATAGGTATTGTATGTCTGTCCACAATAGTATCCTCATTTAAATAAGGAGATTAGGACAGTTCACAAAACTCAGAATCATAGAATCCCTACAGTGTGGAAACAGGCCATTCGGCCCAACAAGTCCACACCGCTCCTCTGAAGAGCATTCCACCCAGACCCATTCCCCTACCCCTGCATTTCCCATGCCTAACCCACCTAATCTAAACATCCCTAGACACTACGGGCAATTTAACATGGCCAATCCATCTGCCTGCAACATCTCTGGGCTGTGGGAGGAAACCGGAGCACCTGGAGGAAACTCACGCAGACGCAGGGAGAATGTGCAAACTCCACACAGACAGTTACCAGAGGCTGGAAGTGAAACTGGGTCCCTGACGCTGTGAGGCAGCAGTACTAACCACTGAGCCACCATGCCGCCCTCACTCAACTTACTCCTCGGACGAGTGGGTTATCACACAGGGAAAAGGTTAGACCAGCTCGGCGTGTGCCTGCTGAAATTTTGAAGGGTGATCAATAAAGTGGTTGAGAAGGCATATGGGATACTTGCCTTCATACGCTGAGGCAGAGAGCTTAAGAGCAGGGAGCTTATGCTAGAACTGTGTAAAAAGATTAGACCACAACTAAAATACTATGTGCAGTTCTGGAATCCACATTATAAAAGGGTAGTGACTGCACTGAAGAGGGTGCAGAGGAGATTTACTAGGATGTTGCCTGGGCTGAAGAGTTCTGGTTATGAAGAGAGATTTGAAAGACTGGGTTTATTTTCCTTGGATAAAATTATGAGGGCCATAGATAGGATAGACTTTCCCTCTTGGTGGAGGGCAAACGTTTAAAAGGGGCAGAAGTTTAGTGGGGATGTGAGGAAAACATTTTTCACTCAGAGGGCAATGGGAATCTTTAATTCATTGCCTGTATGGGGTGGTACAGACAGAAACCCTCATTACATTTTAGTAGTACTTAAGTGTACATTTGTGATACTGATGCATCCAAGTCAAACGAGCTAAGTGCGTGAAAATGGGAATAGAATAGTTAGGTAGCTGTTTTTGACCAGCACAAACTCATATGGACAGAGTACATTTCACTGGCTGTTGGCCTCTGACGCTATAATGAGGGGCAATCTTATTTAAAATTAAGATCTTGAGCCAGATCAAGAGTGGATACTAGGAAGATGTTTCCTCTTGTGGTGGAGACTAGTATGAAGGGACAAGTTTAGGCGTAAGATGTCTCCCTTTTGAGACAAATATAAAAAGGAGATTTTTATTCCCTCAAAGGCAAGTTAATCTATGGAATTATCTTCCTTCAACAGCAGTTGAAGAGATGTCATTGAATTTATTTAAGGCAGAGTGAGATTATTGATAGACAAAAGGAATGTGGGGAGCAGAAAGCCAGAACCAGATCAGTCACAATCTTAATGAACGGCAAAGCAGGACTGAAAGGCCAAATAGCTTAATCCTCCCTTAATTCCTATATTGCTGTGCCCAGCACTGAAGGATAACAGTTTCATTGTTCTTTACAGCAATTCACAAAATCCACATTCACAAAAATTTAAAAAAAAAACTTAAAAGAAACGGTACATTTTGTCATATGTAAATACTGTTTCAGGGAATAAAGCATCTTTTGTACCTCAGTAAAAAAAGTGCCTGTTAAGGTAATCGTAAAACCATTACAAAACATGACTAAACATACCTTTACATTACTTTTACTTCATAATACACTAACAGTGCATTCACACACTAATACATCCATCACCTTTGAACAAATAAGTATTAATGGACAATTTATGGGTAAAATGTAAGCTTATGAATTTCTGAAATTATAGTACGATATATATTTGGAAAGTTTCTCATAACCTAGGTATTTTAATTAGATCTGGAGGAACCACATGTTCTTGGAACAGGGAGCCCAGTAGGTTAGGTAAAGTCTGCAATGGTTTTACATTAAAGGGACTGAAGGAATAATTGTCAAACATTGGAATTGGAAGGCTGTGAGCCTGCAAGGTATCGTTCCTCAGCATATTTCATCTTCAGAGCATGATGGGACATTTATTTAATTGAATCAAAATTCTGAGATCATATAATTGAGTTAATTTCAAGATGAAATTTTATGCATCGACTACAGAAAGGACTGTTAAGATGTAATCTTATCAGCAGCCCAAGAATTCAAGAAATGGCCAAATGAACTTGGTGGCTGAGCAGGAAGACTTATTTTCAAAATGGTTTTCTCAACCTGAAAAAGTACAATTCCATTTGCAAGTTTATTTTTTCAGTTTGTTTGCATCCTTATGAACACATCAGGCTGTCTTCCTACAAGCAGTTGAACATATTTAAAGTAAATGATATGAAGAAGAAGAATAAATTCTTGGAATGCGATCATATCACAAAATTTTGCTTTTCATGAACTCAAGGCTGCTAATTTCTGTGAGTGTTTGCTGTGGCGAAAGGTACAGCTTCATCTCACGATAGGTAAAATTTGAGCATGTAAGATGAAAAAAATTCAGGGTTTATGGAATCACTGGACATCAGAACCTGTTTTAAGTGTAACAGGTTTGCATAAAATGTCTGCACTTACGAGTTTCTCACAAATTCAACACTGAGGGAGATACACCAATATCAAAATCTAATTGCAAGATCTATACGTTTTTGAATCCAAGCAGATGTTCTAAACTGATTTCAAGTCAAAAAACACTTCGAATGCAGTTACTCTCTCGTCATATGTGGCAACTGCTGCACTTCAATTTCAATACAGTACGACCATCTTCCCCTTGAGGTCTCTTTGCTTTCAGATTCTTAAAGTTAGAGCAGTTTAAGCTATTCTTAATCTTAATATATAACCAAGTTTTTAGCATTCAGCTTCTTTGAATCTCAACTAATTCCTCAGCAGTCTTAGTCAAAAATAGACTTATCAAGCAATGCTATTTTCCAAAAATCTCAACTTCAGTAAATCCATAAAACTAGGTCAGGTTTGATCCAGTCCACCTGTGGAATGACAGTTACCTAAACAGGTAGTCTAACATCTTACTGCAACACTTAAAAGGTACTGTGCATACCAAGTGGAACTGCAATTGGGAGACTTAGGAATTCCTTCTGATGAATGTAGGTTAAGAGATTGGAAAGTGAAAGGGACAGGGGAGTTGGAGGACATAAATTATACCAGAAAGGAAAGACAACCCAATGATGTAATTCTGGGGAGGAGGATTGGGTATGGTGGAGCCGATATTTTGAAGCAGGGAGACAAATAGACAGTGTAATAAGTATGGAACGAGGAAACGTGTGGCAAGAATGAGGATGGTATAGAAGGGTTGGGATGCAGATAACACAAAAGGGATGAATGGAATGGAGTACAGAAATGAAAGAGATAACATAGAAAGGTTGGAATTGCATGGTGGGGATTATGGAAGTAATGTTGTAATAAAGATAGCAATTGCACTGCAAATGTTGAGTGTCTGCCAGACCCAAAAGGTTTTAATTTTGAATGTCTCTGTACCATACACAGGTAGCACATTTTCTCTCAATGTGAAGACGCAGCAAATATATACTAATTTTATTCCACTTTTTCTGCAGTCTCCCAGTTGTCGCTGCTCAGGCATCAACCTTTCCACTGGAATCTTTAAAATAACTTCTTAAATGACAAAATCTCTCAGCTGCATTTTATTCCTATAGTAGCCAGACAGCCTGCAGCACTAGAAGACCAAATTCAATGCTTGCATACTAGATGGTTCAAGGCCAGAAACTGCTAGGAGGGAAAATGGTCTTCCAAAGACTGATCATTGAATTTAAAGAAGAAACTACACAAATTCAAATCTGTCTGACATGAAATGACGAATACAAGCCCACGATGTATTATCATCCTCGACTTCTTTGCTTTCAGGTTTCCAGCATCTTAAATATTTTATCTTAATTAGTCAAATTTGATTTATACTGGTGGTAAAGATGGCACTCTGATTTTTACTATTTCTGATAAACAATAGCTAGCTAGCATTGTGATCATTTCAAATCTGCTACTGCAGGCAGAAAGACATGCTCTGCTTTGGTGCTTTTTGCTGGAGAAATCCACATCACACACTGATATGCAGGTAGACCTGGGTTTCATTCTCAAGTTCGTTCACAAGTCGATTTGTACACAAGTTGAAACACAGTGCAGGACAACATAAAACACCCATGTGCAAGTGCAGAAAATGTCTCTAAGTTGGATCTTTAAATTTACACCTCTGTATGGGATCACGTTAATAAGTATGAACATTCGTAAGTCAGACTTTCGAAAGTTGGGGACCCCCTGTTGAAGCTTTATAAAAACTCGAAGGACTTATCAAGTCAAGTGTGCCGGTCGCATGGGTATCAGAAATACCTTAAGCCAATAAGCCTCAACAGTGCACGTGCGATTTTCCAATTGGCAATCTGATCTGCAATTGACTTTACCACTTTCTGCTCGATTTTCATGCAGGACTTCACCTTAAATAAAACTGAAAAATTTCCACAAGAGGAAACTGAAGTGTCACAACCACATTGCAACTGTGGGTTTTAATTCTCCCCAAATGATCCTGACATATGCACGTACAAATAAATTCAGCAAAGTGTTACAATCATTTAATCTTAAACAGAGGAAACCTGCAGGGGAAAGAAAACACTGAACTGGCTCTGAGCTAATCATGAAAGAATATTCAACTAATGAAACCTCTGCTGCCTTATGTTTAAAGCTGTTCAATTTAAAGGTGAAACAATCACAGGACAAAAGTATTAAGAAGTTGGATTTCAGGAGGGACGCACAGAAGGAATTAACTGCTGTGTGAAGGAATTAAAGGATAGAACTGCTTGAAGAACAGGAAGATAGTTTATCTCAAAAACAAACAGAACAACTCCCAAGTTAAATTTAGCATAGAAAATTCTCCCAAATTCAGACAAAAAAGGGAAACAGAAATAAAGAAGCCATTAACTGAAGTAAAGAGGATAGGTTTAAGAAGGTTTTAAGAGGTGGAGAGACAAGAGAGGTTTAGGGAATGCATTTCCATAAGGAGTGGCTGAACTGAAGGTGCAGCCACCAATGATGAGCGGAGAAGGAAGAGAATGTGGAAACAGACATTTAGAACTGGACAAGGATGTAGGGTTGGAGAACAAAACATGAAAATGAAAGGCTAAAAAGAGAAAGGATAGAAAATACTTAATGACAGCAAGAGGGCATATAAAGATAATCATGACTAGCAGGATTAGAAAGTTATCAAGAGTGATGACAAAATACAGGTGAGATGCTAAGAGAGGACAGGAGAGGAAAATACAGGAAAATATGAAGGGTAATGATGCAATATTCTTTTACAGTATTAGCTAAAACATGGAGAGATGCTGGACAATTAGGCAACAATGTTTGTACAATCTTTGCAGATTTCCCTTAAACATTTAACACCATGCAACCACTCAAGCTGATTACAAATTGAAAAACCTCGATGTCAATCTTATTTTCAATAATTTCCTTCACAATAGAACACAAGTGTTAATCTCCAGGATTTACAAGGAGCCCATGTTATCAAACATTGGATCGCCTCAAGGCTGTATAATTTGACCTTTGTTTTTCATTCTCTATACAAATGATTGTTGATCAGAGCACAACAATATAGTTCTGTAGAGATAGTAGGAACTGCCGATGCTGGAGAATCTGAGATAATACAGTGGAGAGCTGGATGAACACAGCAGGCCAAGCAGCATCAGAGGAGCAGGAAAGCCGATGTTTCGGATCGAGACCCTTCTAAAGAAATGGGGGAGCGTAAGGGGATTCTGAAATAAATAGGGAGAGAGGGGGAGGCAGATAGAAGATGGATACAGGAGAAGATAGGTGGAGAGGAGACAGACAGGTCAAAGAGGTGGGGTTGGAGCCAGTAAAAGGTGAATGTAGGTGGGGAGTTAGGGAGGCGATAGGTTGGTCCAGGGAGGATGGACAGGTCAAGGAGGCGGGATGAGGTTAGTGGGTAGGAGATGAGGGTGGGGATTGAGGTGGGAAGAATGGTTAGAGAGACAGGGACGAGCTGGGCTGGTTTTGGGATGCGGTCGGGGGAGGGGAGATTTTGAAGCTTGTGAAGTCCACATTGATACCGTTGGGCTGCAGGGTTCCCAAGCAAAATATATTAGATGCTGTTCCTGCAGCTTTTGGGTGGCATCATTGTGGCAATGCAGGAGGCCCAGGATGGACATGTCGTCCAAGGAGTGGGAGGGGGGAGTTGAAATGGTTCGTGACTGGGAGGTGTAGTTGTTTGTTGTGAACTGAGCGTAGGTGTTCCACAAAGCGGTCCCCAAGCCTCTGCTTGGTTTCTCCGATGTAGAGGAGGCCACATCGGGAACAGCGGATACAGTATACCACATTAGCAGATGTGCAGGTGAACATCTGTTTGATGTGGCAGGTCTTCTTGGGGCCTGGGATGGGGGTGAAGGAGGAGGTGTAGGGGTAGGTGTAGCACTTCCTGCAGTTGCAGGGAAAATTGCCGGGGGTCGTGGGGCTGGAGGGGAGTGTGGAGCGGACAAGGGAGTCATGGAGAGAGTGGTCCCTCCGGAAAGCAGACAAGGGTGGGGAGGGAAAAATGTCTTTGGTGGTGGGGTCGGACTGCAGATGGTGGAAGTGTCGGAGGATGATGTGTTGGATTCGGAGGTTGGTGGGGTGGTACGTGAGGACGAGGGGGATTCTGTTTTGGTTCTTATTGCAGGGAGGGGGTGTGAGGGATGAGTTGCGGGAAATGCGAAAGACACGGTTGAGGGCATTTTCAACCACCATGGAGGGTAAGTTGCGCTCCTTGAAAAACGAGGACGAGGACGAGGACGAGGACATCTGGGATGTCCGGGAGTGGAATGCCTCATCTTGGGAGCAGATGCAGCGGAGGCAAAGGAATTGGGAATAGGGGATGGCCTTTTTGCAGGAAGGTGGGTGAGAGGTGGTGTATTCTAGGTAGCTGTGGGAGTCGGTAGGCTTGAAATGGATATGGGTTTCCAGGTGGATGCCAGAGATGAAGACAGAGGGGTCCAGGAAGGAGAGAGAGGTATCAGAGATGGTCCAGGTGAACTTAAGGTTGGGGTGGAAGGTGTTAGTGAAGTGGATGAACTGTTCAAGCTCCTCGTGGGAGCACGAGGCGGCGCCGATACAGTCATCAATGTAACGGAGGAAGAGGTGGGGTTTAGGGCCAGTGTAGCTTCGGAAGAGGGATTGTTCCACGCATCCTACAAAGAGGCAGGTATAGCTTGGGCCCATGCGGGTACCCAAGGCCACCCCCTTTGTCTGTAGGAAGTGGGAGGAATTGAAAGAGAAGTTGTGGAGGGTGAGGACGAGTTCAGCTAAGCGGATGACGGTGTCAGTGGAGGGAGACTGGTCGGGCCTGCGGGACAGGAAGAAGCGGAGGGCCTTTAGGCCATCTGCATGGGGAATGCAGGTGTATAGGGACAGGACGTCCATGGTAAAGATGAGGTGTTGGGGACCAGGGAATTGGAAGTTTTGAAGGAGGTGGAGGGCGTGGGTGGTGTCACGGACGTAGGTAGGGAGTTCCTGGACCAAGGGGGAGAAAATGGAGTCCAGATAGTTGGAGATCAGTTCGGTGGGGCAGAAGCAGGCGGAGACAATGGGTCGACCAGGGCATTCAGGTTTGTGGATTTTGGGAAGGAGATAGAAACGGGCGGTGCGGGGTTGGGGAATGATGAGGTTAGAGGCTGTGGGTGGGAGGTCACCTGAAGTGATGAGGTTGTGGATGGTTTGGGAGATGATGGTTTGGTGGTCGGGGGTGGGATCATGATCAAGGGAGGGATAGGAGGTGGTGTCGGAGAGTTGGCGTCTGGCCTCGGCGATGTAGAGGTCAGTGCGCCATACTACAACTGCGCGTCCCTTGTCCGCGGGTTTTGTGGTGAGGTTGGGATTGGAGCGGAGGGAGCAGAGGGCTGCACGTTCTGCGGGGAGAGGTTGGAGTGGGTGAGAGGGGTGGAGAGGTTGAGGCGATCAATGTCTCGACGACAGTTAGAGATGAAGAGGTCGAGGGAGGGTAGGAGGCCTTGAGGTGGTGTCCAGGAGGAGGGGGTGTGTTGGAGGCGGGAGAAGGGGTCAGTAGAGAGAGGGTTAGGCTCACGGTTCAAGAAGTAAGCGTGGAGGCGGAGGCGGCGGAAAAACTGCTCAATGTCCAAACGTGAGTTGTATTTGTCGATGTTTGGGTGGAGGGGGATAAAGGTGAGTCCTTTACTGAGGACTGACCATTCGTCCTCAGTAAGGGGGAGGTCTGGGGGAATGGTGAAGGCCTGGCAGGGCTGGGTGCTACAGTCTCCTCTGGACTTCACAAGCTTCAAAATCTTCCCTTCCCTGACCGCATCCCAAAACCACCCCAGCTCGTTCCCGCATCCCTAACCATTCCTCCCACCTCAAGCCCCATCCTCATCTCCTACCCACTAACCTCATCCCACCTCCTTGACCTGTCCGTCCTCCCTGGACCGACCTATCCCCTCCCTAACTCCCCACCTACATTCACCTTTTACTGGCTCCAACCCTGCCTCTTTGACCTGTCTGTCTCCGCTCCACCTATCTTCTCCTTTATCCATCTTCTATCCACCTCCCCCTCTCTCCCTATTTATTTCAGAATCCCCTTCCCCTTAGCCTCCCCCATGTCTGAAGAAGGGTCTCGACCTGAAACGTCAGCTTTCCTGCTCCTCTGATACTGCTTGGCCTGCTGTGTTCATCCAGCTCTACACCGTGTTATCTCATAGTTCTGAAGAGACAGTAGGTACTGCAGATGCTGGAGAATCTGAGATAACAAGAAATGATTTCTGAAGAAGGGTCTCGACCCAAAATGTCAGCTTTCCTGCTCCTCTGATGCTGCTTAGCCTGCAGTGTCCATCCAGGTCTACGCCTTGTTATCTCTAATATAGTTCTGAAATTTGCCGATGATACAGTTCTTGTCGATCACATCACAAAGTAAACTACAGGAGTGTGAAGATTGTAAAATGGTACAACAACAATTCCTTTAAACTGAACAAAAACAAAAGACCGAATAACTAGTTACAGACTTCAGGATAAAAGCCAATTAACGATATTACACCCATGAAGATACACGATATCAACTTTGTGTCAACAAGTTGAATTGGAGGGAACAAGGTACACATGTTGTTTCCAAGGGAGATTTATAATCATGCTGCTTCATATATTAAATCCTTTAGAATAAATTCCAATACTATGAAAATCTTCTACACAGTTATAGGTGACAGTATAATTCATTTTGGTTGTCTTGCTTGGTACTCTTAGGAAAGAGAGGGGTCAGAGATGAGTGAACTAGACAGGAAGGGTTTCATTTGATAGGTGTTCCTTGACAAAATCTGCTCTCAAAGAAGTTCAATTAAAGTAGACAGTGTCAAACAATGAGCATCGTCTTTGTCTCAATATTACTGTTGGATTTGTTCAGGGAAAAGACTGCAATTCTTTAGCTGCAGGACAAATTGGTTCTTGAACCTGCTAATGCCCTTAACAAAAGCTTTCAATGCACTGAAACAGCTTTTAATACATTTTAATTAAAAGTGCATCTCTGTAATAGGTTATTTTACTTTTTTTTATTAAAGATTGATATGTAACTTTTTTTCTAAAATGAGCAAGCAATACATCCACAATGAATTCTAAATGGAGAATAAAAAGTGAAATTGAAGAATGGATGAATCAATAGTGTTCAAGGATTACTAGTGCTTATTTTAAAATCACCAGATGAGAAAAGAAAGCACCCAATGTAAATATAAAATTAGCAAGAAATGAAACAAAAGTCAGGCATATGGTCCCATGAGCCTTCTCGACCTTTCAATAAGATCATGGCTGATCTTTGACCTCACCTCCACTTTCCTGCCAATCTCCATATCCTTCAAGTCCCTAAAGAGCCCAAAGATGTACTGATATGTGTCTTGGATCTACTCAATGATTGAGTAATCAGAGACCTCTAGGATACAGAATTACAACAATGACAACCTTCTGTCTGAAAGAAATGTTTCCTCATCCTACCTCCAAGTGTTCAACCCCTTGTCTTTATGCTTTATTGCCACTGACTCCAATTAGAGCATAGGGGCCTGTACTGTACGGGCCCTTCGGCCCACGATGCTGTGCCAACCTATTATCCTACTCTAAGATCAAACTAACCTGCATACCCTTCTTTTTACTATCATTCATGAGTTGCTTAAATGTCCCTAATGTATCTGACTCTACTCCCACTTCTGGCACTGCATTCCATGCACCCACCACTCTGTGTAAAGAACCTACCTCTGACATCTCCCCTGTACCTTCCTCCAATCACCTTAAAATTATGCCCCCTTGTGATAGCCATTTCCGCCCTGGGGAAAAGTCTCTGGCTATCCACTCCATCTATGCCTCTCATCATCCTATACACCTCCATCAACTCACCTCTCATCCTTCTTTGCCACAATGAGAAAAGCCCTAGCTCCCTCAACCTTTCCTCATAAGACCTGCTCTCCAGTCCAGGCAGCATCCCGGCAAATCTCCCGTGCACCCCTTCTAAAGCTTCCACACCCTTCCAATAGTGAGGTGACCAGAACTGAACACAATACTCCAAGTGTGGTATTACCAGGGTTTTATTGAGCTGCAGCATAACCTCACGGCTCTTAAACTCAATCCCCCTGCCAATGAAAGCCAACACACCATACACCTGCTTCACAACCCTATCAACTTGGGTGGCAACTTTGAGGGATCTATGGACATGGACCCCAAGATCCCGCTGTTTCTCCACACTGCCAAGAATCCTGCCATTAACCCTGCATTCAAATTCAACCTTCCAAATGAATCACTTCACACTTCTCCAGGTTGAATTCCATCTGCCACTTCTTTGCCCAGCTCTACATCCTGTCAATGTCCCATTGCAACCTACAAGAGCCCTCCACACTATCCACAACTCCACCAACCTTCATGTCATCGGCAAACTTACTAACCCACCCTTCTACTTCCTCATCCAAGTCATTTATAAAGGTCACAAAGAGCAGAGGTTCCAGAACAGATCCTTGCAGAACACCACTGGTCACCGAGCTCCAGGCTGAATACTTTCCATTTACTACCACCCTGTCTTCTATTGGACAGCCAATTCAGTATCCAGACAGCCAAATTTCCCTGAATCCCATGCATCCTTACTTTCTGCAAGAGCCTACTATGGGGAACCTTATCAAACGCCTTGCTAAAATCCATATACACCACATCCACTGCTCTACCTTCAATGTGTTTTGTCACATCCTCATAGAATTCAACAAGGCTTGTGAGGCATGACCTGCCCCTCACAAAGCCATGTTGACTATTTCTAATCAAACTGTGCTTTTCCAAATAATCATAAATACTCTCAGAATCCTCTCCAATAATTTGCCCACCACAGAAGACAGACTGACTGGTCTGTAATTCCTAGGATTATCCTTATTTCCTTTCATGAACAAGGGAATAACATTTGACACCCTGACTTATTCAATTGTAGCATAATGTCCCAACTCCTATACTTAATGCCAAGACTGATGAAGGGCAGCATGCTACATGCCTTTTCCACCACCTGTCTACCTGTGATGCTGCCTTCAACGAACTATGCACCTGTACTGCCAGGTCCCTCTGTTCCACAACACTCCTTATACCATAAACGTTAAAGGTCTTAAGGCGTACCATGGTTTGGCTTTCCAAACTGTAACACCTCAACTTATCTGCATTGAATTCCATTTGCCAATCCTCAGCCCACTGACCCATCTGATCAAGATCCCTCTCTAATTCTTGATAATCTTCCTCACTATCAACAATACTTCCTAATTTTGTATCAACCACAAACTTAGTAATCATGCTTTGTAAATTCACATCCAGATCATTTATGTAAATAACAAATAACAAAGGCACCCGCACCAACCCCCATGGCACATCACTCATCACAGGCCCCCAGTCCAAGAAACAACGTTCAACCATCACCCTCTGCTTCCTACCACCGAGTCAACCCTGAACCCAATTAGCTAGCTCCCCCTGGATCCCATGAGACCTAACCCTCACGATGAGCCTGCTATGCAGGATCCCGTCAAAGGCCTTATTAAAGTCAGTATGAAGTTGTAGGCTTGCTCGCTGAGGCGGTGTGTTTGGTTGCAGACGTTTCGTCACTCTGCGTGGTAATATCGTCAGTGCGTCTCTGGTGAAGCATTGTTCTGTCCTCCTTGTTATTCGTACGCCTTGGTTTGCTGAGGTGGTTGGCATTTTGTATATCGGGACCAGTTCAGTGTGTTTGTTGATGGAGTTCTGGTTGGAATACTAGGCCTCCAGAAATTCCCTAGCATGTCTCTGCTTGGCGCGTGCTATTGTGGATGTGTTGTCCCAGTTGAATTCGTGTCCTCCTTTGTCCATGTGTATGGAGACCAGTGAGAATTGGTCATGTTTCTTGGTGGCTAGTTGGTGTTAGTGTGTCCTTATTGTCAGTTTTCTTCCAGTTTAGCCTACGTAATGTTTCTCACAGTCCTTGCATGGTATTTTGTATATTACGTTAGTTTTATTGGTTGTGGGTATGGGATCCTTTACATTTGTCAGTAGCTGTCGCAGGGTGGTTGTGGGCTACCCTGATATCTAGGGGTCTGAATAGTCTTGTGGTCATCTCTGATAGGTCTCTGGCCGAACTGGATAGCATAAACCCAATGTATGCCGCTTTCTTTTTCTTGACTACAGCCTCAATATCCCTCATCAGCTAGGGATCTCTAAACCTGCCAGCTTTTCCCTTCACCCTCACAGCAGCATACTGGCCCTAGGCTCTTGATACCACAATTTCAAAAGACTCCCATTTGCCAGTCATTCCTTTTCCTTCAAACAGACGTACCCAATCAAATGCTGCTAGATCCTGCCTAATGGCTCCAAAATTGGCCCTGTTCCAGTTTAGCACCTTAACCTGTGGAGCTGTCTTATCTTTTTCTATGACTATGTAAAAAACCAAGGGAGTTATGGTCACAGGACCCGAAGCACACGCTGACTGACACTAGTCACTTGCCCGACGTTGTTTCTGAAAAGGAGGTCCAGTGTTGCACCCTCCAGAGTTGTGTCCTCTACACAGTAATTTAGGAAACTTTCTTGGACACCTTTGACAAATTCCCTCTTGTCCGGGCCTTTCACACTCTGGGTGGCCCAATCAGTACAGGGAAAATTAAAATCTCCAACTAGTACTACTCTATTATTCCTAGAGGTATCTGCAACCTCTCCACACATCTGCTTTTCTAGTACTCGCTGGCTATTTGGGGGTCTATAATATAGTCCCAACAGAGCGGCAATCCCCTCCTTGTTTCTAAGTTCTAAGCATTTGGTGTCATTTGATGACCGCACAAGAATATTCTCTTTAAGCACTGATATTAGGTGCTCCCTTATCAAAGGGGCAACTCCCCCTCCTCACTCACTTGTACTTGTTTCACGCCTGTGGCTTCTGTATCCAGGAACACTGACTTGCCAATCCTGCCCTTCTCTCAGCCCTGTTTCTGTTATGGTTATGTCATGCTGTGACCTCATCTTCCTTACCAGTCAGGCCTCGTGCGTTGAAATAAATACACTTTAGACCAGAAGCCTTTTCCCTACTTTTACTGTGCCCCTGGCTTTCCTGAATAGTAAACTTGCTCTCGATAGCTAAATGTATTTTCCCCCAACTTTTTGATGGCCCCTCTCTTATTTTGAGTCCCACACCTCTGCCAAACTAGTTAAAACCCTCCTGGGTAACAGTAGCAAATCTCCCCACGAGGATATTGGACTCGCTCCAGTTCAAGTGCAACCTGTCCCTCTTGTACAGGTCACTTCTACCCCAAAAGAGATCCCAATGCTCCAAGATCTGAAAATTCTGTCCCCTACACAGCTCCTCATCCATGTATTCATCTGGCCTATCTTTCTATTTTTATCCTCACTGGCACTGGGAGTAATCCAGAAATCACTACCCTGGAGATTCTGCTTTTGAACTTCTTACCTAACTCCCTATACTCGTTTCGCAGGACCCCATCCCTTTGTATACCTGTGTCATTCGTAACGATGTGCACAATGACCTCTGGCTGTTCACCCTCCACTTTCAGAATGTTGTGCAACCACTCAGACATCCTTGACCCTAGCACCTGAGACACAATACATTATGCTGGTGTGTCTTCTGCAGCCACAGAATCTCTTGTCTGTCCCCCTCACAATTGAATCTCCTATCACTGTTTCTCTGTCTGACTGCTTAGCACCTATGCCGTAACCCCCTCAGAATCTTGTATCTTTCAATGGACTCGCATCTCATTCGTCTAAATTTCAGTGGCCCATTCCAAGTCTCTCCTCAGAAGAATGTCGTTTAGTTCAAGGAATCAATCTAGTGAATCTTCATTGCTCCCCCTCCAAAACAACTAAAGGTACAGAGACCGAAACTGTAAACAGCAGTACAAATGTGGTTTCACCGAATCTGGATACAATTTCAGGAAGAACTTCTCGTGGTTCAATTCACATACAATTAAGGCCAACATTGCATTTGATTTCTGAATTGCATGCTGTACCTGCAAATTAATTTCTACATTTTGAGAACAAGAATGCCGAATTTCTCTCCACATCATAGTTTCTCACTATTTAATATTATTCTGGTTTTCTAGTTTTCTTACTAGAGTAAATAATCTCTCATTATTCTCCAGATCGAGCCCTTGTAGCGAGTGCGGTCCCAGGATAGCTAGGCACTTAAGAAACACCCTGCAATGTTTAACAATTAACTTTGTTCCTTATTTCTTTCTACCTTGTTCTTAAGTTTTTGTACCTAGATACTTGTACCCAAGATGGTGCTGTGCAGCACGACATTGAAAAGTTTTCACTGAACTCGTAATTTTGTACTTGAGTACACGTGACAATAAGGTCTAAATCTAAATGTTACCTTCTTGCCAACTTACTTTATCTAACTCTTTTCCAGAATCTATGTTGGACTTTGCCATTCAGTCTTATATGGTCAAATGTGGATTTGTTACATAACAACCAGAAGAACTGCGAATGCTGTGAATCAGAAACAAAAACAGAAATTGCTAGAAAAACTCAGATCTGGTAGCATCTGTCAAGAGAAATCAGAGTTAACATTTCAGGTCCTGAGACCCAAGAACCTATCTTTGTCTTAAATACACTCAATGGCTTGGCCTCCACAATCCTCTGCTGTAATAAGTTCCACTGATTAACCACCTTCTGGCTGGTGTCTTGCACTGTGAAAACTGATTTAAAGTACCTATTCAGTTCCTCCGTCATTTCTCCATGTTCTCATTACTACTTCTCCAGCTTCATTTTCTAGTGGTGCAATGTCCACTCGTGCTGCTCTCTCACCTTTCATGAATCTTATAAAAAGTCTCTTTCAATCTTCTTTTATATAACTATCTAGCTTACTGTCATATTTCATCTTCTCCCCCCCCCCTTTATTTCTTTTTAAAATTATTCTCTGTTGGTTTTTAAAGGCTTCCAATTCACTGGCTTCCCACAATCTTCACCACATTGTATGTTTTTTCTTTTACTTTTATGCTGCCTGTGTTCCCTGGTCAGCCACGGTTGTCTCATCCTCCCCTTAGTATGCTTCTTCATCCTCCTCGGGATAAATTTCTGCTATGCCTCCTGAATGATCCCCAGAAGCCCATGCCATTGCTGCTCCATGTTTCCTGCCAGGCTCCCCCTCCTATCAATTCTGGCCAGCTTCTCCCATGTCTTTGTAGTTGCCATTACATCGGATTCCAGCTTCTGCCTTTCAAACTTCAGTGTTGATTCTGCCTCCTGGTGTGCCTTCATCTTAGCCCCCTAATCAAGTCTGCCTCATTACACATTAACTCCAGAACTGCCTGTTCTATGGTGGGCTCGACCACAAGCTGCTCCAAAAGAAAACTAATTTTGTAGATATTCCACAAATCCTTTTCTTGAGATTCACTACCAAACTGATTTCTCCAGTCCACCTGCATATTGAAGTCCCCCATGATTACTGTAATAGTATCTTGCTTGCATACTTCTATCTCCTGACTTATTTTCTTCCCTACATCCTGACCACTGCCAGAGGCCTGAACACAACTCCCATCAGGGCTTTTCTCCCCTCTGCAGTCGCCCAACTTTACCCAGACAGATTCTACACCTTCTGACTCTTGTTTCATGCTATCAATTTAATTTAATTTCTTACTAACAAGGTAACCCTGCCCGTGTCCGCCCTTTAGATAGGGCACATATCTGTGGATATTCAGACCCCAGCCCTGATCCCCTTGCAGTCGCATCTGATACCTAGAACATCGTAGGTGCCAATTTCAATCTGTGCTACCAGTTTGTTTACCTTATTTTATACACTGCATGCATTTAAAGTACAACATCCTCAGTCCTGCATTTACTGCCCCCTCCATGTCATAACTGCCCCCTTATCTGCTGTCCCTGAAGCTAGGATTCCTGACTCTTTCCATATTCTGTCCTATTACTTGTTCTGGAAACTTTGATAAACTCTGCAGAGCCCTTCCCCCACTTTAACATTTTCCTTAATTATCCATGAATTGATCCCCCAGCTATTTAGTTTAAAGCCCCACCCACAGCCCTAGTTATGCAGTTCGCCAGGACTCTGGTCCCAGCATGATTCAGGTGGAGCCCGTCCCATTGGAACAGCTCTCTCCTTTGCCTACACTGGTGCTAATGCCCCATGGATTTGAACCCATTTTCTCCCACATCCATCTCTGAGCCATGCATTTATCTTGTGCCAATTTGCCCGTGGCTCCAGAGATTACCACCTTTTTGGCTCTGCTTTTTAATTTCCCCTCAGATGCTCATATTCCCTAAGCAGAACCTCTTTCTATCTGTTTTAAAACACAAAGCTAAATTAGCAAAGTGATCTGCCAAAAATATCTCATCCTTTTATTTGACCAATAAAAGTCCAGAAGTTACATTGGCACCACACAATGTAAATGAAGGTCTATCTCATGACAAGTAGTGTTGGTCCCAACGAGAAACAAATCCAATTCTCTGAAATGAATACAGCAAAGCTATTTTCATTGTAGAAACCAACTTATTCATAAGAGCATGGTGGACTTGTGTAACAAGAATTACCTAACATTCAATCTGAGTTTGGTCCTTTAGAGCTTGTAAACATTACATAGAACAGTACAGCACAGTACAGGCCCTTCAGCCCACTATGATGTGCCGAACTTTTACCCTAATCCTAAATTCTATCTAACCTCCACCCCTACCTTATACTATCATCCATATGCCTACCTAATAGCCGCTTAAATGCCCCTAATGAGGCCGACTCCACTACCCTCTCTGGCAATGCATTCCACGCCCTGACGACTCTGCGTAAAGAGTCTCCCCTATATCTACCTCCACTCACTTTAAAACTATGCCCCCCCTTGTAATAGCTACCTCCACCCTAGGAAAAAGTCTCCGGCTGTCCATACCTCTGATCATTTTGTACACCTCTATCAAGTCACCTCTCATCCTTCGTCGTTCTAAAGAGAAAAGTCCTAGCTCTCTCAACCTTTCCTCGTAAGACCTTCCCTCCATTCCAGGCAATATCCTGGTAAATCTCCTCTGCACCTTTTCCAACGCTTCCACATCTTTCCTGTAATGAGGCGATCAGAACTGGACACAATATTCCAGATGTGGCCGAACTAGGCTTTTGTATAGTTGGAGCATAACTTCACCGATCTTAAACTCAATCCCTCTATTAATGAAAGTGAACACACCATACGCCTTCTTAACAACTCTATCCACCAGGGTGGCAGCTTTCAGGGAACTGTGAACATGAACCCCAAGAGCCCTCTGCTCCTCCACACTGCCAAGAATCTTTCCGTTAACCCTGTATTCTGCTTTCAAGTTTATCCTTCCAAAATGAATCACCTCACACTTTTCAGGGTTAAACTCCATTTTTTGTCCCTAATTTTTCCAAACCTGTTCAGTGCAAATAATTAGTCAACATAAAAGAATCAAGTTCCAACAATATTATAAACAAAATCTTATTTGATTACTCCATAATCTACATGGTGTTAAAAGTATATTCAGTTTGTCGAGTCTCTCTTATGAACTCGGGTGTTAATCTTGTGGCTGTCTGGACAATTTCTAGAGTCTCAACATTTACAGTGAAACAACAAAAACTGGTTGTAAAAATATTCTGATGAGTACTACTACTAGAGCTCATCATAACCCACTCCAAACTTTATGTCAATACAAGTCATTAATATACCAAGTGTCAACGGCTCACATTGGTAGCAGCAAGAAAACTATTCAAAGCAGAATGGATGGCAGCCATACGTAGGGAATTGACCGGCCAAAGTTTTTCTTCCTCATTAGACATAACTCATTTGAGAAATATAAAATCGGGAATTTTTTGACCCACAGAGGGGTTAGAATGTGGAACGCAGTATCACTAGGAGGAATTGAGTCAAAAAGCACAGATACGTTTAAAGGGAAACTTGATATTGTGCAAGGAAAACAAGAACAGAGCAACAAACCAACAGAATTAAGAGAAGAGGGTTGGAAAAAAACTTGAAGCACAACAGTATGAGCTGGCTGCCGAATGGTCCATTAGCATGATACAACTCAAGTGCAACTAGCAACTTGGCTCTAAGTTTCTATTTCGTTATATGCATTTTTAGAAATTTACTTTTTTTTTGAATGGTACTCAATAAGGCAGGTTAAACTCTCAATATCAAACAGGTTGGCAGAAATGGTTGGGCAATGGTATAAAGCAGGAGACAAGGAAGCCTTTTCTGTAAAGTAGGCAGAATATAGTGCATTTATTCTGTTTTCTAGATTCCATAAACTCATGAACTGCAGTACAAACTTTGCCACGGCCAGTATAAACATAAATTCTGCCAATGTGCCTGCAGCTATAACTGCTTCTACAAGACCTACATGTGAGATGGTTCCTTATACCCAATAATTACATTTGATAGGACAGACTTTTCCGTAAGCCATTTTTAAAACTCCTGGATGGGCAACTCATTTCAAGTTGGATCCCTATACTTAGGCTTGGAAGACAAGTAAAGACAAATGGCAGCTTTCTTTTAATGCACTTGTCTTGAAATTGTTAACAATGGACTATAACTTAATAATACCTGGGATTTGGTTTTAAAGAAAAAAACCTTTAAATGAGCAAAGACATTGAGTTTTAAAATACTTGCAGAAGAGACCTGACCAGGCTAGCCAAGCTTCAGAGTGAATTACAAAATTCCTAAAAAACATTGTTAAGGAACAGATTTGCATTAATCTGGTTACAACTGGCAATAAGCAACAGGTACCACAACTGCAGGAACAGCCAGAAACAAAAGAAAAATTGACAGAAACCGATTATGCAAGTAAAAAAGGGTGCTGAAGACTTCCCTATCTACTTCAGCAGCATCCTGATAATTCTGACAATGGAAGACCAAAACTCAACAATAAAATACTGTGGACTGAGAAACAGAGGTCATGGATTAACATACAGTGGCCCACTGTGCACCGATAGGCAGCTATCACGTGATTGAAACTCCTCCTTATGAAATTTCTGATAAGCTGGTCTGTTATTGAAAGTAGTAACATCAAGGTGGCACGATACGATCACTTTCTCAACAATCTTTTTTAATCTCCGATCCATCCTATCTCTGCCAGAAGTTGGGATACTTCAGAGGCAGAAAATTTAAAAATAAAAAAGGGACTTCATCTGTGGTAGTACAGATTCTGAAAAAGGACTGATTGTACTTGAAGAATGTTTCCAGAAGAACAGCCAGATCAAATTGGTCATAACATGTGGACTTCCAGGCCATTATTTTGGAAGTACAATTTTTTTTTTTTAAAAAAAGGTTTATTGACTTCAACTTTATTCCTCCAATTCCACGTCCCCACACCTTGCAATTCATTCTGGTTCAATTGCATGCTGTTGTATTTTTGAGAGTCACAGGATTCAGGATGTGTTTCACCTTTTGATAACATTTAAAGTCTTAACAGTGATGTCTGTTTCAAGAATGAAGCAAATTCTTTACTTGCTAAAGTCGAGAGATCTGGTTGGTTTGTTTCTTAATGGCTTCACACATGGTGAATACATAATGACTGAGAAATTACATCTTAACAATTCTGTTATAATCAACCTCAAGCGTGAAAGAAAACAATTTATTCATTCCGCAGTACTTGACTTCATTATAGTTATGCAGATATTAGGAAAATCATTCTTACTGTTATCCACCTGAAATTTTCATTTTCAAAGCCAGGTTTTTTTTTAAAAATTAAAAAAATTTCCACCATCCTGTTCCACCTTCCTTCCATGGCTTTCCCTTTCTCTCCAGCTTGTTTTATGGACATTTGCTTCTCTCCTATTGCTCTGCAATCCGTGCATTAACCTGATCATCAGACAGGGTCATTGCCTGCCTGACCCAGGCTAATTTGTATTCATCTAGGAGGTTTTACTGAAGGGGGGACCGATTTCTGAGGAGAATTATTTTTCTAAGGTTCTCATATCTGGTTTTAATTTTAAAACTTTGTGCCCAACGGTCAAACATGAGCCACAACATTCCAAAGACATCTCTAAAACAATGGTATCAAATTCTCCACTCCCTAATTAATCTCAACGGTAAGATTTTAAAATGCGATTAACAAGTTAACTTCTCTACATTAATTAAAATTTAGGAGAGAGTATGAAATTCAAGTACTGTATGAGTCTGGACAGTTGGAATATAGTCCATGCAGTTACATCTGCACAAAACTTTTAATCCAACACACTGCTTTATTATAACAGATTCATACCTCAATGTGTATTGTACCAGAACTGCAAACTCAATGCTACAAGAATCTATGTGGTAGGCATCATCTTCTGTGCAACTGGCACAATGCCCACTGAATGATTTTTTTCAGGAAGAAAAACAATATTTAGGTATCTGTTTCACAACTGTCGGAAAACTAGCCAGTATTGTAATAAATTATGCACTTTGAAAATAATTTAACCGTTATCTACTGAAATTTGAGATACTAGGAAGAATATGTATCACAACAACACACATGACATTCTCCACAGGGTTCATGACCAGTAATGAAAAAATGAAACCAGATGATGCTCGAGTCTTGTGTTCTACTTACTATTGTTTGCATTGTTTGCATTGAAAGTACCAGATGAAGTATTCACATCTTTATCTTTATCCTGGTTTTCAAAATCCATATTCAGAGACCTTTTGGAGGGGGGTGGGGTGGAGAGAAATGAAAAATGTGTTAGATTATACCGTTCAAACAGTTGTCACGATTCAGCTGGGAAAAACACACCAATCATCTTCATTATTCCACAAGTCGTCACAAAATACCGAAAGTGTATAAAATACAAATGAAATCACAATATTTGCTTGATTGACTTCAGGATAAACATAATTCACACTAGGTTTTGTCAGTAACAGAAAAATAACTATTAAAGGAAGACAAAGTAAGGATTTCTAGTCTATTACTGTGCAACTTAAACTATACCCCTTCAAAAACTCCAAATGCACGAACACTCAAATCACAATTAGGACAAACAAAAGACAAATGGTTTAACAGATACTATGGTTGAAAAAAAAAACCAGACAGGATAAACAAAAATCCAAAGATCAGAAGTCGAGACACAAAATGGAAAGTTATTTTCTCATAGTTTTTTTGATTTTGACAATAATGACACACTGTTGTCTAACTGGTGCCCATTTGATCTTTGACTTGATGGTTGCTCAGGTGGACCTAAGCCTGTCTTGTTAGAATATTTTCCTGAAGGATGGGTGGCGGCATGGACAGGGGAACAGATCGAGACAAAGATGAATGGCTTCTGCTTGTGGGCTCTGGAAGTTTTACGCTACTATGTTGTGGCACTTAAAACCTATTAACACGCTGCAGCTCAAATCAGAAGTCGGTCACCAGGCAGAATCTCCTCAATTCAACAGACTCTTGGTGCAGTTTGGTCTCAAATTCTCCCTCTCAATACTTCAGAGAGCATAATTGTATCACATCTCAAAAAAAATGCAGCATTTGATTTTCAAGGTGCAAATTCTCTTATTCCAGTTACAACAGACCAATTTTCATTTCAGTTTATGGACCCAAACCAAAACAAAGGTCTCTTACACACTACAAATCTGTGGCCTAAAGCTACACAATTTAGTAGCTCATGTCCCATGAGAGAAGTAAAAATTTAAACTTTCATATCTTAAAAGCTTAATCCTCCCAAGGTGTGTGGGGACATGAGTATGATAATACAGCGTTGAGCTCCACTACTGCCATTCCGTGCTTACTTTTCACAAATAAATATAGAATCATTGACATGCTGACATGCACAGCACAGAAACAGGTCCTTCAGTCCAACTCAACCATGCTGACCAGATATCCGAAATAAATCTAGTCCCAATTGCCAGCATTTGGCCCATATCCTTCTAAATTCTTCCTATTCATATACACATCTAGATGCCTTTTAAATGCTGTAATTGTACCAACCTCCACCACTTCCTCTGGTAGCTCATTCCATTCACGCATCACCCCCTACATGAAAAGGTTGCCAAGTAGGTCCCTTTTAAATCTTGGCCCTCTCAACTTAAACCTATGCTCTCTAGGCTTGGACTCCACAATCCCAGGGAAAAAGACATTGGCTATTCACCCTACCCTTGTCCCTCAAGATTTGATAAGCCTTTATAAAAGATCAGCCTTCAACACTCCAGAGAAAAGTACCCCAGTCTTTCTCTCCAGCTCAAACCCTTCAACCCTGGCAACATCCTCCTAATCTTTCCTGAACCCTTTCAAGTTTCACAACATCCTTCCTGTAGCAGGGAGGCCAGAACTGCACACAATATTCCAAAAGTGGCCTAACCAACGTCCTGTACAGCTGCAACATGAACCCGCAACTCCGATACTCAATGCACTAACCAATAAAGGCAAGTGCACCAGCTTCTTTCACTATCCTACCTACCTGCGACTCCACTTTCAAGGAACAATGAACTTGCACTCCAAGGTTTCTTTGTTCAGCAATACCCTTACCATTAAGTGTATAAGTCCTGCCATGATTTGCCTTTCCAAAATGCAGCACCTCACATTTATCTAAATTCAACTCCATCTGCCACTCCTCGGCCCACCTGATCAAGATCCTGTTGTATTCGGAGGTAACCTTCTTCACTGTCCACTGTACTTCCAATTTTGGTGTCATCTGAAAACTTACTAACCATACCTCCTATGTTCACATCCAAATCATTTATATAAATGACAAAAAGCAGTGGACCCAGTACTGATTCTTGTGTCAAATAGCTGGTAACAGACCTCCAGCCTGAAAAGAAACCCTCCATCACCACCCTCTGTCTTCTACCTTCAAGCCAGTTCTGTATCCAAACGGCTAGTTCACCCTGTACTTCATGTGATCTAACCTTCCCAACCAGTCTACCTTAAGGAACCTTGTCAAATGCCTTACTGAAGTCCATGTAAATCACATTCACCACTCTGCTCTCATCAATCCTCTGAGTTTTTTGAAGAAGTAACAATCCAGTTAGTGAGATGCAACCTCCCACGCACAAAGCCATGTTGACTATCCCTATTATCAGTCCTTGCCTTTCCAAATACATGTAAATCCTGCCCCTCAGGATTCCCTCAAACAACTTGCCCATCATTGATGCTAGGCTCACCAGTCTACAGTTTCCTGGCTTTCCTTACCACCTTTCTTAAATAGTAGCACAATGTCAGCCAACCTCCAGTCTTCCATCACCTTGTCTGTGGCTATCGATGATACAAATATTTCAGCAAGGGGGCCCAGCAATCACTTCTCCAGCTTCCCAAAGAGTTCTAGGGTACACCTGATCAAGTCCCAGGGATTTATCCACCTTTATGCATTTTAAGACATCTAGCACCTCCTCTGTAATATGGGCGTTTATCAAGATGTTGCTTTTTCCCCACGTTCTCTATCTTCCATAATCTTCTCCACAGTAAACACTAATGCAAAATACTCATTGACTGTCTCCCTAGCTACCCTTTTGTCCTTGATGTATCCCTTAATGAATTCCTTTAGATTTACCTTAACCTCATTTGCCAAAGCAATCTCATGTCCCATTTTTGTCCTCCTGATCTTCCTTTTAAGTATACTCCTACTACCTTTATACTCTTATAGGGATTCACTCAATCTCTGCTGTCTATACTGGACATATGCTTCTTTCTTTTGCTTGACCAAAATCTCAATTTTTGTAGTCATCCAGCATTCCCTAAACCTACCAGCCTTGCCCTTCACCCTAACAGGAACACACTGTCTCTAGACTCTCTATCTCATTTTTGAAGGCTTCCCATTTTCCAGCCATCTGCAAACATCTGCCGCAGTATTCGAATGCAACCATCATCAGGTGAAAATCCAGGTACTCTCTACCTGACAGCATCGACGGGAGCCCCATTAAGGGGAGTGCAGCAGTGTCAAGCAGAATGTTCATTCACCACCAGCTGAAAACAAACTACAACAATGGCGGCAGATTCCATAATCCCAGAAGGAACCTTTAAAAGGGATTAACCTCACATTTGAGTGCTTGATAACCATTCTCCAGGGTCAGGAAGATACTGGTATACTCCAGAGAACATTGATGGATAGAAGACAACTGGGTCAGCTGTCATGGCCACTGTGACTTTGCCCCACCACAAGCTGGAAGAAACAGCATCGCATTTACTGCTTGAGGACCCTGCAGCCTTCAGACTCAATATCAACTTCAAAGATTTTACAGCCTGAACACCTCCTTCCATGTCCTTTACCCACCCCTACATTCCAGGCTCTTTCATGGCATGGGCTGCTTTAAGCACAGCCGACCCACTTTTACCAACTTATGATTCCTGGCTTAGCATTACCCATCCCTCCAATTGCCTGTGTACCTGTCCCTCTGGGCTTCATCTCCAACAAGTGCTTACTCTTTTACCATCACCTCCACCATCCCCTCAACCCCACCGCTATCTTCAGCTTATATGCTACCTTTTCCTAACTGCCATCAGTGCTGAAGAATCACGGGACCCAAAAACCTTAATTCTGCTTTGTCTCCACAGATACTGCCAGAACTGCTAAGTTTCTCCAGAAACTTGCTTTTTTGTGTCTTCATCATGAATCAGTTTTTAAGTCCAGATGGTCTTAAGAGGTGTCATGATACTAAAAAATGATATGAATCACTGCACTTTAATCGATGAAATTTTGGATAAGTAATTCAAGGCCACGTACTGGTACCTTTAGATCTGAATTTATAAACCATGACCGGAGTTTCCTGCAAAGTTTTGCTATAAATACTCCTTGGCACATTCATTCAAAAAAAACTTAGATAAATTTTGCACAAGTAAGAACCAATAAGTAGTTGAGATCTCAAACTGCAAAATTTCCATACAAAGCTATACCCGAGTAGTAACTTCACAGTCACGTTAATATCAAGTTAAGGCTCAGTGCCACAGGGCCAAGAATTTGAATCATCTTATGACTTCATAAGTGGACTGGCAAAGATTCCACTTGTTTTTAAATCTTGAAGATAATAGGAAGAAAACATCGAGGAAGTCAACGAGATCAAAATTTTTGCAGTCTTAAGAAAATGAACAGAACAACTGGATGCATTAATTGTAATGGTAAATTTAATTTCTAACTATACATGGATGGTCAGGGAGGGTTACATGTACACCTGTAAAACATTGCCACAATTTTTCACTAGACTGAAACCACACTGCTTAATCACAGACCCTTTCAGATTAGGGTCAGTGTGATGCATGTCTGCCATCGATTGTCAGCATCTGCAATGACTGTAAGCCAAATGTAAAATCTCCTAGTAACTGGAAGACCTGTTTTTGGCAAGTCAGTACATATTCTACACCGCCAATCCTAGCAATTCTTAGCAGCTTTACAGCCAATCTTAAAAGTTAAGCTTTTAAAACAAGAACTACAAAGAAACAACTTCGAAACAGCCTTGTGGAGATGCTCAGAATTTTGGTCAACCATTAGTTAGACTTCAATTATCTATTAGTTCTCAAAATAGGATAGTCCTTCCCCAGTGCAAATCTTTCATTGAATACTTATTTGGATTCCATCAGGCCAAAATGATACTAATTACACGGCAACAGCTTCCATGCACATGATCTTTTTCGTAACTAAATCCTACAAGCAATAAAGAATTTCAGTACACTGAACTGGCTGTAATCCAGCAAGGGAACATCATACTTTAACCACAAACCAGCTGACAGTAAACAAGTACCAATAATTGATCAGCAACAATCCATCAAGTAGACTGAAATTCCCACCTATTTTATTTTTGTTAAGATTTAACCTTTTTTTGCTGTAATATCTTCACATAATTCAGTACCTATTTTATTTGGTAATAGCTCGGAATATGTTAACTATATTAAAGGAGCTACAGAAATGAAAGTAGTTGTTATTCTGATCTTTATCATTAGCTTGCCTAATTGACTTTTGAAGAATCTGATAGAAATAAAAGATTTGTCATTCACAGAATTTTCACAAACACTCGAAGCCTCAAAGCACCCAACAGCAAATAAAGTACTTAAGTGCAGTCCCTGTTTTAATGTAAGAAATGCAGGAGCCAATTTACCACATAAATATGACATCTGCCAGATAATCTATTTTTAGGAAAATAATCCAATGCTGGAAAAAACCCATCACTTAAATCTTTAAAAACAGCACAAACATGCAGCGGACAAAGGAAGTTTAAAGATAGGAAGATTTATTTTAACAGGAAGATCTTTATCCCCACCATGATTTTCAAATAAATAACATGAAACAACTTATAACAAGTCATAGAACGGATCCAAGATCAGAGACAGCCGTCACCCTTTGCGCCCACCAAATGACACCACCAGATCAACCATTCTCTTTGCCCTATCCATCTGAAGTCAGTTTAAATTGCTGTTTCTTTAAAATGAAAAATAGCTTAAACACTTGTGCCTGTTTATTCATCCAACACCAATATGATAAATTCCAATTCACGCTATCTGGCATGTATTTACATGGCAGAACCTTGGAATCAATGTGGCAAACATAAATGAAACCTAAACAACCTGGAAAAGCCACTCCAAGGAATATTATGAAAGGGGATCCAAGTGACTTAATAACTAGCAAAATTTCCAAAATGCAGTGTGAGCATAAGCCTATAAAACACCGGGGCAGCAATAGATCTTTCGGCCAATTGAGTCCGCTTTGCCATTTAACGTCATCATGACTGATCTGACAATCCTCATCTCCACCTTCTTACCTTACCTTACCCCATAATCCTCAATCCCCATACTGATCAAAAATCAGTACATCTCAGCCTTGCATATATTTAGCAACCCAGCCTTATAACCTTCAGAGGTAAAAAAATTCCAAAGATTTACTACCCTCAGAGGATGGATTCTTCCTTATCGTGGTCTTAAATGGGTAGCCCCTTTCTCAGAGATTGTGTTCACTGATCCTAGATTATTCCATAAGGGAGAAACGAACACTCAGCTTCAACCCTGACAAGACCCAAACAAACATGACAATGTTAATAAAAACTGAAAGAACTGCAGATGCTGTATATCAGGAACAACAAAGTTGCTGGAAAAGCTCAGAACGAGAAAGGATCACCGGACCCAAAATGTTAACTGTTTTTTTTCTTCACAGATGCTGCCAGACCTATTGAGCATTTCCAGCAACTTTTCTTTTTGTTCCTTTTAAGAAAATCCCTCCATACCCAGGATCAACTGAGTGAACCCTCTCTGAACGTCTCTAATGCCAGCACATCTTTCCTTAGATTAAGGGGCCAAAACGCTTCACAATATTCTAGAAGAAGTCTAACTAGTGCCTTGTATAGTTTTAGCCAGACTTCCTTGTTTTAGTACTCCATTCATTGAAATAAAGGCCAGTCTAGTTGGTCTTCCCTTTTACTTGCTGAAATTGCAAGCTACTTTTTTTGTTGTGATTTACACTCAAGGACCCACAAATTCCTCTGTGCTGCAGCGTTCTGCAGTCCTTGTCCATTTAAATAATATGTGGCTCCCCTAATTCTTCCAGCTAAAGTTCACATTTCCCCCCATATTTTATTGGCCAAGTTTTGCTGACCTACTTATCTGTTGACTGTCATCCTCACCCACTTGCCTTTCCACTTACTTTTGTGTCATCTGCAAATCTGGCAGCACACTGCCTCATTTAAGTTAAAGTTAATAACATACATTGCAAATAATAGTGGCCTCAGCACCGATTCCCACGGCATTCCACTGGTTACAGGTTTCATCCCAAAAAATACCCCACATCCAAATTTTGGCTAACTAATAGGAAACAAATCTTTTCTCCATGTTAATATACCAACACCGCCCCACCACCCGACCCCAAACAGCTTGGATTCATTAAGTAGCCAAACGTGTGGTACTTCATCAAATACCTTCTGGAAATTCAAATATATTACATCTACAGGTGCCCCTTTATCTATCCTGATTGTTATCTCCTCTCAGAATTTCAATAAATTTGTTGGGCACGATTTCCTTTAGATGACTTTGATTGATCATTTTGCATATTTCTAAATGCTCTGCTATTAAATCCTTTACAATGAAATTGAACATTTTCCCTATATAACAGTGTTAGCTTAACATTTGCTAAATTACACCCATAGTATTCTGTTTTTTTCCTCCCATCCGCTCCTTTTTGAATAAGGGTGTTACACTGTCGGTTTTCTAATCCTCTGGGACTTCTCCAGAATCCAAAGCTTATCAGAAGATTACTACCAATGCATCTAATACTTCTGTAGCTACTCTCTTTAATATTCCAAGATGTAATCCATCAGGTCCAGGCAACATATCGGGCTTTAGCCCCTTTAGTTTCCCTACTACTTTCTGTCTAGTTAGGCACTGCATTTATTTCTTCTTCTCATCCCCATCCCCTTTTACTCTTCAATTATTTAGTGTTTTTGGCATTCTTAATGCCCTGTACCATGAAGACTGATGCAAAATATTTATTCAATTCTGCTGCTATCTCCTAGTTTCCCATTATTTCCCAAGCTTTATTCTACAAGATGCCTCTCCCTTCCTTTTTATATATTAAAAGAATTGTTTGCTCATCGTTTTGATATCACTTGCTAGTTTACTCTCAAAGTTTATGTTCTCGCTTTTCATTAATTTTCATTCATCTTTTTAAAGCTTTCCCATCCTTTGGTTTAACACTAATCGTTACCACACAGTGTTTTTACTTGTAATTTAACATTTCTTTGGTTAATCCCCTTCCAGAGTCACAGGGATGTACAGCGTGGAAAAAGACCCTATGGTCCAACTCATCCATGACAACCAGATATCCTATATAAATTTAGTCCCATATATTGGCATTTAGCACATATCCCTCTAAACCCTTCCTATTCATATACCCATCCAGATGCCTTTCAAATGTTATTTTACCAGCCCCCACCACTTCCTCTGGCAGCTCATTCCATACACACATGACCTCTGTGTCAAAACGATGCCCCTTAGGTCTCTTAAATCTTTCCCCTCTCACCTTAAACCTATACCCTCTAGTTTTGGATGCCCACACCGCAGGGAAAATACTTTGTCTATATATCTTGGGTACGCCCCTCATGATTTTAAAAACTTCTAAAAGGTCACCCCTCAGCCTCCAACACTCCAGGGAAAACAGTCCCAGCCTATTCAGCCTCTCCCAATAGCTCAAACCTTGGCAACATCCTTGTAAATCTTTTCTGAACCCTTTCAAGTTTTACAACATCCTTCCTATAGCAGGGAGACCAGAACTGAATGCAGTATTCCAATAGTGGCCTAACCAATATCCTGTGCAGCTGCAGCATGACCTCCCTACACATACTCAATGCATTGACCAATAAAGGCAAGCATACCAACCACCTTCTTCACTATCCTGTCTACCTGCAACTCCACTTTCAAAGAACTATGAACCTGCACCCCAAAGTCTCTTTGTTCAGCAACACTCCCTGGGACCTTACCATTAAGTGTATAAGTCCTGCTCGGATTTGCCTTTCCAAAATGCAGCTGCTCACATTTATCTAAATTAAACTCCACCTGCCACTCCTCGTATGGGGACACCTCTTATTCAGTTATATTTAAATAACAAATCATTAGATAATATATATTTTAATAAGCTGGATCTGCTGCTTTCCTTACCTATTCTAACTATTGTTAATATACCTAATGAAACGGATACAAAATTCAACATTGGCTAAATACATCTTCAATAAAAATGCTGAACAAGACTGTGCTTGACAAAGATTCCAGATACTAAGGAAAAAGGCATTAAATCTTTGATTTACCACTTTTACATCAAATTACTTACCTGCTTGAGGTAAAATGTTTTTGATTAAAAAACTTCTGAAATAAGTAAGGAAAAAGGCTATTATGGATCAATGATGGAAGATGGAGTAGAATATATATACATATACACAGGGCGGCATGGTGGGTCAGTGGTTAGTACTGCTGTCTCACAGCACCAGGGACCCGGGTTCGATTCCACCCTCAGCCGACTGTTTGTGTGGAGTTTGCACATTCTCCCCGTGTTTGCGTGGGTTTCCTCCCACAGTCCAAAGACATGCAGGCTAGGTGGATTGGCCGTGCTAAATTGCCCGTAGTGTTCAGGGATGTGTGGATTAGGTGGGTAATAGTGGGATGGTTCTGGGTGGGATGCTCTGAGGGTCGGTGTGGACTTGTTGGGCCGAAGGGCCTGTTTCCACAGTGTAGAGATTCTATGATCTATTGCATCATGCAAGACGTCCTACAGCATTTCAAAGCTGTATCATAGCTTGTGCCCTGCTATAAATCCATCTTTGAATCCTCTTCTCACAGGATTGCATTTTTGTTAAGAGTTCTGAATTATTTTCTTAAACAAGGGAATCACGAAGAAAAGACAAAAGGATGAGATGACCAGCCAAAAAAAAAAGCAAATGTATTAGCCCAAATTGCCTTTTGTGGATAATTCTCTCATTTTCTACATCAATTGAGTTCAATGGAATTTGAAGTAACAAATGTGAGCAGAATTCAAACAAAGGGATGGACATGAAATAAGAAAGTTAGTTACTAAGACTGAAATGAAAAAAACAAAACAAAAGGCAGCTCACTTTTAACACTTCCACGGGGAGGCGAAGGCCTAGTGATATCATTCAGGTTGCAGACTTGCTCGCTGAGCCGGTGTGTTTGATTACAGACATTTTGTCACCCTGCTAGGTAACATAGTCAGTGCGCCTCCAGTGAAGCACTGGAGTTCTGTCCCGCTTGTTATTTATATGCCTTGGTTTACAGGGGTGGGTTGGCATTACTTCCGCTTCCCTTTTTCAGTGGTGTTTGTATGTTGGGTCCGGTTCAATTTGTTTGTTGGTGGACAAATAACAAGCGGGACAGAACACCAATGCTTCACCGGAGACGCACTGACGACGTTACCTAGCAGGGTGATGAAACGTCCACAATCAAACACACCGGCTCAGCAAGCAAGTCTACAACTTCATCTACAACCCGAGCTACAAATCTTCCCAAAAACTTTAAGTGAAATTATCACTAGGCTATCAGTCCAAGAACTCGGCTAATGTTCTGGGATCCCAGGTTCAAATCCCATTACAGCAGAGATAGTGGAATCCAAATTCCAATTTAAAAAAATCTGGAATTAAGAATCTACTGATGACTATGAAACCATTGATTTTTGGAAAATCCCATCTGGTTCACCAATATCCTTCAGGCAGGCCATTTGACCCTCTAGTCACACTGACCCTCCGAAGAGCTTTCCATTCACACTCACCTACCTACCTTCTCCCTGTAACCATTTCCCTTGGCTATAAAAACACATCCATGGACACTATGGGGCAATTTAACTTGGCCAATCCACCTAACTTGCACATCTTTGGACTGTGGGAGGAAACTGGAGCATCCAGAGAAAACCCATGCAAATGCAGGGAGAACGTGCAAACTCCACACAGGCAGTTGCTGGAGGGCGGAATTGAACACGGGTCCCTGGTGCTGTGAGGCAGCAGAGCTAACCACCGAGTCACCGTCTCTTGGCTTCAGGTTAAACGCAGGCAAAGAACCTTCCTGATTACCACATATCATCCTCCCTCGGCTGATGAATTGGTACTCTTCTGTGTTAAGCAACACTTGGAGGAAGCACCGAGGATGGTAAGGGCACAAAATACACTCTGGGTGGGGTTTTCAATATCCACCACCAACAGTGCTACTGATCGAGCTAGTTGAGTTCTAAAGGACACAGCTGCTAGTCTGGGTTTGCAGCAGGTGGTGAGGGAACCAAGAGGGAAAACATACTTGACCTCATCGTTACCAATCTACCAGCTGCAGATGCATCTGTCCACGATGGTATTGGTGAGAGTGATCACCGCACAGCCTTTGTGGAGACAAAGTCCCACTTTCACATCAAAGGTAATTCTCATCGTGTTGTGTGGCATTATCACGCTAAATGGGACAAACTTCAAACATTTCTAGCAACACAAAACTAGGCATCCGTGAGATGCTGTGGGCCATGAGAAGCAGAACTGTACTCTGGCTTATCCCATACCCAACCACTACTATCAAGTCAGGGGATCAATCCTGGTTCAATGGAGGGCACAGGAGGACATTCAAGGAGCAGCGCCAAGCATACCTGAAGATGAGGTGTCAACCTGGTGAAGCTACCAAACAGGACCACGTGCATGCCAAACAGCACAAGCAGCAAGTAATAGACAGAGCTAAGCGATCCCACAACCAATGGATCAGATCTAAGCTCTGCAATCCTTCTAAATCCAGTCATTAAATGGTGGTGGACAATAAAACAATGCACTTGAGTGGAAGGCTCCACAAATATCCCTATCCTCAAGATGGAGGAGCCCAGCATTTCAGTGCTGAAGATAAAGCGGAAGCATTCACAACAACCTCCAGCAAGAAGTACTGAGTGGATGAACCATCTCGACTTCCTCCAGTGGTCCCCAGCATTTCAGATACCAGTCCAGCCAATTCGATTCACCCCATGCAATATCAAGAAACGATTGAAAACACTGGATACTGCAAAGGCTATGGGCCCTGACAACATTATGGCAATAATACTGAAGAAGTCTGCTCCGAGAACTTCCCATCCCCTAGCCAAGCTGTTCCAGTATAGTTAGTTACTGGCATCTACCCGACAATGCGGAAAAGTGCCCAGGTACATAAAAAGCAGGACAAATTCAACCCAATCAATTACTGCCCCATCAGTCTACACTCAATTATCAGTAAAGTGATGAAAGCTATCAATAGTGCTATCAAGCAGCACCTGCTCAGCAATGTCGACTTTGGGTTCCACCAGTGCCACTCAGCTCCTCACCTCAATACAGGCTTGGTTCAAACATGCAGAAAGAGAGGTGAAGACCAGAGATGAAGTGAGAACAACAGAATGCGGCATCAAGAAGCCTTAGCAAAACTAGAATCAATGGGAATCAGGAAGCACACTCTCCGCTGGAGTCATACCTGGCACATAGGAAGATGGCTGTGGTTGTAGAAGATCAGTTATCTCAGCTCCAGGACATCTCTGCAGGAATTCCTCAGGCTAGTGCCCTAGATCCAAACATCTTCAGCTGTTTCATCAATGACCTTCCCTCCATCATAAGGTCAGAGGTGGGGATGTTCACTGCGCAATGTTTAGCAACATTCATGATTCCTCAGATACTGAAGCAGTCCATGTTCAAATGCAACGAGATCTGGACAATATCCAGGCTTACCCTGACAAGTGGCAAACAACATTCACACCACACAAATGCCAGACTCTGGCCATCACCAATAAGAGACAATCTAACCACCACCCCTCGACATGTAGTGTTACTGCCACTGAATCCCCCACTATCACCCTCCTGGGGGTTACCATCGACCAGAAATTCAACTGGAGTTGCCATGTAAACACAGTGGCTACAAGAGCAGGTCAGAGGCTTGGAATCCTGTGGTGAGTAACTCACTTCCTGTCATCATCAACAAGGCTCAAGTCAGGAGGTGTGATGGAATACTCCCCACTTGCCTGGACGGGTGCAGTTCCAAAAACACAAAAAGCTTGACATCATCCAGGACAAAGCAGCCCACTTGATTAGAACTACATCCACAAGCATCCACTTCCTCCACTACCAACAATCAGTCACAGCAGTGTGTACTATCTACACAATGCGCCCAGAAATTCAACAAGGATTCTCACAGTATCTTCTAAATCCATCATTACTTCCATCTAGAAGGACATGGGAACACTAACACTACCACCTCCAAGTTCCCTCCAAGGGACTCTCCACCCTAATTTGGAAAATATAATCGCCATTCCTTCACTGTCACAGGAATTCCCTCCCTAATGGCATTGTGGGCAACCCACAGCAGGTAGACTGCAGCAGTTTAAGAAGGTAGCGCACCACCATCTTTTCAAGGGCAATTAGAGACGAGCAATAAATGCTGGCCAGCTGGCGATGCCCACATCCCACAAAATGAATAATTTTTTTTAAACAAGTTGCAAAGAATTTTCGATCACCCACAACAATGAATTTCAAGTGCTCTTATTTTCCCTAAGTTCTTTTTGGCATTCTACTTCATTCTCTTCAGGTTTCCATCAGTTAATTCCTGTTAGAATAATTTTATACGGCTATGAAGAACACAAACAAATCTAGTTTGAATAATTCTCCAATTTATGTACTTCTTAGTGTAGACGATGTACGCTTATCCTCAAATTAATATCTTCTTCCTCAAAATCACTGAACTGCGGCTGCATTTGCATTCCTTTTTTTAAAAAACCTCGAAATAATGGACTGAGAAGGTGCAGGAATCACTGACCTCCAACTTCTCTGGGCCCTTTTCTCAGCCGGTTGGCATTCTGCTTCTCACATCTTACAATTTCCGTCCAAACATGAATTTCCAAAAGACACGACCATCAGCATCTGTCTCGCAGCTGTATACGTCGATGATCTTCATCCACAATAGTTACCAAACAATTCCTACATTAAGTACATCTCCGCTACCAAAGTAAATACACATACCTGAAGCTTCCATAGACAATAAGTAGAATCGAGATGAGGAAGGTAGAAACCTGACTGGAATCCACAAGGGAATAGGCCCTTTAGGAAGAAATGGAAAAATTTTGATTACTACACATAGAGAATACATCATTCAACATTTTAAAAATAATTTTTCAAAATATTTTGCTTTCATGTATCAGCAAGTTTCTGCAGGGGCCAGCTCAATTATCAGGTTCCAGGTCCAATTTCTAGTTTGTGCAATGTTAGCTGATGGGTAGCAGTCAGTAAAATAATGCAGATACGGCTCAGCAATCTTACTGACCTTTGTTAGAAATGCAATTTTATATGGTCAGCAGGTCTACACTGTGACATTGCTGCAATTGAACAGCTCAGAGATTTATTGTCAAGGCCAGGCATGATTAATACAATTAATACAATTACCAACATTGGCGTCAGCCCTGATTCAATGGCAGCGCACTCACTTCCAAGTTGAATTCAGAAGCTGAATTCAAGCCCCACTCAATAGATTTCAGTACACATTCCAGGTTTATGAATGCATAGTAAACTGGGTTCATCCTCTCAGGTGGATGCAAAAGATGCCAGGCGAGTTCTCTGGATCTCCTGGCCAACACTAACCCCTCAAACAACACGACTAAAAACAGGCAAGCTGGTAATTTCTCTCAATGCTTTGTGCAAGACTTTTCTGTTGTGAAAATTGAAAGTCACATATAACTATTTTAAAAATCAGCACATTTCAGAAGTGCCACACCAGCTGTGAAACAACTGCATTTCATTATGAACACATGACAGAAAAACTTTTAAAATGCCATATTAAAGGTATTTTTATTATGCGAACTGTTCAACTGACTAGGCAGAATAGAGTTTTAATCATACTACACAAACAGTTGTGAAACAGCAAAAGTAAAGACAATTCTGTAATCTGACCAATAATCAACCTGGGAATTGTACAAGTATTCAACAGAAATGAAAGCATGAACTCGCATTTATTTAATCTTTAACGAAGTTAAACATCCAGTGATATTTCATTGAAGTGTTATCAAAAAAAAAGTTTAGTACAAAACCAAATAAGCAGCTTTTAGGACAAGTGACCCAAAGCCTGGTCAAAAAAATAATTTTTAAAAGAGCGTCCTAATACAGCAGAGAGAGAGAGGTGGAGGTGCCAACAGGGCAAGAGATTAAAGGAGAGAATGCTAGAGTTTAGGGTCCAGGTAAGAAAATGGCACAGCCACGAATGTAGGAGTGCTTAAAGTCTGGGATGCATAAGAGGACTGGGGGACTACAGAGTAGTGAGGATTGTAGTGCTGGAGAGAGGAGACGAAAACAAAGGTTTTTTTTAAATTGAGGAAATGTTTGAAATAGAATGCAGGGGAACAAACACAAGGCTGGTTGATGAACAGGACTGGTGAGAATTTGGACAATTGACTTGAAATTTTAAAAGAAGTATGCTCTCTCTAAAATTTGTTTTAAGGCAATTGGCTTATGTTTGTTTTATTTGAAAGTAAAAGCACTTATGCTCCTCAACTGTCTTTTAATATCCTCCCATTCCGAAGGCACTCACTTCTGTCAGCGGTATATTTCTTTAGCTAATACCAGCATATATTTTTGGTCTACGAGTATTACTTTTGATCTATAGGTATCAAGAGAAAGGGCTTACAGGCTATTTAAATGACTGAAAGCAACACAGCTGAGGAAAGGTCATGCTCTCTTCCAATAGCTATGCGCACACAAACACTCCAGCTACTGGAGAATGATTAGCATCAGGAACCCAAACTCCATTGCCAAGGTCAATTGATAAAAGCCCCAACTGCAGACATGATTATCATCTGTGTTATGGAAAAAGTTGTTCATTTTGATTTAATTAAATATACCACTAAATATGCTTTGCCAAAGTCAAAGAGTTAAATTTACTTGCATTGGGACCAAGGATGAAGTTCTATTAATTTATTTCTAAAGATTTAAAACAGGCCATTTATAGGTTTTCAGAGCCTATAACTTGGTGAGGGTGGCTTTTGAAACCACTTCTATTTGTTTCCTAATAGCTGTACTGCAATTGTTGATAGAGAATGCTGTTAAGCTTTTTAAGACAAGGCTGTTGCTATCTTGGACAGTTTAATGCAAATGTTTTGTTGGTTACCACTAAGTTAACAATGATCAAAAATGAAACTATTTTTCTTTCCAAGCTTTGGTTTTCCCCTACTATTTAAATTATTGATTTGAAACCAGAAGAGTCGCAGGTGACAGTTGTAGTGAAAAGGTACCTGCTTCCTAATTTTAACTCCTACAGAATTTTGTTCTCAACCTTTGAAATGGATTATTTTTGACAAAGTAAGTAGTCTAGTATAGGTAAAAGGGGTGCATCTGTATTTTGTGCTGGAAATGCTGTGCACACACTGATTTTATGTCAACTCTCTCTAAACTTACAGCAGTGTAAAGATAATCTGAGCATTCTGCACGAATAATCAGTTTCAGGGATAAATATATTTTGCAGTGGAGAAACTGTGGCTAAATATCAAATCCACAAGAGTTAAAAAAATCTGGTTCTGCCTTGTGAAACCAGTATACTTTCAGATGTGGTAAATCTAGGTATACATACCTGCCTTGGCATGTCGCTCTTTTATCAGTTTTGATTTCCTGAAATCTAGTCTCCACATACGACGATACAGTTAAAAGCAGGATTAAACTACTTGGCCCCTCGATCTCCATCCATTATTCAATTAGATCACAACTGATCTAATTACAATATATTCCTGCCTACCCGTATAACCTTCCATCCCCTTGCTTACGAAAAATCTGTGTGGTCTCTGGATTCAACATCTTCAAAAAAATTCTCCTCATTTGTGTTTTAAAAGGAGTGACCCATTATTTTAAAACAATGATCTAGTTGTAGATCAATCTTGTCTATTAAAATCATTAGTACAGAAGAGGCCCTTTGGCCCATCGAGTCTGGACCGCCAAAACTATGCTAAATCTACACTAGTCTCACTTCCTGCACTACAGCCATAGCTTGAATGTTAGGACATTTTTAAAAGAAAATACTTGGATGAGCATTAGAAATGTTGTGAAGTTACCTACCTCAACTGTTCCCCGCCCAGCCAGTGCATTCCAGATCCCCACCATCCTCTGGGTGAAAAACCTTCTCCTCAAATCCCCTCTAAACCTCCTGCTTTCCACCTTAAAAGTGTACTCCTTTGTTACTGACCCTTCAACTAAAAAGAACAACTGTTTTCTATCCACCCTATCCATGCCACAAAGAAAACAATTCGAGTTTACCTAACATCTCTTCATAGCCAAAAATGCTCCAATCCAGGCAGCGTCCTGGTGAATCTACTCTGCACCTCACCAGTGCAATCACATCCTAAACAGCAGTGAGCAGAAGTTCACGAAGTACTCCAGCTGTAGCCTAACCAAAGTTTTCGCAGCTGCAAAAATAACCTCCCTGCTCTTATAATCTATGCCTCGGCTGATAAAGATGAGTGCCCAGTTTGTCTTAAATGTCCTACTAATCCCCTGTAAGAATTTGAGGGCAATTACCTGAAGATCCCTTGGCTTCTCCAAGCTTCCTAATGTTCTCCCATTCATTGAGCAGTAGGTGGCCGAAGGACCAGAAGGTGGCTCATAGGGACTATCGTAGGTGGCCAAGACACATGAAAGTAGGTCTGAAATTTGCTTGAGACCAGATCAGCCAATCACGGGTCATTTCTCACCTCCATTTGCTGATGGACACAATGAGCAAATTGACAATTATGGAAGAGAACTGGCCATAGGATGTAAGGGTGCAAAAATATCTTTAATTTCCTCCCATCTTATTTTTAGCCACACCCTCACCCACCTCTGCAGGCTCGGTTCCTTAAAAAGGAGCACGAGATGATGGCAGAGATTAGGGAAGCCAAGATGCATCTACCTGCCTGTTTGTTGAGCAAGTGCAGTCGGAGTGTTAAACAGCCCTTGGACAGGAAGTGTACCCTCATAGCTATCTCAAAGTTGACAAGATGTTCAAACTGCCCTGGTACAGGGGAAGGAGGGAATAAGCCAGAGAGCAAGTCATAAGAGAGTCTGTGCGCGCTAAAGTGAATGAGCACACGCGCGCACGGTGGTGGGGGGGGGGTGGGGAAGAGCGGGAGATGGAAAGGACGGTAGTCTATGTAGGAGTAAGCCTGTGAGGGAGTGTGCAGGTAACGATCTGCCTGTCACCCTCCGCCGATTGATGGCCATCCATGCCGTCTCTGATTGCACTTTATAAACTGCAGGGTGACCATGTCTAAAAATGTGCTATCTATGCAAATCTCAGTCTCGTAGATGCACTGGTGTTCCTCCAGCCAATGCTCAAGCTCCAAAACCCGGCGTTCAAGCTGATCAAATCAGCATCACTTCCCACATATGTGGTCACCCAGGTTGTCAGGAGCAAAGATTCCACACGTATTGCAGGTGATGAAACTTATAGGACAGTGCCTTCCTGTCATACCTAGTGTTAAGTTTTAAACTTGCATTCAGTTTACATTCCTTCCCTTACCCTACTTTGGCTAACTCTCATTACTTTATTGTAATGGTACTGACTTTCACTTATTTCTGGCGCTTAAAATACACTTTTCTAATTTTTAGTAATTTACAGATAGCTCCTAACAGTAGCTTTTCTTTAAAAAAAAACAGCCAACAAATGTAAAGATTTTTTGCAGCGTTACTTATTTTTTCAAAGAAGAACTGACTACAAGACACTCTTCCTTACTGCTTCACTGCAATGCTGATTACAGGACACACTTCTTGGATTGCTTCACTGCAATGCCAATTCAAGGACATCCCTTGCAGACTTTTGTCCCATAAGAAACATCCTTTCCACATGCATACTGTCAAATCCCCTCACAATCAAGTTGCCTCTTACTCTAAAGTCCTGTGGTACAAGCCCAACCTTCATAAAACCAGGTATTAATGGAGTAAATGCTCACCGTCTTGCTGCGGGTGGGGTACAATGGTCTCTGAACTGGATGAACAAACAAAAACGTCACATTTTTGTTATGTTGAATAATAAAGTATCTTTGCATTGTGCATAATCTAAATTTTATAATAGAAAAGATGTCATTATGTTTTGCTTGCAGCACAAGAACAGGCCACATGGTCCAACGGCTCCAAGTTAGTGTTCATGTTCCACAGAATTCTGTTTTTACCTTCTTTTTAATCTTATCAACATGTCTTTGAATTCATTTGACTATTTTCTCTTAAATGCAACCAAGCCAGTCACCTCAACTACTTTTTGTACAGATTTGATTTCCTCAGTCAAGGAAGGATATATTTGCTTTGAAAGCAATAGAGAAAGGGTAACTAGGCTGATTCCCGAGATGGAGAGGTTTAAATAGGAGGAAAAGTTAAGCAATTTAGATCTATACTCATTGGAGTTTAGAAGAGTAAGGTTCTCTCATTGAAGCACAAAATTCTGAGGGACTTGACAGAATCAATATTTCCTTTCATGAGGGAATCTAGAACTAGGCAGCACACAGTTTAAAGTAAAGTGTCTCCCATTTAAAATGGAGATGATGGGAGTTTCTGCTCTCAGAGGGACATGACTTTTTGGAATTCTTTCCCAAAAGGTAGCCGTGGAGACTAGATGATTGAATTTGCTCATGGCAGAATTGGACAGATTTTTGATTGACAAGGGAGTCAATGGCACGCAGGCAATGAAAGTGGCCTTGAGGTCACAATCCAATCAATCAATCACCATTTTAGTGAATGGCAGAGTAGGCTCAATGGGATGCAATGATCTACTACTGCTCCTAGTTCTTCTGATCTTGTTTCATATTCTAATAACTCTGTGGATAAAGAAAAGAGTCTCAATTCAATTTACTGAACTCCCATTTATGGCACAAAAGTTCTGATCCCACTTGCAAGTGGAACTATCAATGTATTTGCGCTAATGCTTTTCCCTACTGGGGCACTATTACAAGCCTAGAAAATTGTCACAATTCTTGGTGAGAACTGAGACACAGCAGGGGCAAGGGAGAAGACTGGAGAGCAGGGGCTTTGTATGGGATGATGGAGGTCTAAGTCCAAACAGCCAATGCTCTCTCAGAGCTCAGAAACAAATCTAAGATCACGACTCCATTTTGGGAGGACCTAATTTACACCAGTAAACCCCAAGTCTACCAAATTTCTCTTTCCTTGACGGAGTCCCAGTTTGTGCAAACCTTTCCTGTTTGCATCACCAACATTTGCTCCATGCCCCGTAGTTTCATAGTTACACAGCAATCCTGAATGTGCTGTACAGGGACCAATCGGCGACAAACATCCATGCCCTTTACAATGTAAGCACGTGCTGCTGTGCCAATACAAACAAGAATGAACAATACAATAAATATCGTTCTTGTAAATTTATTCTGTACCTTGTTTAGAGCATTCAGAGTCAGAGTCATACAGCACAGAAACAGAGCCTGCGGTCCAACCAGCCTGTGCCAGCCATAATCCCAAACTAGTCCCACTTGCCTATACTTGGTCCATATCCTTCCAAACATTTCTTATTCATGTACTTATCAAAAATGTGTCAAATGCTGTAACTGTACCCACATCCACTACTTCCTCTAGAAGTTCATTCCACACATGAAGCACTGTGTAAAAAATGAAGTGCCCCTCAAGTCTTTTTTTTAAATCTTTCTCCTATCACCTTAAAAATATGCCCCTAGTATTGAAACCTCACAGCCCAAGGCTTAAGATCAGATACGTTCACTCAAAGTGTGGTGTAACCAGTACTCTATAAAATGTTTAACATAACTTTCTATCCCTCTAGAAACAAATCCAAGCGCTTTTTTTTTTGAAAAGAAAGAAAGAACTGATCTAATGAACCTGGGCTATGACTATTTGGGCTATGACTATTAAACATTTCTCCATCTGCAGCAAGAGATGTCTCTGCTCCTCTACCCCAGTTGGACACCTTTTCAAAGGAATATGATCTCCTTACACATTGGTAGAATATCACTTCACATTTATGTTGCTGCTTCTACAAACCTGTACTGTTTTTTTTCGTATTTTGTCACAGTCCTCCACTGCTTTAACCTTTTTTTCCTTAAAATTCACTCACGGAATGTGGGAGTCTCTGGTTTTTACTGCCCATCCCCAAGTGCCCAGAGGGCAGGTAAGAATCAATCACGTTGCTGAGTCTGGAGTCATATGTAGGTCAGACCAGATAAAATGACAGATTTCCTTCCTTAAAAAGGACATTAGTGAACCAGATGGGATTTTCCCCAACAATAGACAACGGTTTCATGGTCATCATTAGACCAGAAGAAAGATTACCCAGGACCCTAGAATATTAGTTGATTTTCTGGGATTAATAGTCCAGCAATAATACCACAAGGCTTTCGTCTCCCCAAATGAACTGCAGACCACCAACTTGGTGTCTTCAGCAAATTGAAACTGTAGTTTTGAATCTCCATTTACCTAGATGGTAGACACCAGTGGTCCAAGCATTAAACCATGTGGAACACATGCCAGTCTGAGTAACTATCTATAGCTCCTACTCTTGTACATCCAAAGGCAAGCTCACCATTCAAAAGATGAAATTGGGGTGAAAAAAAAAAGTCAAAATTGGAAAAGTCTATTAGCGGTAACAATTCAATTTGTTCCTAGCAGTTACCATAATTATACCACATGCATACCATTTTGTTTTGTAGTAATGGCTTACAACTACTGCACTTGAAGTGTTCCTCATTCATACATAAGATGACCAAGCAAAACCCGTCCAAGCTCTGCACAGAAGCAGTATTGTTTGTCTGACCATATTGCACAGAAATGCTACTAGACCTTAAAAGGTGAAGTCCAAGCTTCATTCTTGCAAAGGAACTTAAAGCAAGCATGTGCTAGAATCAAAATCCCCTGTCTGCTGCAAGTGAATAATTAACACTAGCATATAGTTTTATGAAGGAACCAAAATACAAGGATACTACAACACTGGTACACTTTCTGGAAGGGTTTAAACATTCTGACCCCAAGGTTGAAATGCTATACCAAGTTAGAAATTGAATTTGGGCCAGAACTCAATTTAATGGTTTAGTAAATAGATGTTACTTTTTTTTTCCCCCATTCATTTGTTGATGTGGTCACCACTGGCTGGTCAGCATTTATTGCCCATCCCTAGTTGCCCCTGATAAGGTGGTGGCGAGCTGTCTTCTGAACTGCTGCAATCCCATGTGCTGCAGGTAGTCCCACAAAGCCCCTTAGGGAGGAATTCTGTTCCACCACAAACTTTTTTTCCCATGTTGTACTCAAGCTGGGATCAGAGAATTGAGAGTTCAAGTCCCACACTAGAGACTGTAACAAAACCTAAGCGGACGGTCCAGGGAATTGGACTGAAGGGTCTCTTTCCGCACTGTATGACTATAACTGAATGATCTATTCCTATACTACGACATTATAGTGGAGTGCTAAAAGGAGTGCTACACTAGTTGGAAATGCTGTTGTAAGATGTTAAACACAGGCCTCCATCTACTCTTTCATTCAAACACAAGTGAGCTCAGAGCATTGTTTTGAACAAATGTAGGAGAGTTCTTGGCTTCCTGGCCAACATTTCTCTCTCAAACAGCATCAAACTGGTCATCATTCTACGTTGTTTGTAAGAAAATGTTGTGTACAAGTTGGCTGCCACATTTTCTGTAAGAGTAACTATACTTTAAAAACACAATGAGGGCCTTTGTGCCACAATGATAGTGTCCCTATCTCTGACCTAGGAGGCCTGGATTCAAGTTCCACCTGCTCCAGGAGGTGGATAATAACATTTCTGAACAGATTTATTGCAAAAAAGTCTGAAAAGTGTAATTAGCTGTGAAATGCATCCATTTGGTTCCTGGAGCATCAGCCTATGTCTTGTGTTGTAGTCTCTAACATGGGGCTTGAACTCTCAATTTTTGATCCTAGTTTGAGTACATGAAATCATACAAAGCACTCTATACTTTTGCTACTGTGAAAATTATGACTGGCTGTTACTGGACAGATTCCACTGTATTTGAAATCATGGAACAGGTGTTCATGCTATTTTATCTACTGGCTGCAGCTCCTTTCCTCACCCCTCTCAATCTGTTGTGCTAAATAAGGAATAAACTATCCACTGAATTTGTGTGGCTTTATATATCCAAGTTATTTTTAGATAAAAAGGCAAACCATTCCCCCCGCTCCCTTTTAACCTGTACCTTCAATAATTATTAACTCAATGAATGAACTAGAGCAAATAATTAAGTATCTTCACATCTGTGCTGCAATTACATTTCAACCTATATCTACAATATCTACTTTGCATGAAGAATGATTGGTCCCAACTCTCTGCAATTCCATGGGAACTTGGCTAGTTTAAAAAAAAAGACTTGATGAGGAATCTTTCAACACAAAGGATGCACTTAAAATCTAGTTCGACACTTACAGCTTCATAAGTAACAACTACCAATTGAAACAGTTCCTTCCATTTAAATTCTAATCAGTGAGTCATTTTGAGCGAATGTGCTTGTATTTAATGGGTCTATTGTGTTATGTAAATGGAGTAATGTTGCAACAGCATTAATACAGCTCTCATCAGATGCTCAGCTAAGCAACTTCTATGCTGACACAGTTTTATTTTAGATTCCAAAAGACTGGCACCTCTGACCCAACATTTTAAACCACTAAATCCAGGTCCTCTCCCCAGGTTAAAGATTAAAACAAAATGGTCTATAGCTCTGTCAGAATCCAAAATTCAAATCAACAGCTGCCATTCAGATATCTTTACCATCACAAAGCACCTCGATGTGGTTCACAGAAATGATTATTAAAGAAGTTATACAATACTTTCACAATAATGAGATATTTAAAGCATTTTAAAGACGATGAAAGTACTCCTAAAGTGAAATCATGGCTACAATGCAAGAAACATGGCAACCAATAATGTGCACAGCAAACTTCCACAAATAGCAATGCAATTATGGCCAGATAATTTGTTCCTCTGATTTTAATTGAGGAATAAATATCTACCAAGACCTCTGGTCATCTTCAACATAATGCGATGCTTTTAGATCCACCTGAGCAGGCAGATGAGGATTCAGTTTAAAATTTTGCCCAAAAGGATAACGCCTCTTATACTGAATGAATGATGCACTATTGCACTAGTGTCAGCCTTGATTTCTGTGCTCAAGTCTTGAAGTGGGACCTGAATCCACAATATCCAATACTTGAGATGAGCATTACAAACATGCCTTGGTTCACACTATGAAACAAATGACAATGAGTAACATAGCAAGATATTGGGACAGATTATTAACAGCTTGTTGACATGTGGTTTTAAGCAGTATCTTGAAAGGAGCGAGAGAGAGTGGGAGAGGAGGGAAGGGAAAGGAAGGGGGAGCAAGGCAGCAAGGGCTGAGGCATCTGAAGCTAGTGAGTGATAACACAGTGTGGAGCTGGAGAAGCACAGCAGACCAGGCAGCATCAGAGGAGCGGAAAGTTGACATTTCAGGTGGGGGTATATTTTAAAAATGGCTTCATGATCCACTTGACATTAGCTAAACCACAAAAAACTTTGAGACTTACTAAAAAGCAAAACATTGCTGAAATCTGAGATAAAGAGCTTCAAAGGGTAGTGGAGTCGGCCTCATTAGGGGCACTTAAGCAGCTATTAGATAGGCATATGGATGATAGTATAAGGTAGCGGTGGAGGTTAGAAAGACCTTAGGTTTAGGGTAAAAGTTCGGCACAACATCGTGGGCCGAAGGGCCTGTACTGTGTTGTACTGTTCTATGTTCTAACTCGAGTTATTTATTATTGCAATGCATTGATAAGTCTAAAAAAAAAGGAATGTTAACCAACGATTTACTTTTTAAGCAGCCGTTCATGGGATGTGAATGTTGTCTGCAAAGTTACCTTTTATCTTCAGTCCTTAAGTGCCCTGAAGATGATAGTGGTGACCACTGCAGCCTATCTAATATAGTTGCACCAACATAGCTGATAGGTAGCGAGTTCCAGGATTTTGGTGTTGTGGTGTGATGACGACGACATTTTTCAAGTTGGGATAAGGAGTAACTTTGAGGGGAACATGAAAATGACTCCTATGCATCAACTGTTCTTCATAGCAGGAATGGCTGCGGGTTTAGAAGGTGCTGAAGAAGCCTTGATGATTGCGTCTGCATTGTATACTCTCTCCAAAACATAGTCAGCTGGTAATAAACACGATACCAACCAAGCGACCTTCTTTGTTGATGGCAAAGTTTCTAGACTTTATGTACAGCTTCAATTACCCAAGCGACTGGTGAGTATTCTATCACACTCCTGACTTCTGTTTTGTTGCTAGCGAATTGGGAGTCAGGAAATCACAATTGAAAATGCAGCCTCTGATCTTCTCTTACAGCTGCATATCTGGTCTTAATTGCGGCTAATAAAATTGGACAAGCTAGGCTGGGGGGCGGGGGGGGGGGGGGGGGGGGGAATGGCAAGACCAATGGGGTTTCCATGAATATAGGTTAGAAAGTTAACATGGAGGGAGGAATTATAGGAGAATTAGAAGACAGTGAAATGATGAGTTGAGATGGAGGCTGAAAGCACCTAAGAGAAATTGTTCAGTGCACAGAAGACATCTCAATGAGGACAGTTTAATCACACGTGGGAGGTCAGCACAGAATGATGACTTTCACGAAGTGAACAAAGCAGTAGTAGAAGCAGATACACCGAAAAGGAGAAAAAAATGCCAGGTGAGAAGGGGCTCAGGCAGAGATGAAATTTATTGTTCAGACACACCAGTTGAAAGATGCACCTATAATGGAATAGCAGAGCGTAAGGAGAGGCTTTGTGAAGACTACAACATCACCACCTAGGTTATCGTTAAGGCCAATATGGGTGGCAGGGCAGCACGGTGGTTAGCACTGCTGCCTCCCAGCACCAGGGACCTGGGTTCGATTCCATCCTCAGGCTATTATCTGTGTGGAGTTTGCACATTCTCCCCGCGTCTGCGTGGGTTTCCTCCAGGGTCCTCCCACAGTCCAAAGATGTGCAGGTTAGGTGGACTGGCCTTGCTAAATTACCTGTAGTGTTCAGAGGTGTGTAGGTTAGGTGGGTTATATGGGGACGGGTCAGGGCGGGATGCTCTGATGGTCGGTGTGGACTTGTTGGGCCGAAGGGCCTGTTTCCACACTGTCGGGATTCTATGATTCAATTAATATGTCAATTACATCATTCACGTTCAGTTCATGGATGGCAATCGTCTTTACAAGGACGCAGATATTCTTCAGAGAGGTTTGCTGATACAACAGTCCCAAAAGGTCATCAATAGCGAAGCAGGAAAAAGAGTATGACAAGATAGACCTTCCCATCCAGTGCACCTGCTGGGGGCTATGAAACTGAACTAGGAAAACTGAGTTTCTGCTAATAAAGAGTGACAACACCTTATGCTCAGGAGAGCCCTTTGAAGACTGCTGAGTGAAGAGGAAGCTGTAGACTTATCTAACAGAACGGAGCCTGGAACAGCAGGAATGTTAAGGGGTGTTGAAAGGCTGGATGAAGGGATTGGGAGGCCAGAACACCTGAACAGTAAAAGGAGGCATGGACAAAGGGATCTAGGAGAGAGGTATAATGAAAATTAAAAACAACAAAATTGGAAGTACAATTTTAACCCTGACCAGCCACTAGAATGTCTGGCAGATCAATGGAGGAGAGGACAGCTTCAGGAAAAGATCAATTGAGGCCTGCTCCTTGACTCCAGCCTACGCAACTTTACATTGTTCCCTGGTTTCTAACATTTCTCCCAGCAACTGCATTACCAAATGCCACAGCCTGCTTTCCAGCTGAACGAAAGCTAATTATGTCAATCGGGTTGATATCCAGGGCGGGTAATTTCAACAGTAAGGCCGCACTTTAGAAATCTTATAGAAATACGAAAGCTGTTCTCCAAATTGTCTCATTAGATCTGAACAGGTGGACCCAAAATTATTTAAATAATTATTTGAACAATATTTAAATGCTGATTCATCAATGATGCATGCAGATATATACAAAGCTAGAAAAGCACAACTTGTAAATACACACGATAGATCCCAACTATTGATTATTTGCACAGAAATGTGAATTGATACATTTGGTGGACTCAAGAGCGAACAATATACATTAAGGGATACCATTATAATAGAAGTCCAGGAACGGACAAACTTTAAGTCACATGTGCACAAATTATTGAACATCACAGGACAGGTTGAGGAGATGAAGGTCGATGCGATCCAGAGGTTTAAGAGAACAAAATGAAAGAATTGATGACAAATTATTGGTTGAACTTAAACCAGAGCACTGAGTCCAATTATATGCACCAACTTTGATTAAATCCATTTCTACCATTCTGAAAGAGTGGAACATTTATGAAACAAGAAGTTTCAAAAAGTTAACAGTTGGCAGCATTCAATTCTGCTCTGTGGTAGGGGCAGTGTTTACTGCACAGTTTTTAAAATAGGTCACTCAGGATAGTGGAGGAGTCACTGAAAAGCAGTTCTGAAGTATTGTTTAGCAGGAGAAAAAGACAAGGCATGCTCCATTTTAGGAGTGCAACTAACAGATGCACACTGAGGAAGGCAGCTGAAGTGAGGCAGCAAGATAAATTGGATGGCTCTGTTTTAAGTTCTAAGCATGAGTCAGCAGTTAAGAATTACAGCAGGACTCTGAACCAGTCCCAGGGAGCAACAAAAGTAGGAAGGTTGCTGGTTCTGTGTTGGGGGAAACAACTTGGACGAACCCTGCAAAAAAGAAAAAGAAATGGTACGGCACGGCACGGCGTAGACTGTGCATGTAGTCCATAGCAGTATTTGCTTCATACAACCGAGCAAGCTTCAAGCTCAGTGAAACCCAGGGACATATTTAGTGCAGTGAATTTTGTTGCCAGTAAAAAGCTGGAATCGTGCTTATAAATACTGGAGTGCAGTTTTCAGAGCTCAAGGCAACACAGACCAAGAAAAGGAAGGTGAAGCAGAACAGAGTGGTTTGTGTGTGGAATGAACTGCCTGAGGAAGTGGTGGCTGTGGGTACAGTTACAATGTTTGAATAAGTACATGAATAGGAAAGGTTTGGAGGTTTACAGGCCAGGAGCAGGCAGGTGGGACTAGTTTAGTTTGGGATTATGGTTGGCGTGGACTAGTTGGACTAAAGGCTCTGTTTCCACGCTGTATGACTCTAGCCCTAGGAGCAGGTGTTGAGGATGCCCATTACTCAGTGAATTTACAAGGCTAGATAGGCTAGGTGAAGTATTGAAGTCTGTGAAGTTTAATCAGATTTGATAACATACTATATTACTAAAACAGGTGGGGTTTGCTTAGAAATCCATGTGATGTCTTGATCACATTTGATACACTCAGTGGGATGTTCAAGAACAATGCTGTAAATTTATTGTAGGTTGTATTACTGTTGGAACTTGTAAAGTATTGTTGTTTATTCTCCTCTTAAACCTTCTGGGTCTCACCTGTCAAGATCTGTAAAGACTAACTTTTTATTTTTTTCTATCTTGGTTGTGTGCTGAAATGGGAAAAAGGAGCATTTTAAAATCAAGGCATAACTATTCCTTGTCATGTTCTCCATGGTAACATCTCATCCAGGCAATTTGTCAACTTAACACCCCTGTTTCTCATGTTATTTAAAATTGTTGTTCTCTTGAAGTTTGGTATTCCTGCATTTGTCCAAATTAGTGCAAGAGGAAAACCTCAAAGGCATTGCTCTTTTTTAAAAAAAAAGTTTTAAGTCAACTTATTCTGCCCAAATTAAAGCATTTTTATTTTGCCCACTGTTCGCATAAATGCAATGTGTTGAATCTCAAACTCTCACTGCTGTAAGAAAATACTGTAGAAGCTGGAAAATCTGAAATAAAAACATAGTAAAAACCCAGCAGGTAAGGCAGCATCTGTGGAGTGATGATGGAAGGTCACAGACTTTAAAACTTTGCACTATTTGTCTCCCCAATTAAAACTTGTTAAATTTTCACATCAATAATCTTTCATATCTCGCCACAGATGATGCTGACCTGTTGAATATCCAGTTTTCTGTTTCAACTTGATTACATTCTTCAATTTTAAAAAAGCTCCAGATTTTTAAACAGATAATCAAACCACACTTAGTACCAACTTTCAATTAAAAGAACAACAAAGCCTGTACCTGTATTGTCAGGGATTAAAACACAGGTACTTCTCATGTTATACCACATTATATTAATCCTTTAAGTGAATTTTTATTCCTTCTATTGTAATATTCTTTCTTGGATATACTGACTAGTTGCCTTATCTTTTTGCTTCAGGTTGATGACTATCTTTGCACGTTATAGCCCACTGCAGAGCTCCAAATTCCAGAGAAATTGCAGAACAAAAAAAAGGGAAATATTTAAAAAGTTTTAACCAGATTAGTCAGTCAGGTATTCACAGAAGTCAGAACAGTATTTGTGCATACAAGTGGAATCAAAGAAGTTATATAAAAGGACCCACAAGTATTTCCAATCAATTTAACCCACAGGTAAGTTCCAAAAATTTCAAAATATCCAAAACTCATGATTCTGCCATATCAATTACAGATGCAACCTAGTTAGAATACCCCTTTGCCCAAGCACCATAAGCCTTTTTATCATTTAATCTTTCTCACTCCACAGATCTTCCCCTTGTTCCCTTTTCCCACTCTCCCCTTTCACCTAAAAATCTGTTAATATCCAACTTTTTCCAGTTCTGATGAAAAGGTCATCAAATCTGAAACATGACAGCTTGTTACACTCCATGGGTGCAAGCAATTTTGCTGAGTACTTCAAGCATCTCTTGTTTTTAATCAATGCCAATGAATCCACACTGAACTCAACTTATCAACAGAACAAAATAACATCCCCACTGGCGCCTCTACAATCAAACAGCCCGTAGACAGGCAGTCATTGTTAAATTTCACATTCTGAAAGAGGAGAGGCATCCAAAGGATCAATGCCTTTGTGGATTCAATGCTTTTAGTTGAGCAAGGAAGGAAAAAAAAGACATAAATTTTAACAGAGTAGCCATTCTACCCATCACAGTGTTTGCTGATAGAGCTGCCCCATTCCCAAGTTTTCCCAATCTCAGACGGAGGAAAATATTCTAATTCCTAAAAAGTTAGGAATAATTGAAAACGTCAGAAATCATCTTTGGAAACTATATATTTTAGCTTTAAATATTTCTACAGTATACATGCTTTTTTGTCTTCTACATGAAAACTGCACGAATGCACATCTGGTGCACCCTGTCAGTATCCCAGATTTCTGATCTACCACTAATTAAGTGTCAATTATATACAGTAATTAGCTACAAAATTAAATTGGTGCAGCTAACTGAAATGGATAATACAAACTGTCTAATTGCATTTTGTATTAATATTTTCTTTGAACTCAATAATTCTTCTGTTTAATTCAACTTGGCTAATATATTGCATTCTTCAATAATTCCCCACTTAGTGGTCAGTGCCGAAGAGGATGCATACTTAATAGGTTGATAGCAGCCTTCTAATTAGCCTCATAATTATGACGGGCTTCCCAAAGGGTTCCACTCGGATCTGTTTGCATGCAAATATTATGAGAAGGTTATAAAATATAACTGCAAATATGAAAGCAAGCCAGAGAATACAGTATTCAGCTCCTCCAATTTTTCAGCAAAACTAGACACTACAAAGACACACGAATGTATATCTGAAGATTCAACAGCTTAAAACACAGTCTTCCAGTAAAACTATAATTTAAAAACAAACATTCAGCATCAGCTCTTTTCTAGCATTATAATTTTGACGGCAGCTGTTTTTAAAAAAATATTGTCTATACAAGTGGGTGCTGCTAACGAATCAGTTAGCACAAAATGCTCTTGTGCAACTTGTCACTTATTTGTGGTTTTGCTTGCTGCAAGAGAATACGTAGCAATAATGGCAGAAGACACATGAAGCCCAGCTGGTGAGCAGTGCAAGTAGTTAACTTAGTTAGCAATTCCTTTTATAGTTTAACCTTTCCCCTTCCAACTCCCACAAACAAATTTTTCAATACAAAAGATACTCTAATTGTAGGCCCACAAAATAAACCTCAAAATCAACCAGTTAAATGATATATCATTTTTCTCAGATATTCCAAAGGAAATTCTTTCAAAACAGGCATAACAACATAAGAAATAGGAAAATGGCAGTCGTCATTCAGTGCTTGATATTCTACCACAACTGAACTTTCAATACCTTCACCCTCCAACCTCTATTTGCCATATTCCTTGACTGCCTAAGAACCCAAAAATCCCTCTCAACCTCAATGATTGACACTTTACCCCACAGTAAGGCCTGTGTTCAGATTGTCCAGCCAGGATAAATAACTACTCAGTGTCCATCCTCCTGATCACCTTCACAATACTGTTTCAATGAGACCATCTCATTCTTCTAACTGCAAAGATAACTGCAAACTGTTGACTTCAAAATGATGGAAAACAAAAATATACAAAGGAATTCTAATCAACTTCAGAAAAGCTCTGGGCTACTAGACAATGCAGAAGGACAGCTAGGCACACTGTTCACAGAAAGCAGTAGCACCGTATGGGAGCAATAATAAAATAAAATCCTGGGATGTATAGCCAGGAGGGATAGAACAGAACATTCTAGTTAAAGTAATTAAGTCTTGAACAAGGCACCAATACAATCACACATGGAGCACAATGTACAATTCTGGTTACTGTACTCCAAACATACAAAACCTCCCCAAAAAAAAACCCTGATACCTTCGGGCATTGAAGCCATTGACAAAAGGTGTAAAGTTTGCTATTGTTTACATTAGATAAAACATGATTAGACAATTATTCATGGTCATGCAAACATTGTCATTGTAAACGGTGGTGCTTTGCAGTATTCATAAGCAAGGCTAGTTGGTTTTCATCTGGAATAGTCTGGTGTTCCTGTCTCAGAATCTGTCACGGAGACCGACTCATTTCCATGTCTATTAGGGCAGTCATTTTAATTAATAAAATTCAGACAGGAGTTTATCAATATTGAATCATTCATGGGACAGGAGCATTGTCGGCAAGGCTAGTATTTGCTGCTCATCCAGAATTATCCTCAAGAACATACTGGTGAGGCTGCTTCTTGAATGGATACGGGTACTTTTTAACAGTACAAATGGATGTGTGTTCTCGGATACTGACACAGCAAAGAAACGGCAACCTAATCCAAAGTCAACATATTTCCTTCTCTCAAAAGAACCAGCAAACAAAATGTGTTTTTACCATAATCCAATAGATTTATGGTCACCATTACTAAGAGTAGCTTTTGATTTCAGATTTAATTGGATAAGTGGAACTTAAATTTCCCCAGCTGTCTTGGTGTGATTTGAGGTTGCAACAAAGAGCAATAGTCCAGGTCCCTGTGTTAACTCACTCAACAATAGTACAATGATACTACCATTCCCATTGGAGATCTACTCTTGCAGAAAAACTGCTAAATACTCACTGTACTTAATTCTATGCAGGTTGAGAGTATAAACTGCAAATTCCGTCATTGCTCTGAACTGCTGTAGATAGAATAGCTGTTCAACAACCTGCAATTGTTGGGTTAGGCAATGTATGTCTGCAATGTGTAATTCTATAAGCAATTATTACAAAGGATCATGTAAAGACTCCAATTTTATCTTAAATGAACTGGTTTGTTTGGAGTATAATGGGCAGCTTTTCCTAAAACTAGAAGTAATTCAACTAAATATTCACTTTTGTCATGAACTTGCATCCCTTAATAAAGATACAGCACACTTCTCAGAATTCACAGGATTTCATTAATTAAAAAGTGCAGATTCAAACTGCTAATCACAAGATACTCAATTATCAAGTGTCTGGTTAAATAATAGAATAATCAAAGTTCATTAAAAATTGTGCCTGGCAACAGCAGCCTATAATCACAAGTCTGTTGGCATTAACAGTAACCTTAGAATAACACAGTTTTGGCTGTGGTACATTTATGTCATAGGTTACGATACAATATACAGGAAAGTTTCAGTTCATCAGTTTGGAGGATACTGGAAGCTTCAGCAACATGGAAAAAATGATAACAGGACAAGGTACAGGAAAACCTAAGAGAATTTCAAATTATGCTGACCATAAGTGAAATTTTAGTTTCATTTTTCCAGTAAGGAAAGAGCCAACATACTTGCATAGCAGCTAATTAAAATATCTGAAACACTTAACTTGATAGGACTTACTCTGATGTTACTGTTGGACTGAAAGCAATAAAGGAAACTTTTGGAATTTGAAATAGTGAGACAGTAATCTACTTGAAACTATGTTTGTTATTTTATTCTTCATTGCCTAACCCTATTCATTCATTTCCCAAAGATAGGTTTAATTAGCTTTGAAGTGTTTTCACACATACTGATGATGCACAACAAAATGCAAATACTTGTTTTCAATGTGTCATGCAATTTATGGTGCAGACAGATGGCATTCAGCCCAACCTGTCATGCCAATGTTCATGGTCCCAGGAATGAGAATTTCAGACATAAGGAAAGACTGGAGAAGTTGAGACTGTTTTCCACAGACAGCATTTCTTCTATGAAGTAGAAGGCCAAGAGAAGATCGAACACAAGTTTTCAAAATCATGAGGGTTGTGGACAAATATGAATATATGGATACAAGAGATGGAGGAATTGTTCCTATTCATAAAGGGATGAATGACAGGACACCTTTTTAATTCACTTGTGGGACATAGGTGTTGCTAGCTGGCCAGTATTTATTGCCCATCACAAGATGCCCTTGCAAAGGCAGTGGTGAGGTGCCTTCTTGAACACCGCAGTCCACGTGTTGTAAGTTGACCCATAATGCCCTTAGGAGGGAATTCCAGGATTTTAACCCAGCAACAGTGATGGAACAATGATATATTTCTAAGTCAGGATGGTGAGTGGCTTGGTGGTGGTGGTGGGGGGAACTTGCAGGGAGTGGTGTTCCAATGTTTCTACTGCCCTTGTCCTTCTAGATGGAAGCAGTTGCAGGTTTGGAAAGTATTGTCTAGGATCTTTGGTTAATTTCTGCAGCGCATCTTGTAGATAGAACACACTGTTCCTACTGAGGATTGGTGGTGGAGAGAGTAGATGCAGATGTGGTGCCAATCAGGCTTTATCCTGGATGGTATCAAATTTCGAGTGCTGTTAGAGCTGCACCCATCCAGGGGCATATTCATCACACTCTGACTTGTGCCTTGTAGATGGAGACGGGCTTTGGGGAGTCAGGTGGTGGTTTTTTGCTGCAGTATTCCTAGCTTTTAACCTACTCTGTCGCCACCGTATTTCTGTGGTGGGTCCAGGTGAGTTTCTGGTCAATGGAAATCCCCAGGAAGTTGATAGTGGCAGATTAAGTAATGGTAACACCATTGAATGTCATGGGGTGATGGTTAGATGGTCTCTTGTTGGAAATGGTCATTGCCTAGCATTTGTGGCACAAATGTTATTTGCTATTTGTCAACCTAAGCCTGGATATTGCCTAGAATATTGTCCAGATCTTGCTGCATTTGAAAATGGACTGGCTCATTATCTGAGCAGTCATGAATGGCGCTGAGCATTATGCGATCATTGATGAACATCTCCACTTTTGAGCTGATGATGGATAAAAGGTCACTGATGAAGCAGCTCAAGATGGTTGGGCCTAGGAGACAATCCTGAGGAACTCCTCCAGAGATGCCCTGGAACTGAGATGACGGACCTCCAACAACCACAACCATCTTCCTACGTGCCAGGTATGACTCCAACCAGTGGCGAGTTTGCCCCCTGATACCCGGTGATTTCAGTTTTGCTAGGACTCCTTGATGCCACACAGTCCAATGCAGCCTTGACATTAAGGGCTACCACTTTCACCTCTGGAATTAAGTGCTTTTGTCCATGTTTGGATCAAGGTTATAATGAAGTCAAGAGCTGAGTGACCCTGGCAGAACCCAAACTGAGGTGGTTATTGTGGCTCAGGTGTTGTTTGATAACTCTATAGATGACACCTTCCATCACTTTACTGATGATTGACAGTAGATTGATGGGGTGGTAATAGGCTGGGTTGGATTTGACCGGTTATGTACAGACAGGACATACCTAACAAATGTGGAATATTGCCCAGGTAAATGCCAGTGTTGTAACCACTGGAAGCGGTTGGCTAGGGGAGGAGCACATATTTCGCTAAAAAACCGAATGCAAGATGACTTTTACACAGACCATGTAGTTAGGTTTTGGAATGCACTGCCTAGAAATCATGTAGAGGCAGGTTTAATTGAAGCATTCAAGAGGGCACTGGATGATCATTTAAGTGGAAACAATGAGCAGGGTTACAGGGAAAAAGGCAGATTAGCACTAAATTAAGAGGCTGTGCACTAGTGCAGATACAGTTGTGCCAAATGGCCTCCTTTGCAGTATAATCATTCTGCAATTCAGTTTGTTTCTCTATTTAAAGAAGAACATACTTGCTATACAGCATAGGTACAGATTGTTTTCTGGGATCAAAGAATTGTCACGTGACACGTAGCTAAGTATATATTGTGGAGATGAGGAAAAAAAAAGTTTAACCGAGTTGACACAGATTGTTTTCCGTGACTGGGCAACCAGGAATGAGGAAGCAATTTTTGTCAGATTTCAAACTGCACAATTAAGAAAATTTGGACCTTTCCAGGTGATGTTAACTAAGCCTCAAAATTTTTCAGGTATTTTACGAACTGCACAAAAATGATCCCCTTTTCAAAAAAAAAAAAAGGGGGGCTTTCAACCTCTTAGTTTGTTACCTATTACACCAAAGCACTAACATGCTATCTACCCACTTCTTAGTCCTCATGACCATCCTATTATCCCTTTCATGGGAACCCTAACATCAATCTGGTTTGGATGGAACATTCCTGAATGGTACACCCTTCTTTTCCCAGTTTGACTGCCAGGGTCCCTATCCCACATCATACCTTCAATGAGATCAAGAAATTGGTTCAGATATTCAAACTGGGGACAAAAAAAAAAACAAAAAAAAACTTAAAAATATTTATTGTCTCAAGCTTACACAAACTAAAGGAAGAGATCAGATCAATAGTCAGCAACTTTGTTTCAGGCATTACAGCTAAAAATTTTAAACCGAAATAATGTAATGAACGTGTACTTTTGTAACATGCCTATGCTTTAAATACCTTCATCAAATTCAAGGTAAAATGGAGTTGTGGAGAGGTACACAAGATCTCCCACCAGATCTACTTATGTGACCTGTTTTCCACGGAAACTGGGGCCTAGGCCAAGTCCTACTCAACCCAAGTGCTACCTTTCACACCTGGACACAATGAAAAGAGCAGCTGATTTTTCCATGAGCAGACTTCGAGACTCTTTAGCTGTACTGATTCAGAGACTGTGGAGAGACTCCATGGAGGAGAGAGACAGAGACAGGAAAACAATAAAAACAGAAGTGGAAAAATGCCTGTTCTCTGACCAACAGCAGGAAGGAATCGGTTCAGAGCTCATTCTCTAATTGAAGGGATGGGATGACTAGAGATTTAAAGGATACTTGAAGATTTGCCCTGGCATATTTGATAGCAGTCGATGGAGTGTACCTTGCTACAGTAGGTTGGTCTGGCTATTCTCAGAAGCCCAAGGCAAACAACTCCCTGCAGAGAATAGAATTAAAGCTCCATAAAACAGAGAAACAAGCCTATTGGAAAGCTACAGTACCTTTAGACTGGTTCCCGCAAGGACTACAATCCTGCAGCAAGTGCAGCATAACAGTGTGGCACAAGGTTTTTTGCATATATTAGAAACTTAAAGGTTGGGGTCAGTGGTGAGAAAAGAGAGTGTTTTTGGTACTTTACAGTGTATTAGTTTCCTACAGACAAACAGTTTGTCGCTGTTGATCTTAGCTTAAAGACGAAGCTCCTGTCATATAATTCCAAGCCTGCCATTCAGAATGCAAATTTAAAGAAATCAGTTGAGAGGGATTGTAACAAGCAAAGTACATCAAACAAGAAAGCAAGCAAGGAAAAAAAAAATTTGGGTAGAACCACAATTTTGATTTATTTGTTAGGTACATCCATCTTTAAACAAATGCATACAGTACAAGGAACAAAGTAAATGAACGGCATGAACAAAGTCAACTTGGAATGTATGTCATGGAAGCCATTACTGAGACATGGCTAAAAGATAGTTAAGACATGGCAAGAAATGCCAGATCATTTGATCTACTGAAAAGTTAGATTAAATGGCAGAGGGAGTAGAGTGATCTTAGTGATTATGGACAAAACTACTGATGATGACAGGATATAGAAAATAGGCAAACAGCAGGAGGTTCTATGGATAGAATTCAGATACAGTAAAGCATACAAGAGGAGAGTTTTACTTATGGCTCCTAGTAGTAGTAGTTAAGTTGCAAATTGTATAATTTCAAAGTTTAGCCAAGCGTAGAAAAATGGAAGTGGCATTAGTGGGGATTTTTAAACTTCCATACAAATTAGGATCAATGATGAGCACGTCAGAAAGGAAGTGAATTTGCTCTGCATGTCCAAAGCAGCTTACATCACAAACCACTCTCACAAGCCTCTTTGGCATGCTATCTAATGTCTTCATCTCTTTACTAAAGTGCAGCACCAAGAACTGGATGCAATACTCCAATTGAGATTAAACTAGTGTCTTCAAGAAATTCAATTTATTTGTACTCTATCATCTGATTAACAAAGCTTGGGATACTATATGGTTTATTAAGAGCTCTCTCAAACTTTCCTGCAACCTTTGATGACCTATGCACACATATGTCAAGTTCTCCCTACTCCTGAATCTCCTTTAGGGTTTTCTCCCTTTTTTTCCCTCCATATTCTTCTCATACTTCCCTGCATCGAACTTCATCTGCCATCTATTCACCACTCCACTAACTTGTCACCACCCTTTTGAAGTTCTACACTATCCTCCCATCACCCACAGATTACAATGCTTCCAAGTTTCACCTCAATCCCAGATTTTGAAATTATGCTCAATGGCCAAAAAGGTCTAGATCAGAAAAATATATCAGAAAAAGCAAGGGTTCCCCTGGGGAGCAGCAGTACAAACCTCCCCCCAATTTGTAAAACACGCATTAACTATTATTCAGTATCCTGTTGCACAGCCGATTTTGTCTCCACGTTGCTTCTAACCTTTTTATTCCATGCGCTCTAACTGTGCTCATTTGGCTGTTGTATAACTCTGCATCAATTGCCTACTGGAAGTCTACACGGATCATTTCAACAGAATGGCTGTGATCAACCCTCTTTTTGGATAAAATACCACTTTAGAAAGTGAGATAAACATGATTTTTGTTTTGTCCGGAAATAATGTTTCTAGAAGTTTCCCAACCATGGAAATTAAACAGACTCATCCATTGTTGTTGGCTTATCGTTGCACACTTTTTGAACAAGGGTGTAATATTTGCAATTCTCCAGGCCTCTGCATCACTGTCTAAAGGTTGAAATATTGCCATTGCCTTTGCAGTTTCCAAACTCACTTCCCTCAATATCTTTGGATGCATCTATTCCAGTCCCGATGCCTTGTCAACTTTAAATACAGACAGCTTATCCAATGGTGGAACAGGCTGGAGGGGCTGAAAAGCCTATTCCTGTTCCTATTTCTTAAGATCTTATGACACTGTCAGTTTTGAATCATTCCAGTAACTGAATTTCCTCCTCTTTTACCAGGGCCGGAGTAGCATCTTCTTTCTTGGTAAGGACAGATGTAAAGCAGTTGTTCAATACTTCAGCCATGCCCTCTGCCTCCATATTTAAATTCCATTTTTGGTCCCCATTCAGTCCCACTCCTTTTACTACTTATATAAACATTAAATATGAATTCTACAGTCTTCTACATTGCCTGCCAATCTCTTTTCATAACCTCCCTTTTTGCTTTTAATTTGTTCCTTCATTAGCCCTCTGAACCTTCAAGTAGATTTGGTTTTCAATTAGATTTTCTACATATCATAAGCCACCCTTTTATTTCACCAATGTCCACCTCTTTTATCATCCAACAAGCTCTGTATTTGTTTACCCTAACTTCTAAAATCAACAATTTACAACATTTGTTAAAAATAAGTCAATTCACCCAACGCCCAATGTTAATGGATCCAAATGTGAATCTTTGCAAAGAACTAATGAGTTCTTCCTAGGCCCTCCAAGTATCAAGTTTCATTGAAATCCACCGATTAGTTTTTGAGATATCCCTTGATATATTAAGCAAGGGTATGGGCCCAAGGCAAGCATGTGGAGTTAATCCATAGATCAGCCATGATCTGGCTGAATGGCCTACTCCTGTTCCTGTGTTTCTGTATTGTTTACAGACCAGCAGGAGGGAAAAACAAACATAATCAGACTGAAGTAAAATTCAAAGACTGAAAAGCACTATGGGGATGTCCAGAAGTCATGAAAAATGATAAATAAACAAGTTCCTTTTTCCTTCTTCAAGGATACCAATGTCAAAAGGAATTTCAAACCCAAGCATGTTTGACTTCTCGTCATCTCTTGTATTCTTTCAGCATTCCAATTACACAAAATTTGTGCAAAAATCATTGCTAAATTAATGATGTACTTAAGACCATTACATTGAACAATGTAAAAATCAAGTTTTAGAAAGTCACATGACGACAATTCCTTTCACTTCATGTACACTTTGTTAACTGTAACCATTAACAGCAGTTCTGATGAGAATCACTTTCAGGGACATTTTACAGCATTCAGCATTCCTTTGGAATCAAGGTTATTGTTTTTGAAAGTAGGAAGAATGAATTCAAAGAACGAACGAATTCCAGTACAATAATATCACTTACTGGGTCATGGTACCTAATTTTTTTCTACCACATCAAGTAACCGTAATGAACAAGTTCAAAGACAAAAAAAAACAGTGCTCTTATTTCAGGGAACCTGCTTTGATTAAAACAGACCATAAAACTGTCATGTTGGAAACAGTTGACTGCCACTCAAAGTCAAATTTAAACATTTTCCACATTTAGAAAATGTTTAAGCCTAAAAGAAAGTAAAGCACCAGGTATTTGAGAAGGGCACTTCCAACAGACAAAACAAATATATTTTAGTTTCAAATCAATCAGTGATCCTCACTTACATGTACATGGATAGAACACTCTACACATCAGGTACCGCAGCATTAGAATTATAAAATGTTTTGAATACATGTGTTTCTAAATTATGAACTAACAAGACCAAACAATAAGATATTTGTCCTGGGGAGGGGGGAGCCTTCTACAGAGGACACGTTGTGCAAGGATTCTTTTTTTAAATTGAGCAGTAGACTTGCCAAAAATAAGTGCTTTCACCAGCTTTTGCAGCACCCCTTTTTAAGCAGCTCCATAAAATATTAGCTTTGCTTTGTGCACATATGGAAATCTGCTGAAAGATTCCGTGTTGCAGCTTCAGCTTCGACAAATGACCTGCGTATGATTACCGCAGGAATGTTTTTGGCAACAGTTGTAAGGAGGAAATTCTGCTCCAATGACAGCCTGGCTGTAGCCTAGTAAGCTGGCTTGCCTGAATTGGATAAAACTGCTATCTCAAAATTAGTTCCATTACAGAATAAAACATGTAGGTCATTAAAAGGTAACTAATTTCAGAATAGAATCTAATCTACAAAATGTATAAATACCTCTCAAAAGTTACAGGTTGCACTAGTTCTGAAACAAAACAGTAACATTGTCAAGAAAACTTAAAGCTTGCAAACTGCAGGGGAACTCATGTCGTACTACAAGCTTTAATAGCTCTGGCGAGATAAATTAAGGTTAAAAAAAATTCAGGATGGCATAATATCCCCTTAAAAAGAACCCAAAGACAACTTATAATAAACTCAATTATGCCAAGCAAACAAACCCTTAAAGTTTAGAGTCTATATTTTATATAGAAAAATGTGTCCCTGCATGATACCTTATTTTCCACAAGTATCACCCAATACAGTAAGTTAGACTCTGGGATCAGCCACACAAAAAAAAACTGCGCTCACTGCTGACTTCAAAGTAGGGTCCTCACTTAGTGATCTCTGTGGTGTGTTTTGCCTCTTTCAGCATCCTAAATTTGCCAAAGGAATGTTTTACATACACCAGTGATGTCAAACAAGTAAGCAGTCACACTGAAGTACTGACGCAGCAATATTCCCAATGGTGAAATAAATGGTTGAAATAAGACAGAAGCCAAGAAAAGAAGAGACATATGTGGAATTTGTCAAAGAATTTTGACATTCTGCAAACAAGTGTTTTCTTAAAAAAGGACTAGTGAGGGTATTTAACAGTCAGTATGAAATTAGACGATTCACATTCAACAAGGTGTAATTTTTTTCCAAAAGGGACTTTTTCCTTAAAGGAGAGACTAACCGTGCATGCAAGTTGACATCAATTCACAGATTGCTTAATAATTGTAATTGGGTTGGGGGATTCTTCGACGACCACATACTCTGAAGCAGCACAGAATCAATACAAACAATAATTTTTAAGATCACAATATTATTCTACTGACAGTTTTGCTGTCATCAAACAGAAATCCAAGCCAATAGATTGAACTGAAATTTCAGTTAGATCTTGACAATTTTGTTTTTGAAGCAGGTGGGGTTCAGATATAAATGTCGAGGTAACATAAAATGCAATTTTAATAAACATTTAAAAGAATATTTAAAATGCATGTCACACACAAATAATAAAACAGGACTACTGGACCTTCAAAGCTATTTTTAAAACCAGAAACAGCATTAAGCTATGTCATTTGTTTCAACACAACTAACGGAGACCTAGAACTCAACAGTCTGCCAGGTAAGGCAAGATAATTCTTTTTGTGAAGCGTACCAATAATACACCATATAAAACTTACTTTACTTCAAACACTCCGATATATGATATAAGTTAGTATAAAATAGCAAAGACAAATCAAATTTTTAGTTTTCTTCCCCTGAAGATCCCAGGGATAGCACATCCAACAAGCACAGTTGAAAGCTATCCTCAAGGGAAGGCAAACCTAATTAAGGCCAGAAAACAGCCTCCAAAAAAAAGATATATTACCACACAAGCCCAGAAGAACGAACGTAAATGACACCTCTGGTAATAGCTGATGTTATGTAGAAAGTGTAGGATCCTGTAGTTCTTTTCAGGTAACATCAAGTTTGAGCAAGTTCGGTTTCCACATTCTGTGCATTTAGGCCTAGACCACACTCAAAAAATTATCAGAGAGAATGTGAAAAGCATTGAAAATAGGTCTGGGAAATATCCTTTAAAAAAAAAATCAGTAACAGACTGAGGATGTTTGGTCAGTCGTAAATACATATCATCCTATTGACCAAATACAGTTCCAAGTTTGGGCAACTGCATCTTTAGGGTGTAAGGGAATGCAAATGAATGAATTAATGAGACACCAAGTACGGCGCCAGATGTACCATTAGAATTACAAAAGCCAGGTTACCATAATAGTGGAAGTGCAACTGTATATTGCTCAAAGCCAGATAGATATAACCAAATACACCCTCAAAAAGCATCGCAGCTTACAGCTTCTGTGTATGCTACTAATATACATATTGGAATCAGTGCACAACTTAATTGCAAAATCAGGTAAAATTGTGTTGTTCTTCATCAAGTTCTGTGGCTTCAAACCAAACCTTACAGGCTCTTTTAAACAGGATTGGATGTTATTCACAAGTCTCTTAACAAAACTTGTAGAATTCCAAGAAACTTATGCCAAGACTAAGTAAATTGAAAAACAGAAAAAAAAACAAATGCCTGAACCCCTACAGGAAGGCTTTCATTATATTATGCTCAACAGAACCACAGGTTGCCACTTCGCCCTTTACTGCTAGTGAAGTACATTTGAAATACTGCTGCAAAGTGGGAAACATGGCAGTCAATTTACATACCGTAATAGCCCTAAAACAGGATTTAAATAGATGACCAAATCATATCACTGTGCTGCTGCAGTATAAATATTGGCCAGGAAATCTGATGTTCAAAATTATGCCATTGAACTTTTAAATCCATCTGAAAAGGAAGGCAGAGTCTTGGTCTCATTCAAAAGATGGCATCTTTTGGTAGCCGAGCACTCATTCAGTACAGCACAGAAGTGTCACACTGGATTATATGCTCAAATTCCTGGACTAAGGCTTGACTGCACAACTTTAACTGTCAGAGCATGCAAAAGGGAAGAGAGCATTGCAAAACAAACTTTCCAAGAAGCTCAAGCACAACTGCATTGCAAAAGTAAAATCACTTCAAAGCAATAATTTTGAGGTTCAAACCCTGTCAGTTTCTGAAGCATAACACACAAGCAAACCAATTAAAATCAGTCAGAGAAGAAAAACTTATGTATAATTCGATAATGCAGTCAATACATTTCAATCAACATGATTCAATTAGGGATGGGCGTTAAATGCTTGCATAGGCCAGCAACGCCCAGGTTCCATGAAAGAATGGTCTTAAAATGAGCAAACTTGAATGAAAAAACCTGATTTCTATGGAGTAAAAGAGCAGCAAGTATTAAGAAAAATGCAAGTACTTCATTTTTTAAAATTTATTTTGCACTTTTGTGCATTACCCCTCAATAGAAGACTGCAATTCACCATCTATCATGTTAAATAAATTAAAAAGATGGACAATTAACAACAAAACGATGATTCAAAATGACATGAGCTCTGAAAACCCCTCAGTAAGCAAAATTCAGCCAGAAGAGATAGTTTGCTCACAGCAGATATATTACGCCATCAAGCTGATTTGCCCAGTTTGTTTCCCCGTACCACAGTAACTGTGTTATCAAAACAGTCTCTTGCCCAAGTTGGGGACTTGAATACTAATGGAAAATACAACAACATGCCCAAATGTAAAAAGTGGAATTCCAAAACTTCAAACTTTATCACAGATGGACTTTCCAAGAGGTCGCACAATTGGCAACTCACCATTGTCATTTAATGCACAAAGCCTATTTCTTTTTGTACATGTCTTATAAATGTGCACAATGGACAAAAGTAGGCCACTTGACCCTTTGAACCTGCTCTGCTATTCAAAAAGATTATGGTTGATCAGATTTTAACCTCAACTCTACATTCTTGCATTTCCCCAATAATCTTTGGCTCATTGATAACCAAGAATCCAACTACCTCTGCCCTAAAAGTATTTAGGGATCCTGCATCCACTGCCTTTTGAGGAAGGAAATTCCAAAGACTCACGGCCCTCAGAAAAAAAAAGTTGCTCATCTGTTTTAAAAGGGTGACTCTTTATTTTTAATCTATGGCCCTACAAATTACCAGTACTAAATAATATGGGGGAGGAATTAAAGTACCATTACCAGAGGCATAGTGCTGAACAAATTAATGAAGCTAGAGATAGGTAAGGGCCCTGGCCCTGATAGCTTGCATCCTAAGATCCTAAAAGAAGTAGCTTGCAGAGACAGAAGGTTGCACTGGATGCAATTTTCCAAAAAATGCTTGCATTAGGGGTGACACGGTGGCTCAATGGTTAGCACTGCTGCCTCACAGCGCCAGGGACCCGGGTTCAATTCCACCCTCGGGCAACTGTGTGTGGAGTTTGCACATTCTCCCCATGTCTGCGTGGGTTTCCTCCGGGTGCTCCGGTTTCCTTCCACGTCCCAATGATGCGCAAGCTAGGTGGATTGGCCATACTAAATTGCCCGTAGAGTTCAGGGATGGGTCTGGGGGGGTGCTCTGAGGGTCAGTGTGGACTTGTTGGGCTGAAAGGCCTGATTCTATGATTCTTTGAATTCTGGAGGAGTACCAGAGAATTGGAAAACTGCCAAGTAACACCACTATTCAAAAAAAGGGATTGTAGGCAAAAACCAGGTAACAATAGGCTGATTAGCCTAATCTCTATAATTGGAAAATACTTGAATCAATAAAGAAATAACAATATTTGGAAAACCATAGTCTAATCGAATAGAATCAGCACGGCTTCACGAAAGCAAAATTCCTTTAGCGAGTGGGGATAAGTGATTCTTTTTCAGGTTGGCAACCTGTGACCAGTGGGGTTCCACAGGGATCAATGCTGGGACAGCAACTGTTTACAATATGTGAATGACTTGGAAGGAAGAAGTAAACGTACTGTTGTCAAAATGTGCAGTTGACACAAACAAACGCAAGTTGCAAGAGGGATATAACCAGTTTACAGAGATATTGATAGATTAAGTAAATGGGCAAAAAGTTGGCAAATGGAACATCATGTGGAAAAACATGAAGGTGTTCATTTTGGGAGAAAGAACAAAAGAATAGGGTATTTAAAGTGGCGAAAAACTGCAGAAAGCTGCAACACAGTTATTTGGGGGTATTTGTGCGCGAAACAAAATCTAACACACAGGTGCAGCATGTAATCAGGAAAGCTAAGGAAATATTAGCCTTTATTTCATGGGGGTTGGAGGGTCAGACTGGGAAGTCCTGTTGAAACTGTACAAGGTACTAGTAAGACTATATCTGGAGTATTACGAGCAGTTTTGATGCCATTATTTAAGAAAACATATCATTGGAAGCAGGTAGAGAAGGATCAACGGAATGATCCCTGGTATGAAGGGACTGTCTTACGAGCAAAGTTTAATAGGTAGGACTCTACTCAGTGGAGTTTAGAAGGATGAGAGGTGATCGCATTTAGACAAGGAATTCTTAGGGGCTCAACAGGGCAAATGCCGAGAGGAGGTTTCCAGTTAATGGGATAATCAAGGACCAGAGTAACAGTCTCAAAATTAAGGAGTGCCAATTTAAGACCCAAGACTAGGTGGAATTTCTTCTGAGAGTCGACTGGGGTGTTGGCAGAATCCTTATGTTTATTTAAGGCTGAGAGATAGATTTGTGATCAGCCCAGAATCAAGAGTTAAGGAGAAAATGCAGGGAAGTGAGTATTAGAAATGCCACATCAGCCATGATCCAACTGAATTGTGGAGCAGACTCAAGGGACTGAATGGCCTACACTAACTCCTGTTTCTTCGGGTCTTACAGGCGCCTAGCTCTTGATTCTTGCACAAGAAGAAACATGCTTTCAAAATCTACCTGGTCAAGTCCCCTCAGAATCTTTTATATTTCAATTAAGTCAGCTCAGTCTTCTAAATTCCAGAGGACACAGGCCTAGCTTGCCTAACCTTTCCTCATAAGGCAATCTGCTCATTCCAGCTATTAGACTAGTGAACCTTCGCTTTTAACTGATACCAATGCATTCACATCCGTCCATATTTACAACATCCAGCACTACACACAGTACTCCAGATGTAATCTCACCAATGCCCTGTATAACTAAAGCATAATCTTCCTAACTTTTACATTCAATTCCTCTTGCAAAAACCATCATTTTATTAGCTTTCCTGAGCACTTGCTGCACATTAACCCTCATCACTTGGACACCCAGCACTCTATGCATCAGAGCTCTGCAACCTTTCATCTTTTAGACAATATACTTCTTTTATCATTTTTTTCTGCCAAAGCGGAAAATTTCACACTTTTCCACATTGCACTCCATTTGCCAGATCTTTGCCCACTTACTTAATCTATTTATATATCTTTGAAGGCTCATGTCCTCTTCATAACTCACTTTCCTACCAATCTTTGAGCCATCAGCAAATTTAGCTACCATACCTTCAATTCCTTCATTACAAAATTTCTATAAATGATTTAAAGGATTAAGGTCCGAGCACTGAACCCTGTGGCACACCACTCGCAACATCCTGCCAACCTAAAAAAAGACTCACTTATTCCTATCTCTGCAAGCCAATTTTTTGATTCATGTCAACGAATCATTGAGCTTTGTCACCTTAAATCACATCATGTTCTGGGCACCCAGTTATAAGAAGGATATTAAGCTGGAGGGGGTTCAAAAGAGATTTATCGGAATGTTGCCAGGCGTGGAAAGTTTGAGTTATTGGCAAAGGCTGGATAGGTTGGGACTCTTTTCACTGGAACATAGGAGATTAAGAGGTGATCATATGAGGGGTATAGATAAGGTTAATGGTAGGTGTCCTGCACCATGAGCTTTTATTTCTCACAATAACCTTTAACATGGCACCTTATCCCAATGCTTTCTAGAAACCCAAGCACAATATATCCACTGTTTCCCCATCATCTACAGCACAACCTACTTCTTCAAAAGAATTCCAACAAAAATTTAGTCAAACATGATTTCCCTTTGACAAACCATATAGACTCAGCTAAATTGAAGGTGATTGGGCAAAGTGCCCTGTTATTACGTCTTTAATAATAGCTTCTAACATCTTCCCTGTGACATATTAAGTTAACTGGCCTGTAGCTTCCTGCTTTTTACCTTCCTCCCCTTTTGAATAAAATGGGGATACATTAGCTATGTTCCAATCTCAAGGAACGTTCCCTGAACCCTAGTGAGTTTTGTAAAATTAAAACCCATGCATCGACTATTTCACTGCCTCCTTCTTTTAAGGCCCTAGGATGAAATTCATCAGGACCTGGGGACTTGCCAACTCTTTGCATTACACTGCAAACAATCAGACCATCAGAATCTGCTTACTTCAAATTCCCATATCTTCATTTCTGAATGTATTTCTTTTTAGACTGCCTGCACTCGAATACCATTTATTTTTGTTTCTACATATGTTGTAAAGAGGAATCCAATCCAACTAAGCATAATAAAATACAACACCTATCTTATCAATTGGTGCCCAACTGGCCTACAAGCATAATGGCATCAAAGTGCCAGATCACAGTAAAAATTGAGAACGATGGATAAATTGTTCAGATTGCTGACTTTGAGACCTGATCAAAATTAACATATTAATCAAGTTTAAATCATGAATAATTCAGTCCTGATGTAATTAAACAAGATAGCACATAATTCTTCAGTTAGCTTGCAATCTTTCCCGTAAAGATACTAACTCATTCAGCAATACTTACGCTATTTTCAAACACAACAGCACAGCATTCCAAAACCAGAAGGATACATTGATAGCAGTGTCAATACTTAGATTTATGCTTGTAATTCATGCAAAAAGTTGCCTGAAGACACCCAAATGATAGAAAAAGTAATCTGGATTCCCTTGCTCTGTATCTGTGCCTCCTTTAAACTTCCAACTATGCATTAGGGCTCTTCCAGAGTACTGGCGGGTGTCAGCCACAGTTCAACAGTACAATGCCTGCATCACAGACAAAAGGACCTGGAGCCCAGCTGTAACTCCAAAGATTTAAGCACACATTTCAGTCTGACAATCCAATGTATTTGAATGCTGCACACTATCAAGAAGTAATTTTTTCTAATGAGGCATCAAACCTCATCTGTCTTCTCAGGCTAATGTAAAACGATGTATCATGCCATTATTTTAAGGCAGAAGTGGACACGTTACAACAGTGAGTACACTTCATTGGTTGTAAAGCTCTTTGTGAAGTCCTTCAATTTTCAAAGATATTTTATTTCTTTATATATTTGCTAGCTCTTTCCTGCACAAAGTCATACATCACAGGAAAGACCTTTTGGTCCCACCAGTCCATGATTAACATGATCCCAAACTAAACTAGTCCCACCTGCCTGCTCCTGGCCCATATCCCTCCAAACCTTTCCTATTCATGTACTTATCCAAATGTCTTTCAAATGTTGTAACTGTGCCCACATCCATTGCTTCCTCAGGAAGTTCATTCCACGTGAACCATCCTGTGTAAAAAGTTTGTCCCCATGTCCTTTTTACATCTCTCACTGTTACCTCACCTTAAAAATGGCTGGAAATGCCCCATCTTGGGAAAGGACACCTACCATTAACCTTATCTATACCCCTCATATGATCACCTCTCAATCCCCTACGTTCCAGTGAAGAGAGTCCCAACCTATCCAGCCTTTGCCAGTAACTCAAACCTTCCACACCTGGCAACATTCCGATAAATCTCTTTTGAACTCTCTCCAGCTCAATATCCTTCCTATAACTGGGTGCCCAGAACATGTTGTGATTTAAGGTGACAAAGCTCAATGACTGATTTTTAAAACTTTAAATACAAACTGATTATAATTTTAAAATATAAAAAAGATTTAATTATGGAGGTGCAAATTACAGCAGATGCTGGAATCTGTACTGAAAACAACAAATGCTGAAGATCAGAGCGGGTCAAACAGCATTCATGGAGAAAGAGTAAGCTATCGTTTAGAGTCTAGACGACTTCATCAGAGCTGAAGTAAAGTGCAGAGGGAACAGCATTCATGCTTATAGTTGGGAGGGGGAGTGCTGGGGGAGAAAGGATGTTGATAGAATCTCTTTTCGACACCTACGTTCAATAGAAAACAAGTTCAAAGTACACAAATGCTTGAGGAACTGAAATTAGGTCTACAGTTCACATAAACCAAAGTTCAATGCTTGTACTTCTTGTTAAAAATAAAAAGTGCATGACATTAGAACTTGCTTTGGGTCTGTGAATTGGCACTGCTTTATCCTTGTTGCATCACAAGCTGTCAACAGGGCATATTTATTGATCCACAATATCCCAAATGATCTAAAGCTGGACACTGACATATTCAATAATCTGGTCTTATTTTTGTTGAAATGTTAAAAGTTGGCAATTGATATTAATATTTTTCATAGTGTGTTTTAAAAAAGAAGTCTTGTATGAAACAAATTATGTGGACTGGAAATGGAAAGGAGAAGCACAGGCAAATTTACAATCACCAGAGGGGAGAGTAAACTGTCGGGACTGTGGGCTGTTAAGTACTTGGGCTTTGATTGACTTCAACCGTACATATTGGAAGAAGTGACTAATGAGATAGTTGATGCATTAGTTTTAGTGTTCCAAACTCCCTTGCTGTAAGGACAGTCCCATTAGAATGGAAGATTGAGTGTGTAACTCCTTCCTTTTAAAAGGGAATCTGGAAGCAAGAAATACAGGTCAGTTGCTTAACTGAAGTCACAGGGAAAATATTAGAAGCTATCATCGACATTGACATATACAGCACAGCAACAGACACTTTGGTCCAACCCATCCATGCCGGCCAGATATCCTAAATAAATCTAGGTCATTTGGCCCATATCCCTCTAAACCCTTCATATTCATATACCCATCCAGATGTCTTTTTAAATGCTGTAATTTAACCGGCCTCCACCACTTCCTCTGGCAGTTCATTCCATACACGCACCACCCTCTGCGTGAAAAAGTTGCCCCTCAGGTCCCTTTTAAATCTTTCCCCTCTCACCTTAAATCTATGCTGTCTACTTTTAGACTCCCCTACCCCAGGGAAAAGACGTTGTCTATTTACCCTATCCATGCCCCTCATGGTTTCATACACTTCTATAAGGTCACCCCTCAGCTTCTGACATTCCAGAGAAAATAGCCCCAGTCTATTCGGTCTCTCCCGATAGCTCAAACCCCCAAACAATCTTGAAAGAAGTTATGGTTTGAAAAAACAAACAGTTGTAGATAAGTTCAAGATAACCAGGTAGAGTCAAATAATTTGTGAAAGGGAAATCGTATTGGAGCTCTGTGACAAGGTAGCATGGCTATGGATCGAGAGAACCAGTGGATGCACAGATTTGACAGAGTACCATATCAAAAGGTTATTGCAGAAAACAAAAGTTCATGGGTAGGGCAGTGGGAATCAACTATATCACATGATTGTGGATGGGTGGTTTAATTTAAATTCTCAGCTTCAGAGATCCCAGCAGCAATCATGAATGGCAAAAAAATTCAAAAGCAATAAACTGAATGTAAGTGACCAATTAAGAGAAATAAGCATTAAGTAGTAGCAATCTGCAAAGGTTAATAAAGCCAAATTTTGCATGTTTGGTTAAGAAGCAGAGCTAGCGGGAGAAAACAAAAACAAGCCCCAATATATGATCACCAGGGAAGGGAATGGCAACTATGGGCCAAGCTGAGGAGTTAGGTTTAGCTAATGATGATCCTGTGCTGCCTCTGGTGGGGGCACAATGCCAACTGATCTCACCATAATTTCCATGCAAGCAGGGGTTGGTGGTGGGTTAACATTCAGTCTAGAGACTTTCCTCCTCTCACATTCTACTTTCCCTCTCCCACACTGATGCTTCTCCCTCTTTCTTTCCTTCATCCCTTCTGCTCTCCACCCCAGCCGGTCCCTACGTTCTTCCTGCCTTCCTGTGCTCTTTTCTTTTAACTTCAAGAAAATAATCCATGAGGCTTTCCACTCCAGAAATTCACAGATCTTAAAGAGAACACCTTTTCAAAAAGGAAACAAACTTCACCAGGGAAATGAATGACCATGACAGCAAAAATGCTTCAGTAATTTGCTGAAAATGCACTGTAATCACAGGTCTGTATCAAGGTTGTGCCAACAGTCATGATCTGATAATCCTTAACTCCACTTTCATGCTTTTTCCTGCCCCGATAACTATCAATTCCTCAACTGTTTCAAGTTCTGTTCCTCTCAGCCTTGAATATACTTGACAACAGTCTCAACAGCCCTCTGTGGTAAAGAATGGTGGAGTACACAGGAGCCAGGGCTAGTGATTCCCAAATGTCTTAACTACACAGCCAGAGCTCAGACCCTTTCCCACCATTATCATAAGGAAGCCAGAGACAGTTCCAGCTTACCTCCCACTCAGTTTTTGACAGTAGCAGCTGTTTGGGCTGGGGAGCTGCTGAAACTGGTCCTGTACCTGCAGACCTACTTGGCCCTAATTATCATGGGGCAGCTAGCAGACCTGCATCTGGTCACAACATGTCCCTGAACAACTGCTTTAAGGTGGTGTCCAGCGACCAGGGTGACACAAACACCGCTCCCCAGCATGAGACCCTCCTGTCCTCCTGTGAAACACTATGACTGACAAAGATAGAGTCGAGTCATACAGCACAGAAACAGACCGTTCAGTCCAACTTGCCCATGCTGACCAAGTTTCCCAAACTAAACTAGCCCCACTTCTGAGGTGACAGCAGAAAGCCTCCTTTACCCAGAGCCAGCCTACAGCATCACCACTAACAGGAAGCAAAGAGCAAGCATAAATGGGTATTTTTGAGCTTAGCAAGTTTAAACAAGTAGAATGTCACAGGGATCATCACAGAATCTCAACTATTTACAATTTATAAAAATGACTTGAAGTGATACAAGGTATAGTTGCCAAAATTGCTGATAACAGAAGAGCAGGTAACCAAGTCGTGAACAGGTCACAAAGAGGCTACGAAAATATATAAATGGATTAAGCGAATGAGCAAAGATAGGGTAAACAGAATATAATATGAAAAATGCAAAACTGTCGATTTTGACAGGCAGTGTAAAAAAGCAGCACATTATTTATGGTTGAGAGAGATTGCAGGCTGAGGTGCAGAGGGCCTGTGTGTCTTAGTACGTGGACTGCAAAAGGTTACTAGCATGCAGTACGGTAAATAATTACCAAGCAATGTTATCATTCATCGCAAGGGGAACAGAATACAAACCTAGGGAGATTACAGAATAGAACAGAATCATAAAGTTCCTACATTGTGGAAGCAGGTCATTAGGCCCATTGAATCCACGCTGACCCTCCAAACAACAGCCCATCCAGGTCCACCCACCTACCTACCCAATTCCTAGAACCTGCATTTCCCATAGTTGATCCACCTTGCCTGCACATCCCTGGACACCATGGGCAATTTAGCATGGTCAATCCACCTAGCACATCTTTGGACTGTGGGAGGAAACCAGAGCACCCAGAGGAAATTCATGCAGATGTGGAAAGAACGTGCAAACTCCACATAGACAGTCACCCTACAGTGGAATCGAACACAGGTTCCTGGCGCTGTGAGGCAGCTAACCACTGAGCCTTGATTTTATTGGGCATCAGTGAGACAGCATCTGGAGTACTGTGCACAGTCACTTGGTTTAAAGGAGCACGTAAATACAGAGGGGACAGTTTCAAGGTTCATGGACTAATACATGGAATGGGAGGAATTGATAAAAGGTTGCAGAGCCTAAGCATGTATTTGTAACAGTGTAGATCAAGTAGTCATGAGGTGGGGAGGGGTCTCGACAGGCTAATTTTGATGGGGATGCTTCCTCTTTTTAGGAGAATCTAGAACTAGTGATCACCATTTAAAAAGAAGTCATCTATTTAAAACAAAGATGAAACAGAATTTTCATGTGCATGTCACTTCTCTGCACACACACACACAAAAATTTTGGGCAAAACAAAATAAATTCAGGTCACACAGGATCCTAAGGCTTGTTTGTATCCAATTTCAAAATGCAGCAATAACAGTAAATTACACAATAGTCTTGAACATTAAATTATCAAACAAATTTGAAAAGTTGAAGTGAGTCAGACTAAAGCACTGTTTAAAATGTTAACATTCCATATAACCCTCAGTTTTCATAAAAGACTTTAACAAGACCAAGCAATGTTACAAAAGTGGCCACACAAACTCATTCAACAAAGATTAAGTGGCATTTATAAACAGAACAGTGCAATGAAAATGCACTCTATTTACTGCAATCGTAACCTTGACACCAATGACAAATTTTGTTCTTAACATAATCTTAAAATAAAATCTTTGAGATACAAAGACAGCGAGTTGTTGGGTTAACTATAGCTCTCTCAAGAACATCTGGTCAAAAGATTGTGTGCCATGATATGTCCTATCCTTCATCTGAAACTCAAATGCAACAAGGTCATCCTAGACAATAAAAAACTCAAAACACAACTCCTATCCCAGCATGCATTTGTAGTGGTTCTCTCTCCACATATGGCTCTCCTCACCACACAGTCTCTGTTCTTTAAAAGACATATGCGTGTTTGAGGAACTGGGAACACTTGCCAGTGGGTAAATAGAGAACACAGAACTGTACAGCACAGTACAGGCCCTTCGGTCCACAATGTTGTGCCGAACTTTTACCCTAAACCCAAGGTCTATCTAACCTCCACCCCTACCTTATACTATCATCCATATGCCGAGAAGGGTTGGAAGAGGAAGAACCGAGATAAAATTGTGGCTGGATGATATCGATGTTGACTGGTTTTTAAATCTACTGAATTTATTAAACTTTATGGAATGACCTTGCACATCTCTTTAGCTACTAACATTTTATTCAATAATTAAAAGCTATGAAAATTCCAAGAACTAGTCCTTTAACAAGCAATTACTGCAAAGTAACTATCCATACTACTTTGTAATCCTAAATTCAAATATTGTAATATTTGTAATACAATCAAATAGTTTAATCAAAGTTAATGATCAGCCATCAATATATTTCACTTTCAGCTCACCAAGTACATTACAACAAAGTTAAAAACAGTAGCACAACAGATTAGGGTTAAAATAAAAGGGAATTTTTTGAACCATAAACACCCTTCTAATCAGACTAGCTTCCTTACAAGTTGCAAATCAAAGTTTCACTTACACACAGCAATCTTTTTATAGGTGGTTTAGCAGAAGAGCAAAAAGCAAAACACCAGCAACAGTTTGTATAAAAACACAAATTATAAACAAGGATAGTAGGAACTGCAGATGCTGGAGAATCC
>NC_063355.1:11227230-11239791 GCF_021869965.1 Rhincodon typus
TCTCGGATTCTCCAGCATCTGCAGTTCCTACTATCTCTGATTCAATTTTAACCCCACTGCGAAGCCTCTTCTAAGGATGCCTAACCTGAAGAAGTTACCCTCCTCCCTCCGGACAAACCTCAAGGGATCTCTCTCCCACTGATCCCTCTTCTATCCGCCTCCCACTCTCTCCCTATTTATTTCAAAACCCCCTTCCCCTCCCCCTTTTCTGATGAAGGGTCTAGGCCCGAAACGTCAGCCTCTCTGCTCCTATGATGCTGCTTGGCCTGCTGTGTTCATCCAGCCCTGCACCTTGTTGTCTCTTATAAACAAGGATGGTTGGTTTGCGATGCAGAATGACACCAACGTGAGCTCAACTGCCATACCAGTTAAGGTCACCATGAAGATCCTGCCTTCTCAACCTCACCCCTCATCCGAGGCGGTGAACCTCATTCCATACATGTACCACCCCACGTGGGTAAAGCTGCCCCTCAGGTCCCTTTTAAATGCTTCTCTTCTCACATTAAACCTATGCCCTCTAATTCTGGATTGCCCTGCTCTTCAGGGAAGACCTTGGCTAATCACCCTATCCGTGCCACTCATAATTTTATAAATCTCGATAACCCTCCGCCTCCACTGCTCCAGGGAAAATAGTCCCAGCCTATTCAGCCTCTCCCTGTAGCTCAAACCATCCAACCCCAGCAACATCCTTGTAAATCTTTTCTGCACCCCTTCTAGTTTGACAACATCCTTCCTGTAGCACGGAGACCAGAACTGAACACAGTATTTCAAAAACAGCCCAACCAATATCCCACAAAGCTGCAACATGACATCCCAACTTCTACACTCAATGCACTGACTAACGAAGGTAAGAATGTCAAACACCTTCTTCACCACCCTGTCTACAATGCTGACTTTATCTTACTGTACCTATATCTGAATGTAGAATTAAAGCAGAAAAATACCCCAGGCCAATTTTTGATAACTTTTAAACACCTTCATCAGGTAGGCCCCTCAGCCTATTTTTTCCAAGAGAGGAGAACCAGCCCTATCTTAATACATATACACAGGTTTTGCTGGCATCATCCTTGGAAATCTTCCCTGCGTCCGTTCTACTGCTCCAATTTTAAGAGTACAACTTTCAGGTCTCTCTGTAATAAGTATGGTACAACCAAATACACAGCAAGTGGGGAGATTTACTGAGGGAATTTCAGAGCTTAGGACTTAGGCATTAAAAATATCAATACTTGGAGCTGTGCATGTAGCCACTCAATACTTGCATCCAATGAATATTTTAAGGCTGTAACCACCATTTGAGATAACAATTGCACTCAGGGACTGACACGCTACAAAAGTGTTTTTGCCTACATATGAGGCTTGCAACTGAAATCTTAGCTACCAAATGGAGGAAAAGTCACATCAAGTATACTGATCAATGATAAGCCACCATCCCTATTCAAGGAAGCTGGGAGAGGGAGAATGCAGAAATGTCATTCTTATTTCTGAACTTATGATAGAGCAAAGATCATTACTGAAGCAGCTAAAGATGGTTGGGTTGAGGACAATACAGTACTGAGAAACTCCTGCACAGCTATCCTGGGATGACAGTATTGACTTCCAGCAGCCACAGCCATCTTCCTTCATGCTTGATATAAATCCAGAGATCTTCCCACTATTCCCATTGAAAAAAAAACGAGTCAAGGTCCTCTTACTCCGAAGGGCAGTCACTGTGACCTCCCGTTTGGAGTCAGCTCTTTCATCCATGTTTGGATAAGGTTATGAGGTCAAGCGCCAAGTGGCCCCGAAAACATGACCCGAGTATCAACAGGTTGTGCAACTGCCATTTGATCACGTCATAACCCACCTTACTGATAAATCAAGAGTAGACTGATGGACAAGTGTAATCAGCAGGAATTGTCCTTTTTTTGTACACAAGACAAACCTGGGCAATTTTCCACATTGCTGGTTAGATTGCAGTGTTGAAACTGTACTGGAATAGCTTGGCCATGGCCACAGCTAGTTCTACAGCAGAAATCTTCATTACCATTACTGGAATGTTGTCAGGGCCCAAGACTTTACGGCATGCTCTTAGATGTCTACCCGAAACTTCTTTTGTGGCAACAAATTTCTTGTAAACTTTCTTTGCCCCTTTTTGATTGTCTCCCATTGACTTACCTTCAAATAGCCTTTATCAGGCCATTTTACAAAATTTCAACAATAGTGCTCATCAGTCTATACAGAATTCAGTATCTTAAATGAACCATGCTTGAACAGCAGAATACCTGGGATAGCTGAGCTAATTTTTACATCCAAAAATACAGCTTTGATACCATTGTATACTGGAGTGCGTGTCAGAGGGATAAATTTAATAGCTTACTTGGAAATTAACATTGGGCTAAAAGGGACTAATCAATAATTAGCTCCATTTGGACCTAAGTGTTTACCTTAAACTGTATTTTCTTTTTTGGTAGGACAGTGCTTTGTCTGGTATTGGCAATATTACTAATTTGTAGGAGTGTGGGAAACAAGAGTCCACAACAGGGCAAGTTAAAAAAAAAGACTTGCTCAAAGTTATAGAGACTATGTGCAATTTGGCTAAAATTGAAACAACTAAATTCTGTCTGAACTGGTTAAAGAATTCTGGCTTGCTGACAGATGAGTGGGAATGAACATTTCAAAACAGTCCGAGACATGATTGAACTCAGTAACTTCAGTGTGAATTTCATTCTGGATTTAAAAGAAAAGCTGTTTTCATTTTATAGCATACCAGTAATTTTTGTTTTACAAAACCCAGGTCTTGAATCTAGCAAGTTCATACTGGAGGACCCACAGTCCTTAGACACAAATGATTGACACTTCTCTTCATTTATTCAAGCAGCAAACCAAGCAGTTTTTGCAAGCAGATATCCTGAGCATCTTAAAAACTTTCAAGACATCTGCCTTACCTTACGTGGATTACCACCATCACTCCTCTCTTTCTGGACTTCATGAAGGAATGTCGTGACTTAAGGCTTCTCTGTGAACGAACACGTGATACAACCAAAGTGGGATAGCAACCTAGTGGTTTTGTCACTAGATTAATATTGTTCTGGAGGTAAGTTCAAATCCCAGCAAACCAGCTGGTGACATTTAAATTCAATTAACAGAATCTGCAATTTAAATCCACTTTCAGGAACAGTGAACATGAAACTATCTATTGTCATAAAAACCCATCTGGCTTACTACGGTCCTTTTACAAAATGTACAGACCTTACTTGGTTTGACTATCACGCAACTTCACACTTACAACAAGCCACTCAGCTCAAGAACAATGAGGGATGGGCAAATTAGCATTGCCACTGATGTTCACATCCCATTAAAGAGTAAATTGGAAAAAAAAGTTAAGTCCTTTCCTGCTTGGATTGAAACTAGCTGTTAAGATTGATATGCCACATCTTTGGACAGATCATAAAGGCCACTGAACTGAATACTCAATTTAAAGTCAAATATAACACTGAAAAAACACTGATTATTTGACATGGATAATTTTTTAAAACTGCAAAACCATCTTTAAAAGTGCAATAATGCCTGATGATGATAATAAAAATAATACAAAGGCGGCAACAGGAGCTGTGAAAAAGGTGCTGTTAACCAAAGGTGGCCCTAAAAAACGGAGGAACAAGTTACACTCATGGAAGGACTTTTCTAAAAGAGAGATGAGTGCGCCCGACAGTTTCATACAACAAAAAAATTCTGAAGTGCCCTCAAATGCTTCCTCCTCAAGCATGACTGGATTTTTAATCCGTATGAAAGTACACTCATAATTAGCAAAGAATTAAGAATGAGTGGTTTTGTAAAGCAATTTAAACAGTACCTAATGAAGTGTCTCCAAAAATGGAAAGGAGGATGGGATCTGTCACAAATACTTGTTCATGTAATACAATAATTCTGCACATCTATTCAAGAACACAGGAATAGAGTAACATGACAAATTGTGCAGAACTTAATATTCAAGGTAAACCCTTCCCCAGTATTTTTAAAAATCAGGAGGAGCAAAATACTTGCACACACCCAAACCCCACCCAATCAAATGGTGACAAAGAAAACATCTTTCACCGTCATCACATTCTTACAAATTTTCTGCATGCTCAGAATAGAAGTAAAGTAACTGCATGAGTGAAGCCAGCAAGTTGCTGATACCACCTTAGCACCACAAGCAAGTAGATGAAACCAAATAGAAATTTAATCAAAACAACAATTAAACACATTTGCTCAGATCATGACCAATGATTACATTCTTCACCATCTTCTGTTTGTGGTGAAGTCCATTTGTGCTCCTCTTCTGCCTTCAATATAAAATTAACATTCTTAAGTTAATAGAATGCTTTCAGAGGCAGAACTACATGTTCACCAGCAGTCCTAATAAAATACTACAAATCATTACATCTATCAGGAAAAAAAAAATCTTTTTAGTAATAACTGTTCCATTTAACTGAAAATTATATGTAGGTCAGCAAGTACAACATTGATGGGCAAGTGGAATTTGGTGCAGGTTAGAAGAGAAGCAGAGTTTTGGACAAGCTCATATTCATGGAGGTTGTGGTGGTGGTGGTGGTGGGGTGGGGGGTGGTGGGCACAGAAGACTGGCCACAAAAAGGACATTGGATTCTGATGAACATTCACAGATCTGAATTGCAAACTCTTTCTTACTGCTCAGATGCTACTTGATCTTCTACATAGTTCCAGAAATTTTGTTTATATTAATGGAATTGTTTAGTCTGAAGGTGACAAAAGTATGGATAATGGTATCAGCAGTAGATAAAGGTCCACAAGGAATGGAAATTCATAAGAAGGAAGCAGAAACGGGCAGACTTTGTGATGGCGTAGATTATCAAGTGAGCAGCTCAGCTTAAGTTTCAAGATTTAAATGTTCTATTTCAGCCAGAAACATTGACTGAATCAGTCACAAAGGATCAGAGGTAGTGGTGGGAATGAAAGACAATGGCTTTGACTTTTCCAACATATCACAAGATGAAATTGCATCCGATCCAGACCGGAATGTTAGGTAAGTAATCAGATAGCATAGAGGCACTAAAAGGTTCAAGAGCAACAACAGTAGCGGTGGTGCTGGGTTTGATCAGTATGTGTGTAGAACTTGACATCACGTCTTTGCAGTCATTATTGTAAACAGCAAATAACAGCATGAAGGACCTGATAAAATATTGCAGGAGATTCTTTGACTATGACTGGAAAGGCAACAATGGATCCCAGCAAAGCCAATGTCACATCATGTAGCTGTTGAATTCGTAAAAGAACTTGTTAAAAAAAATTTGAACATTGTTGTATCATATTTGCAAATTGATTAATATAAGCACTTTAAACATGTTGCAAAGCATACTCATTCCTGTTAGGAAATCCCTCAGAAAAGGAGGTTCCCATTCTGATTTGATGGATCCTGAGATGTTGAGAAGTCCTATCAATCTATAGATTCTGCCCATGTGGCATTTGGAAGATTGCGTAAATGAGTTACTGGGAGGTTTGTGCACTCTCCACCTCAACCTCAATTCTGCATGTTTCTGACAAAGTGTCTCAATGTGTTCAGTGCCTTTCCAAAGAACCTTCTTTGTTCTGGTCAGTCACAAGCCAAGGTTTCCAAGAATCGACAGGTACATTTTACCTCTTCAGAGATGCCTTGAGAACATCCCTTAAATATCTGTTGTCTTCTTGGGAGATTCCTGTGATGCCCAAATTCACAGTTGGGTAGTTGTTTTCAGAGTCTGGTGTCAGACCTAAGAATAACATGCCTGGTTTTGGTCAATGGAGCAGGTTTGCGGTGATTAGCACCTTGATTTGGGAGAGGACATTGCTACTGGACTACCACACTTGACAGCAGATATGGAGGATAATGTGAAGGCACTATTGGTAGTCCTTCAGCCGAGTGCCTGCTGTAAGCTGTCCCAGTTCCTGAAGCATACAGGAGCATGAATAATATACACAACTTTGGTAGATTTATAAATTTCCTGCTTTTATTCTTTGCCAGCCTATTTCTTATCTTCATTCAATATGGTGTGAGGAAACTCAACAGCTCTCTGAAAAACTGTTAAAATGAACAGAGGGTTTGATGAAAATCATCCATCAATTGAAAAAGAAATGATTTAAGCAAGTGAGGAGTTATGCGAATCTTTGCAGACAAATAGATAGATAATAGGAACATTAAATAAATCACTGGTGTGCTAATGAACAGAGGCTCAAATGCTTTCCCTTAAAACAAATATCGTAACTGGATTTTCTCCCTTTATAACACAACATTCATGTCCCTGCAGTCTAAGCTGCTGTCAGCTTGTAATGGAAATAAGGTAATATAACTTTTCACAGCTCCTCTGAGGCATTACTGTTGACACACACATACAGAATAAGTAATTGCCATTGATGGTAACACCTCCTGTCTGAGTTTCAAGTAGTCTCGGACTATAGAAGGAAACAAGGTAAAAATTCACAGCGATCTTGCAAGGGCTATGTTTCATCACTGAAGAATTGCAATTAAAGAAATGTTTAAAAATCATAATTCACAGCTTTTAAACCACAGCCCTCATGCTGTCGGCACGCCTTTGCATTGATACCAATAATTAAAAATAGCTATCATTTACATATCAGCTTTACTCTCCGTAGTCACTTCACACGATGGCAATCAAATCAAAAAGCTCAAAAGGAGACGACAAAAGGACTGGTGACCAAAAGCTTGTTTAAAAGGTAGGGTTTAAGATATGTCTCAAAGAGAGAAAAGTGCAAAGAGTTTTGTGGAAGGATCCCAGAGCTTTAGGGCAAGAGGACTGAAGGTGCAGTTGTGAATAGTGGAGCATATACAAAAGAACAGAATTGGAAGAATAGAGATAGAGTTCCAGAGTTGCTACAGTTACAGAATAGGATAACACAGGCATGGAGCCATTTTGGCAAACCATTCATGATAAATGCTTTGACCTAGCCATCACTTAGAACAGTACTGCAGTAATACGCCTACTTGAAATAGGTTTTCTACTGAGAAAGAAACAGAGATGCTGCCCTTGCCCTTCTAGACGATAGTGGTTGTGGGTTTGAAAGGTGCTGTCCAAGAGGCCACGGTGAATTTCTGTAGTGCATCTCTTAGATGGTGCTCGCTACTGTCTGTACATTCATGGGGAAGGGAATGAATTTTCAGGGATGTGGCGCGCTTTGTCCTGGATGATATCAAGCTTGAGTGTTGTTGGATCTGCACTCTTACAGGCAAGTGGGGAGCATTCCATCAAACTTCTTGTGCCTTGTAGAACAAGTTAGAGAATCAGAGACAGCATATTATGCACGCGCATGCATTTGCAAAAAACACTAGTTTTGATCATCTTGAATTCACTGCTTGAACATGCAGTGGAAACAGATTCAATCGTGACTTTCAGAAAATTGGATTAATATATACAGGTTCCAAATCGGAAATGTGACTAAATGAATAACATTTCAAGGAACCAACGTAGGTACACTTGATCAGACAGCCCCCTTCTCTATTGTATAAAATTTGCAACCAAGTTGCAAATTTATAGGGGAACTCCAATGGGAATACTTGAGCCAGAAGATCCAAAAGATTCAACTCCTGACCGAATACACAAGCATATAATCCCAACTGACAATTCAATGCAACTCTGAGCAGCTGTTTCACTGTCAAAACTACTGTTCGTCAATCAAGATTATTAAACAGCCCCTCTTAGACAGATGCAAACGATCTCAGGAGAAGATTTTGCCATTTCCATGGCCAGTATCTACCCATTAACCAAAATTAATGACCTAGATAAGTGATTTATCATTTAAGAGACTATGCTGTGCAGAAGTTACTGAATGCATTTTCCTTTAACAATACCGATGGACTTTCAAATATCACATCATGAACATGCAAGTTCCTTCTGTACTGTATTTTACTATACATATGAAATCAGCCAGGTCCACTCCATAACTCCACTCTGTTGTTGAAACAGTTCGTGTTTCTGATCGTCATGGCTGTGTATACCCATAGAAATGGGCCCAGTACTAACAATGCAAAAGCAGGGTTTGAGTCTCATACACTTGTGACATTTACAAAATAAATAGTTTCCCACTTGAAATATAAAAGGCAAAGAGTAAAGTACAATTACTTTACCAAAAAAAAGGGCATAATACGAAGAATCTATGAAGGCAGCATGGTGGCACAGTGGTTAGCACTGCTGACCCTCAGCACCAGGGACCCTGATTTGCTTCCAGCCTTGTGCAACTGTCTGTGTGGGGTTTGTACGTTCTGCCTGTGTCTACATGGATTTCCTCTGGCTGCTCCACTTCCCCCTGCCACAGTCCAAAGATATTCAGGTTAGGTGAATTGGCCATGCTTAAAAATTGCTCTGCAGTGACAGAGGATGTGCAAGTTAGGTGGGTTAGCCATGGTAAAAGCCCAATGCAGGGTTACAAAGATGTGGTAGAGGTGTAGATCTGGGCAGGATGCTCTTCAGAAGGTGGATACAGACTTGATTGGCTGAATGGCCTCTTTCTGCACTGTGATTCTATGATTCATGGTGTTTTGGTGCCATCTAACACCAAAATCAGCTCACCAGTTTATGGCAGCAGCAGTTTTCTTAAGTTAGCAATCCAGTCATTATATTTACAATGGGGAGACATTATTTTTCTGTAGCACTAAACCTTGTGTGCACACAAGTCAGTCATTGTTAGCCAGCAGAGCTGTGAGGCTGAATGATCTATTGCTGCTCTAAATTGTATTATAAGCTCATAACAATTCAAATTCACTTTTCTTTCTGACAAACTGTAGTATATTGCTTTAAACAAACACTCAAGTGATTTAAGGCTATTCCAAGAAACACCCTTTCAAACACTGTTGCCCAACAACTGAATTCAGCAAGTGCTCCACAAATTAGCATTTCATTTGATACTTCAAAATTTATCATTTCACAAATAAAAGCCAGCAATACTCAAAGTTGGGAAAGAAATTATTTTACTAGAAAAATGCTATTAATGCATTTATTTGATTTAAAAAGAGTGAATTTCACTGAGTTTCACCACACTTTAATCTCCATCCCTCTAACTACAGAAACAATTATGTTTAGATTACCATAATGACCCAAGTAGGATCTTCACAAAATTACTTAGCAGTTTCAAGCTAAAAAGAAACCCTTCATAACTTCCTAAGTCTTAATAACTTTATCAACAAAACTCATTTGGTAGACTGCGGTTCCTAAGCACTGACACCACTGTAAAAAATAAGCTCCAAAAATAGCAAATAATGAATAGACTTTTCTACCCTTCTTATGCTGAGTAGAGCGGCCTCTTCACTTGACCAAGAGTTTCATTTAAAAGGCACAGACAAGAATCTTTAGGGGAAAAAAATGGACATTTAGGGAAGAGGAGATCTGATATTTTAGCTCAATAATGTTGCATATCAAAATCGCCTGACAAAATGCTGGGCAAAGAAAAGTATTAAGATCAAAAAAGGTTTTCCATTTAGGATTCCATTCCATACAACACTTAGCCAAATTCTTAAAATTTAGATTTGGCAATTAACACTGCAATTAAAATTTTGTGAAATGCTTGCATTTATATGTACCTTCTCTTCAATGGAGCTGTATGCAAGAGTGACAAAAGGGAGGTTTCTTCATCTTGAACAACCTTCAAAGCTAAAGTTATTCCTATTACATTACTCACCATCTCTATCTACTGTGAATGTTTTTGAAGGAATTAATAAATTCATTTTGTCATAAAACAAGAAGTTGAAGAGATCAAATCAGGTGAAACTCAAATGACTATGGAAATCAGACAGGTAGGACATACTTAATTACAGTGCACACATGATTACACTTACGTTCTATGGTCTAGTCATTGTAAACGTATGCTTATTAGTTAATTATGTTGACATTAAACTGTTGTATTAAGAGACCATGCATTTTGTTTTAAAAGAAGCATGTAACTCAGTTCATTTAAAACTATTCCGAACACTGTTTAAAACTATTCCTGTATATCAAAAAAACACAATGAAGGACCTTCTTTGAACAAACAAGAACATAGCAACTACACATGATGCCTTAATACAATGCAATATTGACAGAGCCCTGTTACTTTGCATAAAACACTGAAGAGAATTTGAAATCCATATATGACCAATTACTTGCCTTAGTTACGCAGTTTACACAAGCCTGTAATATTCAAAATTATGAATAGTAAACTTGAAAAGTTAGGATTGATAGCTTTCTCCCTGAAAAAAATTGTGAACTAAGCCAAAAAATATTTGAAGAGAAAACAGCAGCCATGCAAAATTTAAATGGTTCTGAACAGATTTACATTTTAGTAATCAATCTTTAGAAATCAGTTCATATAATTTAATACAGATAACAAGCAAGCAAATTTAATAAAATGTAACGCCTACATGCTAGCATAGTTTTTTAAAAGATTATTCTCAAAATATGGCCAGTGCTGGTTGTGTTGTATTTATTTCTCATCCTCAAGTTGGCCTGAAAAAGGTGATGTGCTTGTCTTTACAAAGAAGCGGTTTGCTATGCCACTCCAGAGGCCAGCAATTCTCCAGACCCTGGTCACGGGACACTGCTGTGTTTCACCAATCTGATTAACAGATACCCACATGCATTCAATTAAATTTACAACTAATCACGGTAGTATTAGTACTCAAAACATCTGGGTGGACAGTCCAGCAGTATGGTCATAGTTAAGTTGCTCAAAGTAATGATCCAGTGTCTTGGATTAACAATTCAGAGCCAGAAGTTCAAATCCTATGATACCGATTCATCACTATTTTACATGAAACACAAATTGGAATAAAAAGCTGGTACAAGCGATGACCATGAAAGCATTCGGGTTTGGTAAAACCCATCTGTTTGGCTAATGCCTTTTAGAATGGATTCTGCCACCCTTAACTGAATTTGAATAAAATATAAACAATTATAATACAAATAATAATTTGGTTAAAAAAATGGGATGAGACATTTACCCGTAAAGCAAAGACTTAAGACTTAGAACACCTACACTGTGGAAACAGGCCCTTTAGCCCAACAAGCCACACCAAGTCTCAGAGCATCCCACCCAGACCCATTCCCCTATAATCCACCTAATCTACACATCCCTGAATGCTATGGGCAATTTAGCACAGCCAATCCACCTAGCCTGCACTTCTTTGGACTGTGGGAGGAAACCGGAGCACCTGGGAGGAAACCCACGCAGACACGGGGAGAATGTGCAAACTCCACACAGACAGTCACCTGAGGGTGGAATCGAACCCGGGCCCCTGGTGCTGTGGAGGCAGCAGTGCTAACCACCGAGCTGCCATCAAGGCATAGATAGATCATTTTAGGGACAGCTAAGAGTCAAACATAATACTTGAGCTTGAATTACAAATGTCATACCAGGTGAACCAGATGTACTTCTCTAACAAAGATTTTAAGGCAGATGAACAGTCATATTGAAAAGTGTAATTTTATTTCAGCCTTTTATATAATTTGATTTAAATGCCCTAGCTGCCATGGTAGGGTTTGAATTTCTATCTCCAAATCACCATGGTGATTTGGTGCTTTACTAAGTTTTCACTTATGGAAAGGAACCATAAGCAATTTTGTTCTTGGGAGATGAATATCACTAACAAAGCCAGTATTATTGCCATAATCAACTGCCCTCGAGAAAGCAATGACACCTTCTTGAACGGCTTCTGTCAGTGTGATTTTGGTATACTTGCAGCCTTGGGAGGGAATTCCTTCATTTTCAGTAGGTCAAAATCCTGGAATAGTGACTGTGACCCAAGTCAGGATGATGCACAACTTGAAGGTGACAGTATTCCTATGCACATGTTTTCCCTCGGCCTTTTAGGTGATAGAAGTTGTGGGTTTTCGAAGTGCTGTTTAAGCAGCATTAGTGAATTGTTGCAATGCATCATGCTGCTGGTACACAATACTGCCATTGCACATCAACGGTGAAGGCCACACGTTCAAAGTAGCAGATGGAGTGTCGATCTGATAGGCTGTTTTGTCCTGGATGACAGTAAACTTCTGAGCACTGCTGAAGCAGCACACAAGCAGGGAAATGGAGAGTATTCCATCATACTCTTGTTGACAGAGTTGAGGCTTTGGGAGACAGGAGGCAAGTTACTCACTATAGAAATTCCAAACTCTGATCTGCTCTTGTAGGCGCAATATTTATTTTCCTGGTCTAGCTCAGCTTCTAGAATGAAAATACTTAATTGAAGGAAAGCCAATTTCAGTGAAATTGAAACAAAAGATTGCCAGACAAAACTATAACGGAACAATTGATTGCCTTGAACTAGGAAATGTCGGGCACAAAGTACGTTTCCATAAGGAAGAAAGATATTGCATTCAAAGTCAGAATTCCTTAAATTAAAAAAGACAGAGTGCAAGAAGAAGAAGAAAACAGGTACATATCTCAGATATCAGGTTGATAATACAAATGAAAATAAGACAGAATTAGTATGTTCAGAGATGAAGTGAGAAAGGAGATGAGAGGAATGGTTTAGGAGAACAGACTGGTAGCTAACATAAAAAGGAATCCAGAGATAGTAGGAACTGCAGATGCTGGAAAATCTGA